>NC_089501.1:360000-720000 GCF_036850765.1 Saccopteryx bilineata | reverse complement strand
GTGTATAAAATTTAATACTCAAAATAATCTTAGGAGGTACAGGTGCAATCATCATCATGATCCCATAGTACAAAAGAAGAAACTGAGGCAGAGAAAAGCTAAGTAATTTCCCCAAGGTCACACAGCTAGCTGGTAACAGAAACAGGATTCAAGCATGGTGGGCCCAGCACTATAGCCTATGATCTTGAAGGTAATGATGAACAACCCCTTCACTAGTGAGACTTGGCCCTGCTAGGTACTTACTTTATAATGTATCTGTAGTGTTTTGTATATTTAGATCATGTTTGACACACATGAGGGACCTCATACTCTAACTCTGGGCACAAATTCTATCCTATAATGGGACACTCAGGAGGAAACTGCCCATCTAACCTTCTTCCTCTTTTGTCCTTCAACCCTCCCCTCATGCCAACTCTTCATTAATTTGCCCTGCATTTCTTACCCAAATAGTTGTCCTTTATAAATAGTAAATACTGATCAGCGCATCCTTTCACGTCTTGTTTTCCAATTTAAGGTCCCAAATCTACCCAATTTACGTGGCGAGTTCGGTGGAGCTTGGCTTACAATGGAGGCCCCTGCACAGCCTTGGGAATGCACATTTCGGGAAAATGCTCTCCTTTGAAAACAAAACAGTGATTCGGGTCCAGAGTCTCTCCTACGTGGCACCCGCAGCAGTAGGGCTGGCTCGCTCTGGTCTCTGGCGGATCCCGAGGGCGCCAGCCTGCGTCCGTCTGGACCGAACCGCCAGCCTCCGCCGTCAGGCTCAGACGCGATGTGCGCATTCTCCGACCTTTCCCAGCTTGTGTTGAGTTGTGGGCGACTGGTCTAGGAAGGAGTTACGCGAGTTGGTCTTCCACTTTTGAGGGGAAATGAAGGTTCTAGTTCTAATATCTTATCCTGACTTTTCTCTGCTGGGACTCCACTGCTCGAGTTATCTCCATGGGGATGAGCTACCAATACCGATGGTCCCAAGATGCCGCCCGCGCCCCCTTTCATGCCCAAACAAGGACAGAATCGAGAAGTAGAGAGGAAACGAGGAAAGAAAGAAGTGGGTGTTTCAAAGTGATCGCGGTTGTGCGGACGTGGCAGGGGAGCTGGAGCAGCCCGGAGGGCAGTCGGGGTGGAGGCCCCAGGCTTCCACCGCCGGGGGGCGCCGGGGCGCCGGGCGCGTGCGCGGTGTGGGCTCCAGCCAACCCCGGCCGCGGCTGCCGCGATGCCTATTTTAGTCAAAGCCACTGCGAGCGCGGGGATCCGACACAAGTCGAGGAGCCTCCGGATCCGCGAATCTGCGGAGGCCTTGGCGTCGGGTGTCGGTTGAGCCGATGCGCCCGTGTACCCCGCGCCCCGCCGCTTGCTGCCCCAAACTTTGGCCAGCACCGTCCAGGCTCGGTTCCAGGGACAAGCCAGGTAAGGAGTGGCAGGCGCAGCTGGTGCCGTGAGCCCGGCTATTTCCAGCCTCGCGCTCCCGGGCTAAATCGGGAAGCGAAAGTTGGATCCCTGCTCCACTGGGAGCAACTTTGCGGGTATCTGCGCCCTCTTCTCACTGGCCGCACCCTCTCGGGGTTCCCTGCCCTTGGAAGCCACTCTTCTCCCCGGGTGTATGCATCGAGGCCAGAGACCCTTAAGTGTCAGCTGCCACAGCTCTGGTTTGGCAGCGCCAGCGTCCCCAGGCGCTCGGGCTCCATTGGGTGCCCGTTCCCGCGCTCTGCCTCCTACAAATCCCTGGTGAATCCGGCCTCTCCTCTCTGCGCTGGGCTCCTGGGATTACCTGCCCCGGAACCCACTGCGGCTGCCTTTCGCCCCCTTTAGGGCATCCAGGTCCTACGCGGAGGCGGTGCGCTGTGCCGCTACCCAGCTGGAGCTGGGAGTGTGAGGCAGACACCACGCTTAGTGCACACCCCTCGTGGTCCGAGAGCTCCGAATCAAGGGGAGCAGTTGACATTGACCCTCCTTCTTTAAGGAGCCAGGTAAGGGGGGCCCTTCGGGGTGTAGATGGCTAGGGAACCAGAGTTCTTCGCCACCACTACCACTCCACCCAGCGCCACCCCCGCGCCCTCATTAACAAGGCTTTGGGAAACTGGTTGTCAGCCAGACAAGTCACAGAAACGGCTTATTTTTAAGTGCGAAAAGACTCTTAGCGATATAATGTCCTTTAGGATATTGAAGGTGTGCAAAGGCTCGTTAGAATTACAGAATAATAAGTGTACTAGCACACCTTTTGCTCATTGCTGTTATCTTTTTCATTTTTGTAGTTTGGGGAAGGGTTAAGATTAATGGCTCCATTTATTTATTTACCCCTGCAAACACCCATTTGAAAACCAATAGATAAACAGGACTTCATTTTATTTATTTATTTATCTATCTATCTATCTATCTATCTATTTATTTATTGAGAGAGAGAGAGAGACGCAGACAGGAAGAGAGAGAGATGAGAAGCATCAACTTGTAGTTGCCTCACTTTAGTTCTTCATTGATTGCTTCTTATATATGCCTTGAAGTGGGGGTCTCTCAAGAGGAGCTAGTGACCCTTTGTTTAAGCCAGCGACCTTGGGCTTCCAGTCAACAACCATGGGATCATGTGATGACCCCGGGGACTTCGGGGTTTCAAACCTGGGACCTCAGGGCCACAGGTCCACTCTTTATCTACTATGCCACCACCGGTCAGGCTAGAACAGTTAATTTTAGTAATTAGACTCTGAGAACTAATAGAAGAAAAAAAGTTTTCTCAATTTAATCAAAATCAATCTGAACGTTTACCAATTTACAAGTCCTTATTAGACCCATTCATTCTCCATATAAGGATAGTTCAATGTAAGCCACTTACATTCACGAATGCTGATCAAAGGAAGCTGAAACCAACAAGATCTTTTCAATATTTAGTGATGATAAGTAGCTAGCATTTCAGAATAGACATGCAGATAAATATACATAGGCAAATAATAGACAATAGGTAAATATGCAAGTAAATAAATAATATATAATATGTAATCTTATACAAATAATAAACACATATAGAAATGTATATAAAGCCTGACCTGTAGTGGCACAGTGGATAAAGCATAGACCTGGAATGCTGAGGTCGCCAGTTCGAAACCCTGGGCTTGCCTGGTCAAGGCAGATAGATATGAGAGTTGATGCCTCCTGCTTCTCCCTTCTCTCTCTCTCTCTCTCTCTCTCTCTCTGTCTCCTCTCTAAAATAAATAAATATCTTTTTAAAAAGAAACAAAAAAATATATATACTATTATGTGTGTATATATATGTATATATATATATCTTTAGTAAGGTATAGTGCATCAAAATATGTTGTACAATGATCTCACCATTTAAAAACATATTATTTCCCTGGTTCATGAGTCAGTAGATTGTAGTTTTCCTATCATTTCTTTTGTACCAAAAATTGATACTTTTAGTGCCATTTGAAGAACTTTTAAAAGTCTGAAACTGAACTGCAGTGAATTAGGTGGCAATATAAGTGTAATTTAGGTGGATGTGGGGAGGATGGCATGTAATAATTAGCTTATTATATAAATGTGTATTAGAAGCACAGACTATTAAAACTTGAAGAGGTTTCAGAGAACCTATAGTCCATCCAGCCACCTCTGACCCCAGAGGGAAGAAGACCCAAGGAGCAGAGGTGACTTGCCCTGGTTTAAGTGGCTCTCTGGGGCTTACAGTATAGGCCAGTTCTCTCAACCTCAGGATGGGTAGGCATTCTCCTGTCTTTACTGCTGAGGTTTGGGGATTACTGCTGAGGTTTGGGGTGTTTGAAAAGTGATTTCTAACTGTGTTCCTCCTTGTTTTTGACCCTTTCGTATGACTTTCACTTGTTGGATTCTCATAGATGAATATAACATCGTCCCTACTTCACAGAGAATATAGAGTAATTAGAAGAACAAAGGACAATGGGAGTGAAAGTACATTCTAAAGTGTAATAGAAATGGTAGTTACTGTTAGCTTATGTGATACTAATACATAAGCTGAAACTGACATTAGTTTATTAGTGATAAAGGACATTTACTATCATTCTCTCTCCAGCAGAAATTGTGAGATTAATTCTGATTTGGTTCTTAAAGGCAAATTTTGTGTAAATAGAGTTATCAAAATACTGATGCCTCCCTACACAGTCCCAATAGGCCTATATTTTTATTAATTCAAACATTTGGAAAGTAGTTGAATTTTTATTATTTCTTTCCTTTTTGCAGAAAATCAATATCTAAGTCAACTATTTGTCTTGTATTTATGAGCTATTTCAGAATTATGCATAGATCTTTAATTGACATGATCATTTGTAAGTTTGTATTTTTTTTATCTTTCTTTTTAAGAGAGAGAGAGAGAGAGAGAGAAACAGAAATGTCAACTTTTCTAGTTAGTTGTGCCATTGATTGCTTCTCATATGTATCTTGACTGGGACTTGAACTGGCAACCTCTGGGGTCAAGCTGGCACCCTAGGGATATAGCCAGTGTCTTCCCAATCCAGCTGGTGACCCCGGGCTTTAGTGGGTGACCTCAGAGGCTCTATCCAGGGTGCCACTGCCCGAGGCTGTTTTTATTATATTGTCTTAGAGATGTGGAATTTTTCCACACTTGTCTAACAACATTCTTTCAAAATGCCCAACCTGCACCAGTTATTCTACCATCTAAGATCTTTACTTTCGTATGAAGAAAAAAAATGAATGGAAAAGTATAGTTAATTGCATGACCTTATATAGAAAGCTACATATTTTAAACTACATTTAAAGGTATGTTTGGTCCCCATTTAGAATTCTTTTTTTTTAAGTTTATTTATTTATTTATTATTTTTCTGAAGCTGGAAACGGGGAGAGACAGTCAGACAGACTCCCGCATGCGCCCGACCGGGATCCACCCGGCACGCCCACCAAGGGCGAAGCTCTGCCCACCAGGGGGCGATGCTCTGCCCCTCCAGGGTGTCGCTCTGTTGTGACCAGAGCCACTCTAGCGCCTGGGGCAGAGGCCAAGGAGCCATCCCCAGCGCCCGGGCCATCCTTGCTCTAATGGAGCCTTGGCTGCGGGAGGGGAAGAGACAGACAGAGAGGAAGGAGAGGGGGAAGGGTGGAGAAGCAAATGAGCGCCTCTCCTGTGTGCCCTGGCCGGGAATCGAACCCGGGACTTCTGCACACCAGGCCGAGGCTCCACCACTGAGCAGAATAATTCACCTATTCTGGAAATCTACATAGCTTTTTTCAGGGACCAACTTGTATAATCAATAATAGAAAAAATTATTTTAAAAAAATCTAATTAGAGGTGTAAATTAGTAAAAATGTTTTTTGTTCCTCAAATTCAATACCGTTGCTTCTTCTGGATGTATCTTATAGTGTTAAGATACATAATAAATGTCCTTACTAAGTAAAATTGTTCTAACACTGTATGAAAAGTATAGAAAGAGTTTTTTAAATATCAGAGATGGGAGATAGGTAATATAGTCGGAAAGTAGTGACATTTTGTGTAAAATATATATTCTTTGAGATGTATTTGCTACAGATTTTTATATTAAATAGTTCATGTATATTCATGATCTACATATAAATAAAATGGAAGTTTACTACTTTTCAATTTGCAAGATGCAACCAACTAGGATTTTATGGGAAAGAAAGTAGAAATTTAAATTAGACACTGAAAGAAAGAGTAATTGTTATATCTTTCTGTGTATATATAAATGATTAATGTATTTATTATGTACATATATGAAATTCAGGATATATATACGTATGATATAGTGATTTCACAATATAAAAATAGAGCCTACCAAATATTTCAAGCAATTATATTTAAATATGAGGTTGTTAGTTTTTTTTTTAAAGTATTCCAAAAAATCAGTTATTCCAGTTAGTCTTCCTGGTTTGTGACTTAGTGTCACTATTGGAAATATGATGGGAAACTATACTAAATAACTTTGTAATTGTTATAGTTTATGAACATTGGGGATTATATTTTTAACTAGGTAAATTCCATCATTCCTTTCTCCATCACCATTATATATGTTTATATACTGATATGTAGATATTACAGATATATATAGATATACATATATACAAACATATATGAGAGTAGTGGTGCACTATGCTAAGTTTTGGGGGTATTTTGGTGACAGACAGAGAGAGGGACAGACAGACTGAAAGGGAGAGATGAGAAGCATCAGTTCTTCGTTGCAGCAACTTAGTTGTTCATTGATTGTTTTCTCAATATGTGCCTTGACTGGGGGACTACAGCAAAGTGAGTGACCCCTTGCTCAAGCCAGCGACCAAGGGGTCCTGTCTACGAAACCACGCTAAAGCTGGTGACCTCGAGGTTTTGAACCTGGGTCCTCTGCATCACTGTCCGACACTCTATCTACTGTGCCACCACCTGGTCAGGCTATGCTAAGTATTTTATGTATTTTATTTCATTTAATGATAAAGCTAAATGAGGTATTATTATTTTCTTAACAGATCAAGATTCAGGCTGTGACAGAGCTGGAATTTGGACCTGGTTCTGTCTAATTCATAAACACCAGAGAAGTCTATTTACCAACATTTAGTTCACAGAATTAATTTTGTTATAAGATACAGCTGCCATTTTTATGATTGTCCTTTTGTTTGTTTTTACAGGAATTTTCAAGATGAATTATACTGAGTCCAGCCCAGTGACAGAATCAACTGCAATAAATTTTACACCCGTGCCTTCCAGTGAGACTACTTGTGAAAACTGGAGAGAGATACATCATCTAGTTTTTCATGTAGCAAATGTTTTCTTTGCAGTTGGGTTAGTTATTCCAACCACTCTTCAACTCCATATGATACTTCTTAGGGGGCTGTTAGCTATAGGTAAGATACCTAGATGAGACTTTATGTAACTTTTTCATAACTGGAATCAGATGGGTTTTGTACTGGGAGCTTTAGAGAATTTTGAGTTCGGTCTATAGCATACCAAAAATATCTCTATGTTATTAAGTTAGCAGTATACCAAGTAACTTAGAACATAGGCCTCGTACCATACCACTCCCTTACTTACTTTAGATAAACCTTTGTACATTTTCACATTGTTTAGATTGCCCAGATATCACAAAATCCATTTGTGTGTAGGAGTGCAGATTTTGGAGCCAGATTGTGTGATTTGAATCCTGGTGCCAGCACTTACTAATTGTGTAACTAGAGCAAGAGATTTAACCTTTCTGTACCTCAGTTTCCTTGTGTGTCAAATAGGGTAAAAATAATACCACCTCCTAGGGTTGTTGTGAGAATTAAATGAGTGTGTGGGGGATGTGTGAATGTACTACACATTTGACTTATAACAGTGCCTGGCACTTAGTAAGTACTAAGAGTCTTAAATATTATTACTTGAATAAATATATGCTTGATATGGGCAGCAAAGCAACATTAGGAACAAGAGCAATTATCCAGACATGCTAGTTTAAATAAAACTCTTTTGGCCCCAGTAACTGATGAAGCAGATTAAGTTGATTGATTCACATCAAAATACTAAAAAAAATTGAATTTATTATTTTAGCCAGTGAATTTTGACAAATTACTCTCTGTGATTATTTCCCTAATGATTCATTTATTCAGGTACAATTTTGAGCACCTGAATGTGTCAAAGATGAAGAAGGCAGTTTTCATCCCTGAAAAAGACACTCTTTTGGGGGAAGAAAACAGAGGGGTGGTCACATGTAATGCAGGTGTGTGTGCCCAGTGCCAAGGAGAAATGAAGAGAGTTATCACTATTGGCTTAGCAAGAAGGCAGAGCAAAGTCTCCTTGAGGGAATGACATTGGAGCTAGCTTTTGGAAGATAAGTAGGATTTCTTTGAGTGGTAAGCGTGTGTGGATTCCAGGTAAAAGGCACAGTGGAGAGAGAAATACAGCATATTGAGAGAGAATGAAGAGTATCTCATTGTGCCTGAAATACATGAAATATGACATGGAATGGCCAATGTAGGGGCTGAAAGGGCAGTTAGAAGGTAGCTGATGGGACAGGACTTCTGTGTCTGCGTTATCTCTGAGTAAGGTAAGGATTGGAGCAGGTGGAGCAGAATATTGAATAAAAAAATACCCTATAAAAATCAAAAGCTAATTATGATTTGAAGACAGAGTTTGGGAGGTGGAATAGATCAAAGAGATTATTTAGTCTAAAACTATAAATGAAGAAACTGAGGCTTAGGGAAGTTGAATGACTCATCCAACGCTAAGGCTGAGAGAACGTAGCCTTCCCAGGACTGTAATTCAGGTCCTCTGGCTTTCCATCAGCCTTTCCATTATGTTTCCTTGTCTCATTTAAGTAATAATATTTAAAATTTTTTCAAATTTTGGTATGAAATAGTTACAGAATATTCAAAGTTTTACACTTTATACTGTTATTCAGCTGCCCCAAATAGTTCTGATGAAATAAAAAATTGCAAATAAATAACTTTTTAATATGGGAGGTTAGCTTTTATGTATGTGTGTCATTGATATATCTTATTTGTATCATTGATAATTTTATTTTGAATTAAATATATATAGGTGCTCTCACCATAAAATTAATCAAAAGAAACTATTGATATTTTACTTATAGTAAAATAATCAATAAGAAAATCTAGGAAGATTCTCATAGGTGAATGGATAACCACCAAGTTAAAATTCAGATGGTTAAAATATTTGGGTAAAATATTCAAACTCACCAAAAATCATGGAAATGCAAAATATAATTTTACAAATTATGCAGAATTCCTCCAAGTTAAGAGGTCGCAAATTTTATAATACTGACAACTAGGTACCTGCATTTTCAACTAGTAGAATTACAAATTTTTAGAAACCTTTTGGGAAACAATTTTTCAGTATCATCAAAAGCTATGAAATTCACTTTGACTTACTGTCAGTCTCTTCACCAATAGGGAGGTGGCTGAATAAATTATGGTTTAATCAGTTACTGTCATTAAAAACTACTACAAAAGAGTTTTAATACGGTGGGGAAATCACTGCAGTAAGTAAGAGAGAAGGTTTTAAAATCGTATCCAGTATTTTTGCCGTCAGGTGAAAATGCATAAAGACTGTAAAGAAGTATTAAATGTTGATAGTGATTTTCTTACATAGAAGAATTATGGATTTTCCCCCTTAAAATTTTTTTAACTACAAACTTTTGGTAACAAAGCATGTTTTTTTTTTTTATAATCAGCAAAAAAAAGAAAGTGAAACTTAATGTGATGTGGCGCTGATATTTCTAGAATGTGTTTGGTTCATTTTACAAATTCATTAAGCTTCATGCTGAAGCTATTCTAAACATCTAACATATTGTATTTTGTTATTCAACAGGATGCTCCCTTTATATCGCCTGGGCCACCGTGTACCGATGTGCCTTGGATATCATGATCTGGAACTCAGTGTTCCTCGGTGTCAACATTTTGCATCTTTCATATCTTTTGTATAAGAAAAGACCGGTAATTACTAAAAATTAATTAGTAAGGAAGAGATTTTAAAGCTAAAAGCTTTTAGAGTACTTTGTTCAGACTTGAGAATGAGCATCTAACATCTTTAATCCCTTTAATATCATTCCAGATGGAACTTTGTTTATATATGCCCGAAAATGAAACATTTGAATACCATAACATGGCAGTATTCTCTCTTTTTCATCATATACCTTCATTATTTCTTTTGTCTGTTGATATTCAAATGTCACTTGGGAATATCTTCACCTAGTTATAAAATTAATTATTCATAGGCAACTTCTATAAACATACTAGCAATTTACCAATAGCTCATGCTATTTTTTATGCTACTTTTTAAATGTAATGACTATATTTTTTATTATGCTCAAAATATTCGTTTAAGCATGTCACCATTTTTGGTGAGTTGTCATCAAGCCACTAGGACTTAAGTTTTTCTTTTCAGTTCTGATTTATCTTGCTGTGTTTCCTTGATCATACCAAGAATGAAAAGATGTAGATAGAATATAAATGCTGGTTCTTCATGACAGTGGCACAGCAGGACGAATTAGAATATTACAAAGGCTATCATGACTTCTGAACAAATCTCCTTGTCTGGGTCTCTACGCTTCATAGCATGACTGCCATCGATTTTATTGGTATTGATGATCACTTAAACCCCAAAGTTCACTGAAACGCAATCCAGTTTTCCCAGACCAGTGCTGGGCCCAAAGATGAGTGTGACTGGACTTTGCTTGTCTGACCACCGAAGGGATTGAGCCAATTTGCTTTTCCCTTCTTCCAGTAGCCAGCCTTACTCACCAGTGGGTTCTCCATTCTACAGATTTTTTTTAGCTTAGAATGAAACGGCTGCACTGAAACCCTTTTATACTATTCACTTTGCTTCAGAATAAATAAATGAGAAGCAATAATTGCAGCTGTGGATGCATGTTTTCCTATAGTGATTCATTGTTAATTACTTGTAAATAAAATGTTTAATGTATGTATTTTCATAAATGCGTTTCCACATAGACTCCTATTTTATGTGTTCATTGTCTTGATAAATATTTCAAAGTTAGTGTAATTTTTTTCTGTGAAACAAGATTGTTCTAAAAACAAGCAGGTTTTGTGTTATTTGTAGAAAATCCTAAAATTGGGAAGATGAATGCTATGACAACATTCACATCCTCCACAGTAGCTTTATAGCAGCACATAGGGAAAGAGGGGATCAATAATGCAAATCTTCCCCACATGCTCTCAGTTCCATTTAACAGCAAAAGTACCCTTTCAGCACTGAAACTTAAATCACCACTTACTCTCTGTGTAAGATTCCATTGGCTGAAATGCAGAAGGATGATAGTATATATTACAGATTTATTCTCAGAGCTGTATCTAGCCCACAGAGGCCAGTGCTTTGTTAGTGCTGCTTTAGTACAGCATCTCATCACTGCTGCACTTCAGGTCAAGATCGAAAAGGAACTCAGTGGTATCTACCGGCGATTGTTCGAACCACTCCGCGTACCTCCAGATTTATTCAGAAGATTAACTGGACAGTTTTGTGTAATACAAACCTTGAAAAAGGGTCAGATGTATGCTGCAGAGGATAAAACCTCAGTTGATGACCGTCTCAGTATTCTTCTAAAGGGAAAGTAAGTGATCTTCTCATGGCCTCCAGGTAGGAAATGAACAGAAGGGAATATTGCCCCAAATAACAGGAGGAAGTGGTCACAGAGTTTGTTGGTGAGCTTTAGGTTTACAACGGCAATTTGGAATGCTACAGAGCAACATGTTAGTGACATAGAATTGGCTACTCTTCATCTTCTTGGCGTCAGGATTTTTAATTGTGAACCTTGTTAACTTTTTGATCTTACTGTGAAACATATAATTTTATTGACCAATGTCACCCTAGTAAATCCTGTTAAAAATAGATTTAAAAAAATAATGAGTCAAAATTGAAGTAGGTTTAAGTCAGGCATTAAAGTTCAAGAAGCTTATGCATGTTTCAGAGGTCATTATTTTTTGAATATCACAAATCTGATATCTAGCCCTGGCTGGTTGGCTCAGTGGTAGAGTGTCAGCCCAGCGTGTGAATGTCTGGGGTTCGATTTCCAGTCGGCACACCAGAGAAGCGCCCATCTGCTTCTCCACCCTTCTCTTTCTTCTCTCTTTCTCTCTTCTTCTCCTGCACCCATGGTTCAATTGGAGCGAGTTGGCCCTGAGCACTGATGATAGCTCCATGGCCTCCACGTCAGGCACTAAAAAGAGCTCAGTTGCTGAGCAACGGAACAATGCCTTATATGGGCAGAGCATTATCCCTAGTGGGTTTGCCAGTTGGATCCTAGTCAGGGTGCATGCAGGAGTCTGTCTCTGCCTCCCCTCCTCTCACTGAATAAGAAGAACAAACTTGTAGGACTATCAGTCTTCTGGGAAAGAGCTAGTGTATGTTGTTCTGATGTAATAATTAATACAACCCTTTCTCTGAAGTGTCTGAGTTTGAATGTGGTTGCTGTGGCTAAAAGAGCAATGATACACATTGGAAGACACATATCTGGTTTAATACTAGAACTTGTCCTTTTCTTATTGGTAAAATTTATTTTGAAATAAATACTTGTTTTCAGGAAGTTCTTTTAATTATGTCAGTCATTTGGGGAGTCTTTAAAACTTTAGTACAAAATACAAACCCATAAAGTTATGGACATTTTAAGGATTGTCATTTTATTTGTGGACATTATGCATTTATTAACATTAATTTCTGTTATCAGAATGAAGGTCTCCTATCAAGGACATTTTCTGCATAACATTTACCCCTGTGCCTTTATAGATTCTCCTGAATTTAGATCAACTCAGATGCACAAAGGTGAAAAATTCCAGGTATGTTTTGGCATGGGGTGTTTTGGGGGGGTTATTTATTTATTTACTCTATTTATACATTTATTTTAAATTGAGGTATATTTGACCTATAACATTATATTAGTTTCAAATGTAAAACATAATGATTTAATATTTGTATATATTGCAAAATGACACCCCAATATGTCTTGTTAACATTCATCACCATACATACATTAGTTACTTTTTTTTTTCTTGTGATGAGAACTTTTAAAGTCTGGCATGATTTTCAAGAAGATTGAAACTAGTTCATGCCTCAATAAACGAAGGATACTATAGAGAAGTGTCCATTATTTATTGAAAAAAGAGGTTACCATGTGGTATATAGAATATGCTCTCATTTTTTATAACTTTAAATAGTGTATATATGTGCATATCTTAATTTGGTGACAGTGTTAACACTGGTATTTCTGGTTTGTTGAGTTTGATTGCTTTTTTTATTTTCCTTTGGTTATTTGAATTTTTATCATTTTTCATGGAAAACATCTAATGCTTTTTTTACAGAAAGAAGGAGAATGTCAGTTGTGGGTAATCAGTATTCCTAAAGCATGTAATTGGTTACTCTTATTGAGGAGAAACAGGAAACCGTCTCTGCCCTAGGAAATTCATGTTGTTAATCCTTATGAAAATCTAATCACTTTTCTCTTTTATATGCAATGACTATATTTAAGAGCAAAGAATGAAGGTTTTCATAGTTACACCAATTTGTACATCGACTACTCAGCATGATATTTTTTTGTATCTTAAAATAAATTGCTCCATGATATGGCACTTTGTTGTGATTCGTTCTGTAAATACCAACCTTCCTATTTTGTAAGGTCTACCGGAAAGTTCTGTCCGTTTCTATCACAAGTTTCGACACGTAAGCACATTTATTTGGCGCATGTGCGCCTCTCTATTTTTATCACTTAATGTATACATACTGACGTAGCAAATTAAAACAAAGTTGATTCACGTTAGTCTTATGTGTGAAGTGATAGTGTACCCATGGCTACTGATAAAGTTCATTTACGCCACTGTAATTTTTACGAATTTCAACAAGGAAGAAATGCTACAGAAGCATGTCTGTCGCATCCACCATATTCCCCAGACTTAGCACCCTCCAACGATCACTTGTTTTTGTCCTTACAAAATTTTTTGAAGGGCAAAAAATTCAAAAATGAAGAAGATATCAAACAAGCACTGGTTCAATTTTTCGCATCAAAAGATAAAACATTTTTAAAAAATGGGATATACAAATTGCCCTCACACTGGCAAGAAATCATTAATAATAATGGCAATTATATTATTTAATAAAGTTTATTGACGGTAAGAAAAATTGTATTTTGTTTTATTCCAAAAACAGAACTTTCCGGAAGTAACCAAGAAAATAGGTGACAGCTTCTTTTCATCTTGGCTTCTAGATAAATATCAGTAAGGGAATAGTCTCTGAACAGGGCTGCTTGTGAGCAAGAGGATGACCATATGTAGGTAGGAAATACAATAACCCAAGGGAGGAAAAGTCAGAACTCTTTTTTTTCTTTCTTTTTTCTTTTCTTTTTTTTTTTTTTTTTTTTTTGTTGAGAGAGACAGACAGACAGACAGAAACAGACAGGAAGGGAAAGAAATGAGAAGTATCAACTCATAGTTGTGGCACCTTAGTTGTCCATTGATTGCTTTCTCATACGTGCCTTGATGGGGCTGGGGAAACTCCAGCTGAGTCAGTGACCCCTTGCTCAAGTCCAGTGACCTTGGGGTCTCTGTTACCACGGTCAAGCCAGTGACCCCGCACTCAAGCCAGATGAGCCTGCACTCAAGCTGGCGACCTCCCGGGGTTTCCATCCTGCGTCCTCAGCATCCCAGGCTGGCACTCTATCCACTGTGCCACTGCCTGGTCAGGCAAAAGTCAGGACTCTTGATTACAGATTTTATTCTTGAGTCTCATTTTGAGATGCTATAAAATTTGGGATGCCGCATGGAAATGAAAGGGAAAATTTATAGACATACGGTTTAGCTTATTTGCAATGGTTTCAGCCCTGCCCTGCTCCCACCTTGCCTGAGTAACAGTACAGCTTGTTAAAGTGATGTGCATGTACTAGAAGGTCTCAGATAAGCTCACTAACTAGGGTCAGTGTTTCCAAGCTGGTTGAGTGTAAGCTGCAGAACAAAGCAAATGCTATATTTGGGCTCTCTAATTTACACTCTCATCCTGTGTTTGTGACAGTCAGCTATGCCCTGAGATTTATGTTCTTATTGTATCTTTAATTATCACTGTCTACAAACTGAACAGGGCCACATCTTTCCGCTCTCCTCCTTTCTCTGACCTCCATACAATTTCTTTTTCCAAAGCCTGACTTTTATCTATTACATCCATTTCTCTATGCGTATAGTAGCAAGTGCTTTTACACAACAGGTCAGTTTTATATGATCCAGAATAGACTGAGATTTGGAGAGACAGTGAGAACCGAACCTCCTTTGTTTCCAGAAGCAAATGGCCCCTGAGAAGCCAGGGATAAAACATGTATAATCATTTCTACTGGGCTTCAAATTATTATATTTATAATTAAGTTAACAAGAAAGGAATTCTTACCACTAGTTACACTTCTCTCTCTTCTTGGAGACTGGGATTTGAGATTTGATAGTTGATAAATGTTCCTGATAATAGCTATGAAGATTCCAAAACATGATCCAAGTGGAGATGCCATAGCTGGGTAAAGAGTATGTATTCAGCCTCCTCAAACACCAGTCACCTTTTCACTGCATAGAGTCTGGTGTGGCACCTCCTAACTGGTCAATGGATAACAATTACTCTAGCATCATCAAACCTGTATCCTGCCCAACTAGAGCAGATTCCATCAGAACAAGCCCTCCAGAGAAATTGTGTTTTGTTTACAAAATGTTCCCATTGGCAGTTACTCAAGGGTAAAAGTGGCTGTTGCGCATTTGTAGAGTAGTATATCGCCTCTTATTGAACTAAGTTCCCAGAGGAAAAATGTCACATGTTCCAAAGGCAAACTTCTTTCTGCTGGTGCCCATGGCAGAGGACACTTGAAATAGTGGTCAAACTGCTCCACTCACATGCTCTTTACATGCTAATAGCATTTTCCTCTAACCTTTCCTTTAAATTCTCATTTATTTCCATTTATTCTCTGGTAGTAGCACTAAGGAATTCTGCAATAAGATGAAAGGAAGAAAGAAAGGCAGGTGGATTTGACTGTCCCTTGAGACTGCCCAGCCATTCTTGTTCGGGTGCTATGGTAACTGTGATGATGGACAGAGTGGTAGAGCTGAGAAAACAGATTCAGACCTTACAGCTGCTCCCTATGGGCTTACAGTTGTTTTGGTACTTCTAAACCAAGGTTTCTCCTGCTAATAGACTCTAGTATAATTATTATAAAAGGAAGAAGTTGTCTTTTGTGTTTGGTTTCTTCTTCTTTGGGCAGTTATTTTATATACAGTGGTCTTTGCCACTTACTTGTTTTTCTTTTTCCTTCCTATGGTCGATAGCGGGTTCTATGATGTGAAGCCTGAAAATCAAAGCTTATTGACTTTAAGGGAAGAAGAATGTTTTGGAGGCAGATGTCCAAGCTCTTGTGAAATAAATGAACACTAAGTTTCTGTTTCGTTTTGTTTTATTCAGTGAGAGGAGGGGAGGCAGAGACACTCCTGCATGTGCCTTGACTGGGATCCACTGACAAGCTCGCTAGGGGCAATGCTCTGCCCATCTAGGCCATTGCTCCATTGCTCAGCTACTGAGCTCTTCTTAGTGCCTGAGGCAGAGGCCATGCAGCCATCCTTAGCTCCAGGGGTCAACTCGCTCCAATTGAGCAATGGATTTGACAAGGGGAGAGAGAGAGAGAGAAGCAAGAGGGTGAAGGGTGGAGAAGCAGATGGGTGCTTCTCTTGTGTGCCCTGACTAGGAATCAAACCCTGGACATCACACACTGGGCCAATGCTCTACCACTAGGCAAACTAACCAGGGCCTAGATGAACACTTAAGTTTTAACTGGTATTTAAATAAAGCCTTACCTTAGTATTAAATAAATCTTTTGGTTAAGCTGTGAAACAGTTTAATCTGCCAGTTTTGACACTGCTGTATTTTAATGCTCTGAGAACTCAATGAGAATGAGTTGAATAGACCACTTGCAGGACATTTTCATGTTCCTGTCATTTGAAATGTTGTACAACACATAAAGAAAATAATAGGCCCTGGCCGGTTGGCTCCGTGGTAGAACATCGGCCTGGCATACAGGAGTCCCGGGTTCGATTCCCGGCCAGGGCACACAGGAGAAGCGCCCATCTGCTTCTCCACCTTTCCCCCACTCCTTCCTCTTTATCTCTCTGCCCCCTTCTGCAGCCAAGGCTCCATTGGAGCAACATTGGCCTGGGCGCTGGGGATGGCTCATGGCCTCTACCTCAGATGCTAGAATGGCTCTGACAGCAACGGAGTGATACCCCAGAGGGGCAGAGCCTCACTCGCTGGTGGGCATGCCGGGAAGATCCTGGTCAAGTGCATGTGGGAGTCTGTCTGACTGCCTTCCCGCTTCTAACTTTGGAAAAATACAAAAAATTAATTAATTAACTAATTAATTAATTAAATTCTTCCCTGAGGGCAGTCAACCTGTCATCCGGTCAGACTCCTGTTTTTGGTCCTAGTACATTCACCAGTTCCCTCAGACACCCTTGTTCTTGTGTATCGCCTTCTCCTTGTGTGAGGGAGCACAGTGGTTTGGAACCTAAAGTGCAAGACTGATCCTGTACCTCAGGTAATCACAGCAAACCTGGTTACAAATGCTTAGTGAAACTCTACCTGAAAGAAATTATTTCATGCCTTCTATTGCTGTGTTAGCTTTTATTTTTCAGTAAAATTCTTCACAAGAGCTCAAGTATGGTGTTGCTGAGGTAGCCTAATACCTCAAGAAGCAAATTTATTTTACAGAAGCTTTAAATATTCTAATATCAATTTGTAAAAATTCTTCATTAAAATATGTTTTACTTGACTGTTAAGTAACCATTAACTACCCACTACTGACTAAATACTTGCTCTTAAGGACCTATAAGTTACTCATACATACTGCAGTGATAGCTTATTATCCTATTATAATATCTAATTCTATTATGATATTCTATTATTAAGTTTAAATTTAATAATAATTTAAACATGGTTAAAGAAATTTTCAACCATCATTAAGAAATGGATTTGCTAAGCAAATTATAGTATCATATTAAAAGTGTCATTACCTCAGTGGAAATAAGGCTATTAAAATAGTTGAAAAGAAGTTAAGTGCTTTATCACCTACATACAATTTCTTCTGCTGGATGATTTCAAACTCCTTTTTAAATCCTTGTCCTGCTGTTCATGAATTATATTTTCCAAAGTCATGGACGAAGTCTTTGCAAAATGAAGGCACCTCAACTCTCCAAACCTTTTCTTCAGAACCTATGTGCATGGCCGGCCGCATGAGTGCCCAGTGCCCACCTCTCTAATCACTCTTAAAGAATACTAAGGCATCTGCATTTACGTACCCACCTCCTACTGTTTCTGGGAACTCCCAAGGACTGGCTTGACCTTACACTTCTCATCCTATACATCTTATCCTTTTTTGTCATATGCTTTTACTTTTTATTGGCTTCCTCCATTAGAATTTAGGCTTTATGACAGGTGCTTAGCTGTTCTTTGTCTAAGGGACTTTCAGTGGACTGTAAGCCATGCTACTTATGGTCACTTTGCCAGGTTACTTTCTATTTCATCGTCTTGAAGAATATTGGACACATTGGGTAGGACTTGGCCTGGTGGGAAAATAGGCCTGGGCTGAAAGTCAGAAGTGCTCACTCCACCACTAATTAATATGTGGTTATGAATATGGTTTTTGTGCTTCTCATTTGGCATCTGAAAAATAGGGGAAAATATTACCTGTCTTATCTTAAAGGCAATTTTGAGGATCCAGTTATACAATAGATATAAAAGCATCTTAAATGTTTAAAAATACAATACATATATTTAGTGAGTGGCATTCTACATGGCTATCATTCCTAGTCATTTTGTATCACTTTCCCCTGTTCTGTATTTGTCAAAAATACTTATTGCCACCTGAGTGGGTCATATTTTATTTATGTATTTTCTATCAGCTTCCTTCACTAGAATGGCAGCTTGACAGGGCAAGGATCTTATCTTTCTTGTTCACCATCCTAACCTCAGTGCCTTGAACAGTGTCTGACATTAAGTGAATGTGTAATAATATATGTTGAAAGGATGAATTGAATTTAATATTTTATGGAGTCACAGAGCTACTAATACATTTCTTAAATCTAATATGTTTGGTTTTGGAGATTCCTACATTTAAGATAATAAATAATTGTAATTTTTTTCTAGGAATATTGACTCACTTTTTTTTTTTTTTTTTTTGTATTTTTCTGAAGCTGGAAACGGGGAGAGACAGTCAGACAGACTCCCGCATGCACCCGACCGGGATCCACCCGGCATGCCCACCAGGGGCCACGCTCTGCCCACCAGGGGGCGATGCTCTGCCCCTCTGGGGCGTCGCTCTGCCGCGACCAGAGCCACTCTAGCGCCTGGGGCAGAGGCCAAGGAGCCATCCCCAGCGCCCGGGCCATCTTTGCTCCAATAGAGCCTTGGCTGCAGGAGGGGAAGAGAGAGACAGAGAGGAAGGAGGGGGGGTGGAGAAGCAAATGGGCGCTTCTCCTATGTGCCCTGGCCGGGAATCGAACCCGGGTCCCCCGCATGCCAGGCCAACGCTCTACCGTTGAGCCAACCAGCCAGGGCCTTGACTCACTTTTTAAAGTAGCCAAACCTTAATATACTAAAGATCAGATTTTAGTTATTGATGTGAAGAGAGAAGCTAGGTTTTCCATTGTCTCTCTTAGTTGACATAAATAACCCCTTGTCGCCCTGGCCGGTTGGCTCAGCGGTAGAGTGTCGGCCTAGTGTGCGGAGGACCCGGGTTCGATTCCCGGCCAGGGCACACAGGAGAAGCGCCCATTTGCTTCTCCACCCCTCCGCCGCACTTTCCTCTCTGTCTCTCTCTTCCCCTCCCGCAGCCGAGGCTCCATTGGAGCAAAGATGGCCCGGGCGCTGGGGATGGCTCTGTGGCCTCTGCCCCAGGCGCTAGAGTGGCTCTGGTCGCAATATGGCGACGCCCAGGATGGGCAGAGCATCGCCCCCTGGTGGGCAGAGCGTCGCCCCTGGTGGGCGTACCGGGTGGATCCCGGTCGGGCGCATGCGGGATTCTGTCTGACTGTCTCTCCCTGTTTCCAGCTTCAGAAAAATGAAAAAAATAATAAATAAATAAATAAATAAATAACCCCTTGTCATCTGAAATTTGTTTAATTTTGTGACTAACAGAGGGGAAAGAGCTCCTTTGGAAATATATTTGCTCTGAGGCTGAGATATTACTTAATATCAACTAAAAAACCCTTTATTAACTTCCTACCTGGATAGGCCCTGGATCTAATATTGAGATATAAAAATGGATTTTACCTTCAACAGTATTTGTGTTCGTTTGTTAATTGCTTCACACAATAAATATGCATGGAGCACCACTGTGTGTTGAAGGACATTCAGATGTGAAGATGCCTCGTTACTTATGTCATAGTGCTCGGTGGGGGGCAGATGTGCCAGGATTCAGGGACATGTGCCCCCTGAAGCTCAGAGAAGTACTAAGGGGGTGGCGTGGGAGGAAGAGCTGGCTGGGAGCTGTGAGGACGTGGAGAAGGGATGTGCTTGAGGGATACTGTCTCTGGGGAGTGCAGTTACAGTGCGCTCCCACTCTCTGTGCAGCAAGACGGAAGGGAAGGCTGTGGTGTCCCAGTTCTGGTCTCACTGTGGATCTCTGTGTGAGTCTGCAGTGGGCCACATTGGAGATAACTTTGAAAGGTCACCCTCAAGAAATATGTGTAACAGAAAGACTCGGAGAAGGTCCTTTGCTAGCCGTATCTGTTAGGAACGGCTGGTTACTAAAACCAATTCGTTAGTCAGTTTTCTCATTCGCTAGTGTTTGAGGAGTTGGCTGGAGAAGGTCTTTCATCCATAATTTAGCCTCATGAATTTTACCTCAGTTTTTTTTTTTTCTTAACACTGGGTTCTTTTTTTATTTTTCTGAAGTGAGAAGCAGGGAGACAGAGAGACAGACTCCCGCATGCACTTGAGGGGAGCCACCTGGCATGCCCACCTGGGGACGATGCTCTGCCCATCTGAGGCCATTGCTCC
This sequence comes from Saccopteryx bilineata, assembly GCF_036850765.1. Lineage (NCBI taxonomy): Eukaryota > Metazoa > Chordata > Mammalia > Chiroptera > Emballonuridae > Saccopteryx > Saccopteryx bilineata. The sequence goes on along the minus strand of NC_089501.1, from coordinate 699,512 downwards.
ATTGCAACCAGAGCCATTTTAGCACCTGAGGAGAAGCCATGGCGCCATCCGCTTGATACTGTATTCTTAAACTTCTGTTAGAATCTTCAGGGTGTAAAGAAATATTTAGTCATAAATTATACATCTTATTGGGATATTAACCTAATATGCTCCACACAGTGCTGTTGGTACAGAGGCCATTCTGTCACCAGACCTCACAAAGCAACAACCACAAACTCGGAGAATTTGCTTTTTTTTTTTTTTTGTCTGCAGATTGTTTGGTTTTAAACAAAATTTTATACATAGTTATAGAAGCTTGTGTGTATATTCTTATTTTAATTTAATTAATATGACAAATCATTGTTCTAATAATATCCACTAGATTATTCCATACTTCTCTTCCCCCAAATTACTACAGTCCTAATTCATACACATCGATGTACATTTTTTTCCCTGTTTCTTTCTTCATCAGGTCACCATCGTTGCTGATGATAACTGCAGATTTTTATGCTGGTCAAGAGAAAGATTAACTTACTTTCTGGAATCTGAACCTTTCTTATATGAAATATTTAGGTACCTTATAGGAAAAGACATTACAAATAAGCTGTACTCATTGAATGATCCCACTTTAAATGATAAAGTAAGTGTTCTTCTGAGTGTGTTTATTTTGTTAAATAAATGTGTGTAGTGAAGTATACCTCACTTGATGCAGTTAGTCATAGGTTAACTAAGGGAGGATGCTTCTACTTTAGAGAGTCTTCAGGGAGTCATGTCTCAAGAGCGAGGAAATATTTTGTAACTATTACGTTTGCAGTTGCCTAGTGAGGTATCTCTAAATGTTAAGGAACTCCACTGATGGGGTGAGGTGCTCTCCTCTTCATAAAGAGTCTTTTAAGCAATCAGAGGAAGATGGTTTGTGAGTTGTACGAGGGAGTGGGGGTAGAGTAAGTCAGAGAAGGCAGTGCAGTGGGGAAGTTCAGGCCGAGAAATGCAGGCAAGCCCCAGGCAGCAGGAAGGCAGCACTTTAACCCTGGAGTCTTCAGTCTTGCGCACCCTCCTGGTCAGGTTCTTTCTCAGAAAGCCCAGAAGTGACAGGAGAGATACAGGGGGCAGGTCCTCAGGTTATGACATAGTTCCATTCCTACAACAGTAACATAATCCAAATTTTGGTGTAAATCGAAACACCCACTATCCTAAGTCACTTACCTATCCTAACGCAGTTGTAAAATCATAATCTAGAACATAAAAACAAACTAAGCCACAGAAAAAGGAAAAGGACATAAATATACTGTACTGTAGTAACAGGAAAAATGACAAAGAAATGAGTGTAAAGAAAAGTACAATGCTAACAGTGTAAGCCGAAGCACGTCTCAATTTTTTTTAATTTTATGGGAGTGAGCATCATAAACTCAAAACGTCATGTCGAGCCTCTCATAACGCGAAAACCCCCTTTATAGAGTGGAGGTCTATAACAATTCAGTTTGGAATTTCAGAGGTTTATAGATCTTCAACAATTCGCAATTTGACTTCACTTCCCCATATTTGCTTTGAAAGAATTAAAATGCTCACAGAAGAGAACATGCAAAACATTGTTCTTGTGATTACTATTCTCCAGGGTGGGTTGTAAGGTCATCTTGTTTATCAAATTAGGTTGGTGCTTATTATATTTTTAGATTAATAAGCTATTGAGCATACTAAATGTATTATAATGCATTTATAGTCATTTCAGAAAATAAAAATTATAGCTAACATTTATTGGACACTTATTATTATACATACTGGGTGGCCTTTTATTTCAAGGCAAAGTTCTTGCTGCTGGTAAGGAGTAGGTGATCTAAGCCCCACACATGTCAGAAATCTTAAAACTTTGCTTCTTAGAAGGCCAAAAAGTTGGAGCACCAGCTGAGCCTTTGCACGCAGATTTCCATGCTGGAGATGAGGAACAGCATAGCCAGCTCCAGCGACAGCGAGGACGGCTTACACCAGTTTCTCCGCGGCACCTCCAGTGTGTCCTCTCTTCGTAAGTTATCCCACAACTGATACTACTTCAGGCTTCTGAAAGATGTCACTGGAAATAGACAAATGACAACTTTGATGAGGCAAATAACTTTGCAAGTAACTATTTGACAACCTAAAGGTATCATTAAAAATAATCAAGTTTTGCCCTGGCCGGTTGGCTCAGCGGTGGAGCGTTGGCCTAGCGTGCGGAGGACCCGGGTTCGATTCCCGGCCAGGGCACACAGGAGAAGCGCCCATTTGCTTCTCCACCCCTCCGCCGTGCCTTCCTCTCTGTCTCTCTCTTCCCCTCCCGCAGCCGAGGCTCCATTGGAGCAAAGATGGCCCAGGCACTAGAGTGGCTCTGGTCGCAACATGGCGACACCCAGGATGGGCAGAGCATCGCCCCCTGGTGGGCAGAGCGTCGCCCCATGGTGGGCGTGCCGGGTGGATCCCGGTCGGGCGTATGCGGGAGTCTGTCTGACTGTCTCTCCCTGTTTCCAGCTTCAGAAAAGAAGAAGAAAAAAAAATAATAATAATCAAGTTTTTTCTAATGTTTTGTTTGTTTGTTTCCCCCATATTGCATATCAGCTAAAATCCAACATCAGACTCTTATTTCGGTCTCAGAAAGTGTTCACTTATTTTTGCCATGTGTTTTTCTTAAATACTAGTTCACTGGAATAATGTGAAAGAGTCCTTACTGTTTGGTGGGTATTCACCTTTGCTGTTTTTATGATTTTAGTTCTAGTGACAGCCTAGAGCCGGCAATGTGATAAAAAATTGTAGCATTGCCTGACCTGTGGTGGCGCAGTGGATAAAGCATCGACCTGGAAATGCTGAGGTCGCTGGTTCGAAACCCTGGGCTTGCCTGGTCAAGGCACATATGGGAGTTGATGCTTCCAGCTCCTCCCCCCCTTCTCTCTCTCTGTCTTTCCTCTCTCTCGGTCTCTCTCTCTCCTCTCTAAAAATGAATAAATAAATAAAAAATTGTAGCACAAAACTGCTGGGTGTTTTACTGCTGGCTGGTTATCTCAGTGTGAGCACCAACAGTTAACAGGTGACCAGCTAAGAGAATAGTCCTGAGGATGAAGGAGACCACTCACCATCCCCGTGAGTTACCACATTCACTCACCACCAGGAAGCAAGTTTTGCAAGACCTTCCCATAGCTGAATTGTTTTAAGACATTTTAAGTACACTGATATTGATTAGTAAATAAAATGAGAGATATTAGATTATTTTAAGAACTAATGCTTAAAATTGTTTCAAGAATCATTCCAAGAATAATAGTGAAAGAAACTTGAACAAATTCATATAAAATAGCAAAAAGATTCTCCCATTACATAAACTAACAGCGGCCTGACCTGTGGTGGCGCAGTGGATAAAGCGTCGACCTGGAAATGCTGAGGTCGCCGGTTCGAAACCCTGGGCTTGCCTGGTCAAGGCACATATGGGAGTTGATGCTTCCTGCTCCTCCCCCCTTCTCTCTCTCTCTCTCCTCTCTCTCTCTCCTTTCTAAAATGAATAAAAAATAAATTAAAAACAAACAAACAAACAAAAAACATAAACTAACAGCTATTAATACTTCCAATTGTATGTAAATCTAGCATAATTTTTAAGTAAATGTAGATACACGTTCAGCAATCCTAAGTGTTTATGTATATAACCTTGTAACTTTGAATGCTTTAGGTAAATTGGATTAAGGATCCAACTGTTGCATAGTTTAAATTGACAAAGGATTGACAAAGCCATATAATTGGTGTAAGTTTCCAAAGCAAAGTCTAGGCATAGAAATGCTTTGTAGACCTAAAGGAGATTTCAGGAGCCATACAAATGAGAAATTGGAAATGGTTGCATTTTATTCCAAAGTTACTTTTTGGAAGTAACTGAAGTTGACCACAGTCTGCCATCTACTAGCATATCAGTGTATCATCAGCCTTGTTGAAACAGTTTGGTGGTCAATAAGCATTTTCACATCGACCCATCTCAATTACATATATAGTGAAAACTTACTAAGAAAGGTCAGCAGAAAGGAAATTACAGTTAAATATTGTATGTGGATTATTTTTCCTATAGAATAGCTTACTTTCGTTTAGTTCTGTAGTATTGCTTAGGAAGAACCGAGAACCAGCAGTATATAGTATGAACATTTGTTGTCTTAAAATCAGTTTTGTTTCTCTGTAGTATTTTATTGTATAATCTAAATAAAACATTTTAGAGGGGGAAAAGCTTATGTAGAATATGTTGTAAAATAGAATTAAAACATGTTTTGAAGATTAACATTTGTTTCCAGAAGCCTTATGTTCAGTGGACTGATCGTGATCATATATCTTGTGCATACAGACCTGGGTTCTTGCTCTAATAATTACTAGCTGTGTGACTTGGCGAAAGTCCCACAGCCTTGCTAATCTGACATGAACTGGATCTGCTTACACTCCTGTTTCCTTCCCTCTCCCTTATAGGAAATCATGAGTTTAATCCAGTCGTTCCTCAAGTGATTAATTCAAGCTCAGTGTTTGTAAAGAGCTGTGCTGCCTTTCAGTGCAGGGTCACATCTTCACCTCGTTTCCTTGCTCCCTTGTCTGACTAGATTTTAGTACTTTGCTATGTGAAAAACGTGCACAACCTGCTTATTTATTTAATTAGCTTTCAGTTTATCATGCAAGATCTTACATGTTGACACAAATGTGTCTCACTGCATATATGTGCATATTTTTGAGTGCGTATGTGACTCACACAACAAACTCACATTCTACCTGCTCTTTTTGACCAGTCTTTGTTCTGAGTCTGTGGTTTAACAAAAGGTAAGGACTTGAGCACAACACTGACACTAAGCATGAATTACTTAATTCATTGTAGCATATAATTTATTAAAAACTGGTACGTTCTAGTTTCTCTTACTTGGGTGTTAGCTCAGAACTACTGAAGGCTGTTGTTTTGCTTTGCTGGTACCATCAATACGCCATCTACTTTTCCGTGTTACAAATTGCCTTCCTTGAAAAACAGAATGCAAAATCAATCTCGGCTGCTAAGCTGAAATAACAAAATGTATCACATTTGAGCATGTGGTAGGTCTTAGTAAATCAGAGGTCCCTAAAACTAGTGACTAAGCTGTTATTATTCCCAGTTGGTGATGTGCAAATGGGAGTCTGGCAGCTGCTCTCTGCAGTGGTATCAACTTCCTGAATGCTAATGGGGAGAAGGGAACAAATGTTAATTGACAATGGCAGCTATTAATTTTTCAGGTTCTCTCTGTACATAATCACATCTAATATTCACTGTAACCCCACACCTAAGAAGGTAGATCAGTGTTTGCTAGGTTGTGTGGCACTGACAGTCCAAATCTCTGGAGCAAGAGACTGCTTTCTTGCTCCTGTGTGCTGTGGGGGTTGCCCCAGGCCCTTATCCAACTCCCTCTGGGACGCCGAAGGAGCAGTCACTGTGTGGGTCACTGCCACCTGGCAGAGGAAAGACAGTGGTGGCAGAATCATGCCATGGCTCTTAGAGCTCCCACGTGAAAATGGCATGTACCATTTCCGCTTGTGTTCTCTGGACCAGAGAATCATTTGGCCACAACTGCCATGAGTGAATGGATCTTTAATCCTCCTGCAGGGGCTGCACAGGAAAAGACCTGCTGGGGGAGGGAAGGCAGGTATTTTCATAATAACTCAGTCTAGCACAGTGAGTATCACCTCATTTTACAGGTGAGGAAATTGGAAATATGAGATACTTATTCACTTGTTGCAGTTCCACAGGGGGAGATGCTGGGATACAAACCTAAGTATCCTGTCTGATTCCAAAGCCCATCCTGTTAGACCACATTGTCTCTGTGTTTTTTAAAACGAATAGAAAAAATGCTTTAACATTTGGCTAGTGCTTTATAGTTTCCAGGCCACTTTCAAACCCATTTGTGCATTTGAACCTGACAGCTCTGCCAGCGAGGCACAGCAGCGATTAGTCACCCCCATGCTGATGTGTCCACCTACACTCAGTGAGAAGATGACCTCTCCTAAAGTCACTTCCTTCTCCTCCAACCTGCTTCTTTGGCAAGACCTACCATCCCCCGTCATTCATTATGACCAAGCAGTGTTGCAGATAATTTTCCTAGATTGGCTAATTTCTATTCAATGAAAAATTTGCCTTATTATTTGTATAAGGGTTCTACGTAGAACATTTTAAACTAACTGCTCTTTTAGCTTTTGGTTAGCTTTCACTTTGCTTCATCTGCATTTACAGAATTACAAATTACGAACAATGCTACTCTCTAAAAATTAAATTTATTTTATATTCCTAATTAAACATCTTTTACATGATTCCATTTAGTCATCAACTCAAGGAACTAGATTTAAACATTAAAATGCATATAAACACTTTTCATAATTATTTTTCAAACCAGGGTGATCACGTACCCATTGTGGTTGGTTGATACATCTCTAAAGTTTCTTTTAATCTCTGAGCTTCCCTTTCATCTGTGTCTGTCTGTCTGTCTCTCTCTCTCTCTGTGTTTCTGCATTTTTGTTCCATTTTGAGGTTTTTTTGTTTGTTTATCCTTTAAAATATTGAGTCTTTAACATAAATGAACATATGAGTCACTTGGAGGTCTTATTAAAGATTCTGGGCCCTGGCTGGTTTGCTCAGTGGTAGAGCATAAGCCCAGAGTGTGGATGTCCCAGGTTTATTCCTGGTCAAGGCACAAAGGAGAAGCAATTAGCTGCTTCTCCACTCCTTCTCTCGCTCTCTCTTCTCCTCCCCCCCCGCAGCCATGGTTAGATTGGTTTGAGTGAGTTGGCCCTGAGCACTTAGGATGGCCCCTTGGTACCTACAGCTCAGGCACTAAAAATAGGTTGGTTGCTGAGCAACGTCCCCAAATGGACAGGGCATCCCCTGGTAGGGGGTTGCCAGGTGGAGGTCAGGGCACTTGCGGGAGTCTGTCTCTCTGTCTCCCCTCCCTCACTTAAAAAAAAAGTAGAAGATCCTGATGCAGACTGAGGTAAGGCCTGTAAGTCCTCCCGTTTAAGAAGTACCATGTGATGCCAATGTGTCTGGATCCTGAACTACACTTTTGAGTATCTAGGTTGTAGAATTCCCTACATTCTGGAATTTTGTAGATTGTACCCTTCTGGTGGTGATTAAAATGTTTGTTGTATTTTCCTGTCTACTGGTAAGTAGATCAAGGAACTTGAACAGATACAGGTGAAAAAACTATTTTAAAGATCTTGACCAGTATGGGATATAATGCTACAAACATATTTCATGACGTTGCACAGCATACGTTCAGTTTAATAGAAATACAGTTCAGAAAAAGGCAAAGGAAAACTTTAGGTGAACTATTTCAGTGAAATTTCTGCTGATCCCATTTCTTACATTGTGCTCTGTTTTTACACGTTGCATGATGCGAAATCCAGAGCAAGATCACTATCTCTACTACACATTCTGTATTCCACATCAAATTACCATTTAAAGTGAGGAAAAGGAAATACAAGATAGCCTAAGAAAAAAATGGTTTCTGCCTGTTTATTTAGGAGCTCAGCATCCAATTAATGTAACTCGTCTTGCTTGTTTCATTTCCTTGAATTTCATGGTTGGAAGTGTCATTAGAAGGGACAGGATGGTCAGAATATATGAGAAGGATTTAATGCCTTCATATGGATATAAGTTTTGTTCTCTCTGTTCCTGGACCAATGTGCTTAGCAGGGCACCTTGTCATCTTCTCTTTTCGTAAGGAGGTTTAGCGCCCCTCATGCAGTGTGTAAAACACACACACACAAATTGATTGCCCTTGGCAGGTCCATCGCTAATAAGTGGTGCTGAACACAGGCATTGTCATGACAACCGAAGCACATACTGTGTTTCCTTTAAAGTTACAGTACTTTATTTTAGATAATTGGGGTTAAATGACCTATTCAGTGTGTTTGTTTTTTGTTAAACCTGAGGTAGTATAGGCAGTAAAGTTCATTGGAACTCGTCTTTTAAAAGTTTTATTAGTTTAAACCATCTATTTTTTCAGAAATTACACTGAAAATTTATGATTTTTAGAAAGATACTATGAAATATTTTGAGAGATATTTCTTACTGACCAAAAACACCTTTTCAGGTGTTTTGTTGTTGTTATTAATGTCAAGGTGATGCTTTGGACAGCCTACTAATTGTGACCTAATTACACAAATATGCTTAGGTTAAGTTAGCTTGCATTTGGTTAGTATTCTTGTCTGTAGACACTAGCAACACAACTCTTATTTATTTATTTACCTGGAAAGATACAAAAAGCCAATACGACAATCTTAGTTTTAAGGCTGGTTTCATGAAATAATCTGCTCAACTCAATTTGTACTTCATTTCCCCTGTGAACAACTGTGTACTTATAAACAACAAGCTTTACATGAATTACACGGACAGGTGGAGAGGAGGTGTGGCTAGGCAGCAAAAATAGGAAGAGCCCATGAATGGGTCTCAGACCCACCAAGATGGCTTCTGAAAAGCAGTACCCTCCCTCTGTAGATGAATAGAGTACAGCTGAGGGAGTTTAAATAACTTAGTCAAAGCTACTCAGCTAGCCCTGAAAGTGCTGAAATTTATTTTAAATTGTTGCTTTGCTATTTTCCTTACAAATACCCATCCATATCCATATGTGAGCATAAACTTGTTTGAGGATATTGAACCATCGATGTAGCAGCTGATGCATCCTGACCACTTTCATATGTCCTCACTGCACAACCACCCAGTGTGGAGATGTGTTGCATTTTCCCCTTTTAAGGTTGAAGAATATGACATTTATCTCCTCGGGGTCTTTGGTCCCCCAGCCAGTGGAGGCTGTGCTGTCTGCCTCCAGAGCCCCACCCTCACCAATCCTCTGGCCTGTGTCCTCACATAGCATTTCCACATCTGTGAAATGGCTATGAAGGAATTATATACAGTTATACATTTTTCATATTTTAATCAAAATTTTAAAAAATTATCAAGTTAATATACACACATAGATATCAAATATTAAAAAACTATTTCAGTGAAAACAACTGCCCCTTCCAACCTAATTGTTCCCTAGGAGCAATCACATTGGAACAATTTTTGTCTAAAATGTTAAATAATGTGCTGTGTTGTTATATATTGATTTATCTACTGACCTAACTCAGCTCATTTTTTTTTTTAATTAATTTTTTTAGCAAGAGAAAGAAAGAAAAAGAGACAGGAAGGGGAGCGATGAGACGCATCAACTCATAGTTATTCATTGATTGTTTCTGAAACATGCCTTGATAAGGGGGCTCCAGCCAAGCCAATGACCTTGGACTCAAGCCAGCAACCATGGGGTTATGTCTGTGATCGCACGCTCAAGCCAGTGACTGCACGCTTAAGCCAGCAACACTGGGATTTCGAACCTGGGTGTTCAGTATCCTAGGTCGATGCTCTATCTTTTATGCCACCACTGATCAGGCGAACTCAGCTCACTTTTCCCTTCTACTCTTTGCTTAGTATGGTGATGTCACTAGGTTTTATTCTTTTACTGTTAACTTTTGTTACATTAAATAACACAATAAATCTCTATTTCTTTTTCTCTCTGAGGTATTTTTAAAGGTGAGAACATTAGCATTGCTACCCCTTTCTTATTCTTTGCCCCTTCTCCCTTCAAACTGTTATGGGGCTCTTTCACTTTTAAGCAACCAAGGTTTATAACATATAGATTCTGTTCTCTCTTCATTTTTCAATATTTTTAAAATTATGATAAAGTACGCATAACGAAGTTTATTATCTTAACCATTTTTAGGTATACAGTTCAGTGATATTAATGCTCTGTTCTCTTGGGTAACTGTAAGTAGGTCTTCCTTTGTCTATGGATTGTCTTGCAGAATTTAAAGCAAATAAAAAATGTTGACATCTTGCTTTATTCAAAACCAAATAGTTACCTGTTGCTACATTTCTTTCTTTTTGGTTCCAATGTCATCATTCCTGTTCTGTTCAGAGAAGACTGTTCCTAATATCAAGTACAGTGAATTCTGCTTTTGTGCACAACATAAAAGTCATGCCACAGTCTACTCCATATTTTGGCCTTCCTTTTTTCTCTAGAGTTTTTATTGCTTTGCTTGTGTGGCCATCTTATTCCTCATGCTCCAGGTATCTTCTAGCTTATTTCTCATTCTTTCAGGCAAAATCTCTTTCCTTTTCTATTAAAACCTCTGAGTAGTTGTTTACTGTTTGAATCATGCTTTTCATACCACTTTCTGTTTCTATGGGTATCTCTAGTTGCCTTTCTTTTTCCTTATCCTTGCATTTTTTTATATCTTTACTGTCTCTGTTCATCAATTCCATGTTCCCTTGTGCTAGAGACCTTTCTCACAGTCTCCTCACTGTCCCCCATGGACTGGGAATTCTGCGGATCTGTTCTGCGGCTGCCATCTTAGAACCGCCTCCCTTCTTGTGAATTCGCCCACTGTCTCTGCCGCCCAACAGCTTTCTCCTTGGTGCAGGCAGGGGCTGCAGACTTGCACTGTTTTCTTGGCTGTTCAGACCTGTTGTACATCTCTGGGCCCTGGCCCCCTTGGAGTACTGAGGAATTGGCCTGAGGATAACTCCTCGGGCCAGAGAAAACCTCCTCTTTGGAGCCACTAACTTCCTTTGACCTCCCTCCCGTTTGCCCTGATTTGTACACTTCTTTGCTTGAGTCCCTCTCTACCGGTGCTGAGTCCCCCTAAGAGAAGTGAGGTACAAAGGCCACACCTGCCCTTCAACATTATTGTTCAGAAAGCCTCAATCCAGACTCAGTTGTTTAGATTTAAAAATATCTTACAACCTCACCATTTTTTTTTTAATAAAAAATTGTGGCCTGACCAGGCAGTGGCACAGTAGATAGACCGTAGGACTAGGATGCAGAGGACCCAGGTTCGATACCCAGAGGTCACTGGCTTGACCGTGGGGTCACTGGCTTGAGCGTGGGATCATAGACATGACCCCATGGTCACTGGCTTGAGCCCAAAGGTTGCTGGCTTGAAGCCCAAGGTCATTGGCTTGAGCAAGAGGTCACTCGCTTTGCTGGATCCCCCCTATCAAAGCACATATGAGAAAGCAATCAGTGAACAACTAAGGTGCTACAACAAGAATTGATGCTTCTTATTTCTCTCTCTTCCTGTTTGTCCCTATCTGTCCCTTTCTCTGTCTCTGTCACAAAAAATAAAAATAAAAATTGTGACATAAATAGTCAAAGACAGGAAAAGGTATGATAATCCTTTCCAGCAAAGAAACCATTAAATCCTTCCCCATCCCCATTTATCAAAAATTGTATGATTAAAATTCTAAACCCCTGTAAGCTTTTTGATTACTTGCTGAAGCAGTCAGCCAGATGGTTAAACATAAAAAAATAATAAATTAAAAGGAATAAAGAAAATGTCATCGAAGTTAATAGAGGAGGGGGGAAACTTTACATTACATTAACTAGTTTACAGAAGTGTCGCCCGGTTTAATAATTAGTGTGTGTGTGAAGCAGAGAGAAATGTCACTTGACAAACTTTATATCATGGGACTGCATTTATCTAAAGAGCAAACAATGTCATTTCTTTATTCCCTAGAACAAGGGTGACCTTCATTCTGGATTTAAGAGCAACAAATAAGTCTGTTTACTTTGACTGCCAGGAGAGGCTCTCGGGCCCTGAAAATTAGAAGCACACTAAAATAAAAATAAACTTAATAAGGATAGCATTCTGTCAAAGGCAATTTCTCTTACCTAATCTTTTAGTATTCCATGTTGGGGTTTTGACTGTTATATATCATCTTTGTGGTCTATGTATACAAGGCTTCCTATGGTTCTTTCTCTTTTTTAAAAAGTATTTTTTAAGTATTTTAAGGCATTCAGTATTATATTCATTTCAGGTGTATGGCATAATGTTTAGGCTTTTATATAACTTGCAAGATGATCTCCCCAACAGGCCTAGTACCCACCTGACACTATGCATAGTTATTCCAATATTACTGACTATATTCCCTGAGCTGTAATTTACATCTCTGTGACTGCCTGTGGTTCTTTGACTCAGGACTTTACGAAGACAAAAGGGTCTGGTGGCCCAATCTGAGCCTACCAGACCCTTTACAGAGACCCGTGGCCAACTTGCAACACAAGGGTCTTGATAGCAAGCTTCTGTCTCCTTCAACTAAAATCTGGCACTAGCTGCTGTGTGAACAGGTCTGTTGAGGAAAGACTGCTTCCGGCCGGGATCCAAATCTCCCTGTGGGTGTCCGTGGTGTTGTCACCCCCCGTGCTCTGGCACTAGTGAAGGTCTTCACTGTTTGGTTCAGGGCTCTTCTAAGTCTGTCTTCTATACTTACTCTAGCCTGTGTTTTTTGCATTTGAGTTTTCCTTTCTTGCCCTCCGAAGTGCTGCCTGGTGCTACAGTTATCTGTCTCTCCTGAGCTCACTGGGAGTGTGGGTGCAGCTCCCAGCAAGTTCTGCTCTGAGGCTGTATCTGCTGGGTGCATTGGTATCTGTGGAAGGAACATGTAAGTTTTGGGGGCAGACTTTTTTTCCTACCTGATGTAATATGAAATATCTCTCAAGCAACAGTAACTCTTGTCATAACTGTTTAACCATTTTACACCAGATAACTCTGGATTGCAGTTCAGTCTGAGACTGTTCTACATACTTTTGTAATAAATTCTGTTACTTGGCAGCCTGAGCCAACTATGTAGAAGGTGATTATAGCTAAGAGAAAATAATAATAATAATAATAATGTTGATTATCTCTTTTTTATTATAATAGGCACCAAAGGAGATAGTTTAACCAGTTTTGTCTCCCAACTGTAGAAGTGGTTTTAATAGAATGATAAAAATAAGTTTTCTGGAAAATTTATGAATATGTAATTATTTGCTTCTCTGGAATATGGAATGAGGAAAAGAGGAGAAATACTATACCGAGGTTATGACCTCATACTAATGCCTCAAGGGGCAAAAGTAATCTGACCAGCACTTAACTAAAGACGTTAGATATTGCCCCTCCGCCCTCTGGGTGCTCTCACATCTGGGTAAGACACTGGGCCTTCTAGGCAAATATCTGATGATGCATCGGTGCATAAAATTAATGAAGAACCAGGCCAATTTGTAGAAAGAATCTGTTAATGTTCAACTTGTGAAATGTAAGGTAGATCCCTAAAGCAGGACATTCTCTCTCTCTCTCTCTCTTTGTGCACACTGCAAATTGGGTTTGGATTTATTAGTGGACAAAATAATGATTTCTAGCAACAGAATGATGGCCTCTGAGTCTTTCCACTGATGCAGCAGATTGCGTGCTGAGGATGGAGGACACCAGGTCTAGGGCCCAGGTGAGCTCCTTGCTCTTAGAAACCTGCATTTCTGGGGACTAGGATGGTGGCAGTTTTCCAGGTGAGGCCAGTTCCTGGCACTCGGAAGTGCAGGAAGCCCAGGCTAACTGAGGTTGGTCTGAAGCAGAGGTCGGGAACCTATGGCTCGCGAGCCAGATGTGCCTCTTTTGATAGCTGCATCTGGCTCACAGACAAATTTTTAATTAAAAAAATAATAACTTGCCCTGGCCGGTTGGCTCAGTGGTAGAGCATCGGCCTGGCATGCGGAAATCCCGGATTCGGTTCCCGGCCAGGGCACACAGGAGAGGCGCTCATCTGCTTCTCCACCCCTCCCCCTCTCCTTCCTCTCTGTCTCTCTCTTCCCCTCCTGAAGCCGAGGCTCCATTGGAGCAAAAGATGGCCCGGGCGCTGGGGATGGCTCCTTGGCCTTTGCCCCAGGTGCTAGAGTGGCTCTTGTCGCGACAGAGCAACGCCCCGGATGGGCAGAGCATCGCCCCTGGTGGGCAGAGCGTCGCCCCCTGGTGGGCGTGCCGGGTGAATCCCGGTCGGGCGCATGTGGGAGTCTGTCTGACTGCCTCTGTTTCCAGCTTCGGAAAAATACAAAATAAATAAATAAATAAAAATTAAAAGATAAAAATAAAAAATAATAACTTTAATCCATTCATTTCCTACCACTCATGTTCATGGTTGTGGGTGGCTGGAGCCAATCACAACTGTCCTCTGGGACAACACCAAATTTTTATTGGATAATGCATAACGTACACGGGTCATTGTATGGCTCTCACAGAATTACATTTTAAAATATGGGGTGTTCATGGCTTTCTCTCAGCCAAAAAAGTTCCTGACCCCTGGCCTGAAGGTGGGCCCTCTCAGCGACCGTGATCCCTATGGAGGGGTCAGGCAGCCAGCGGCACTGAGTGGCTCGTGGCAGTTACAGGGAGGCTGAGTTTCTGTTGCACAGCTTCAGGTGCATCTGCCCGCTGGGGAAAGAGCAACGGGCACTGCTGTTGTGGAAACTGGGACCTGGGGACTTGTGGGTTCTAACCCAGCCCACAAAGCCTGAAATGAAAGTGAATCTAGCACTCCATGTGAAAAGAGCTTTAGCAGAAAAAGGCAATCTTGTGGGACTATTAGGGCCTCCTGGTTTGTTGTGCCAGAATGTGTTTGAAGTGGTTTGCTCCCTGGTGAGAAAGGCATTCATTCACAGCAGCTGCCCCACTCTGTCTGCTTACACAGGGTGTTCAAGGTTAGCTTCTGGACAGAAAGTAGAAATGATAGTGTGTATGTGATGAGCATGAATTACTCTGAAAAGTGCACTGAGTTCCTGACAAATAAGGGAGTCAGACACTGTGTCTGTTTAGTTTTTATTTCCCCAACATTTAACCCAGCCTCTAGCAGCTGACTGGATGAAACTTGGTAGCAGGTGACGGCACTGCCACACCTTATTGATGTTTACTGAGAGGACAGTGCTCTTTGCTGTAAGCACTGTCAGATCAGCCACTGTCAGATCAAATACGACAAATATGTGTCGTATTTGAAAGTGATTTCCCTCGGAACACAATGCAGAATATAGTGACAACAGCCCCTTTCCACTGTGAGGATTGACTGTGACCCAAGACCTGCCTGCACTTGATTGCTGCCTGACCCATCAGAGATGAAATGTGATGGCCTTGTGCCTCTCCCACATCCAGGATCAGCTCTCTTAAGACCCTGTGCAGAGTTTCAGAGGGATTGTTTTCATGCACTAATTACCAAGGACCTGGCTATGTATGGGGTACTTCTGAGGCTGCAGGAGAGGGGACACTGTGGTTAGAGCCCTCAAGATGCTTGTTTTCCACTAAGAGAGAAGTGTGTGTACTTCTGGCCTCATTTTGGTCCAGAATGTGTAAGGGCTGTTGCTATATAGAGGAAAATAGAATCTCCCTACAGAAAGACTCAGGAAAGACTGCAGATGAAGGAGGTGGGGTTTGAACTACACCTTGAAGAATGGCTGAGAATTGCTGGAGAGGGATGGGAATGGAAAGACCATTCTAGGTGGAAAGAAAAGTAAAAGGAGAAGAGGAAAAGGATGGTTGTATTTGGTTATCAGTGAGTTTTCCAGAGCTTAGATGAGACGGGAAGGATGCCACCCAAGACTGTGAATGACTCCTGCCTTACTATCTTTTTATATTATACAGTAACCACTACACCTTTTTCTTGCAGGCAAATATAGTGTGAACAGAATTAGTTCTTTCACAGAGAAACTGGAAGTGCTTGGAAAGTTTTCACTAGTTCATTTGCAGTTGCTTTGGGCCCTCTCTTCATTTTCTCTCAGTGGGAAAACGCAGGAATTAGTGAGGTAGTGAGAGGGGCAGAACATTTTGGTGCCCTGTAGATAGCAGCCTCAGGATACTGTCGGTTGTCACCCCTGGTTTGATAGATGGGCCTAAAAACTAGAGGTCAATCAGTCCACTCCCTAGTCAAAATAAACTGGACATGCTTCCATTATGTGTCGTATACAATTATGTCTAAATGCTCTACATTATTGATTTGGTTTAATGCCATCTTGTTTGTTCTGAGAGTTTTATCTGATTACAAATGTTCAGCCCAAGTTAATATTTCATGAGACTCAATCATAACTCGAGGCTATTGTTAAAAAAAAAAAAAAAGAATAACTACATTGTGTACTCAGGGCCATTTAGATGGAGAAACACAAATCCCTATTCAAGTACTCATCCCACATCCTTTCTTTGCTCTCCCTATGGGCAATGATGGATTTTAACAAGTTTTCTAATTATTTAGGCTATTGTCCTCCGAGACCATATTAATACAGTCATTTATTGACTTACAAGTATTTACAAAGCATTTATCATATTCCACACACTAATCTGAGTAAGAATTTTACTACTATTAAGAAGTTTATTCCTTCTAACAGCCATACGAAGTAGATATTCTTTTCATTCCTATTTTACAGATAGGGAAGTCAGGCACAGAGGAATGAGATCACTTGCCCCATATCACACACATAGTATCCATTGCCACTTGAGTAGCCGTGTGAATTGGAGGTTGTGTTTGGCAAGAACTTGCCTGGGAGCACTCTGCCATGCTGTGCTCTGTGACAGACCATTTTAATACAGGCTTATTTTCTACAGTGTGTCAGTAGTTGTCTTTCAAGAAACTTGGTACCTTAAGTGACTATAAATGTTTGAAAGTGAATAATTTCTGTGTATGTACAACAAACGCTATACCTAAGTCCAGACCTGCATAATTATGACCTTTTTATGTTGGAAGATGTGGCTATTGGTAGTGGCATTTCCCAGGATGTATGGCCATGACTATATAGTTAATAATAAATGACATTTAGTGATATTTTCTACGTGCTCACCATTATGTTAAGCACATTACATGATAATTTTGTTTAATCGTCCCAACAACCCCATAAGGTAGGGCCTGTGAATATCTGCTTTCTACGATATGGCAACTAAGGCCTAGAGGGGCATAGTAATGTAGCACAAGTCACACAGCTAGGAAGCAGCAGAGCAGGGTCTTGAACCCTAGAATTGTTTCCTGAGCCTCTGGTCTTGAGCAGTGTGCATGCTGCCTGCCCTGTGCCATGGGATTGACTGCTGGCCTCCGGGCCTCCTTGCTGAGTGCAGAACGCTTGCAGAGCTGGTCGGCCCTGCTGGCTGCTGATGAATCTTACCAAGGATCAACAGCTGGTCTGGATAAATTTCTTGTAGCCATTCTGCTTTCTGTCTTTATGGGATCCTGCTACTCACCCTTGCTGTACAGCTAATGTTTGAAGAGTCAGATTTCACCCATTGTTCTTCCATCATCAACCTTACACCCGGCCTGAGCTCAGCACTGGCTGAATGCCACTTGGCCCTGTTGGCAGGCAGCAGGAATGTGGCACAGGTGTGAGTGGAGTGGGTGGGTCCTGACAAGATGGATCCCAACATTGAATGTGGGAACTATATGGAAGAGAGTTTATGTTTATGATGTCATGTGAGCTGCTCATTAGGCACTTTAAGGAGTCTATGCACCTATTATAATGAGTTCTCTTTTAGACAGTATTTTCTACATCAAGCACGGTGTCCATTATATGATAAATGCTCAATAAGTTTTTGGTGAATGTGCAAATGAATGAGGGGCTGACTGAGTGAATCATTTATGGCTTGGTCCTTTTGATTAAGTAGCATTCTAAAAGGCCCTGGGATGCTCTTGCCCTTCTTGCTACTTGGGATTCTATTCCCTCCACCTGGCTCCTCCCTCCTGCATGCCTAGACCCTCTCCCTGTCCTGCATGGCCCCTGCCCCTTTACCGTCTCCTATTAGTTCACAGAATGGCTGGACAGGTGGTGGCAAGACTGTTCTTTTGGGTGGTACTACAGATGGTGTTAGATTCAACGGTTTTAGAATAAAACCAAACCTTTGGGAAATTAAGCTTTCCAGAGACTCCAGTCACCAGGTATGATATTAATGGAGGAACATTCTGAGTCCTAAAAAAAGATTTTAGGGCAACCCACTGGGAACTGTGTGTGTTTGAGAAGCTCATATCATACAAGCACACGCAGTGGAATTTGTTCTGCACCTGTTCTCATGACTGAGAATTACTTCTTGACTTGGTTGTCTTATTGAAATGCTAGATTGAAAGTATAGTGTTAAGGGAAACTACATTCCTAGTACCAGCAATAGATTCCCAGGGGTTTGAGTTTTTGGTTGGAGTTTAAAATTGACACATCATGCCAGCATTAGGACAGGCTGTACATTAAGTGGTTGTCCTTCCTGTGTCTTTGACAGATGTGTCATCCCCACACCAGCGAGCCTCTGCCAAGATGAAACCAATAGAAGAAGGAGTGGAAGACGATGACGAGGTCTTTGAACCCGTATCTCCAAAAACATTTAAAGTCCATCAGTTGCCTTGATCGGAGAGAAGAGTCAAGTTACCAAGATGAACATTGTCTTGAAGAGACCCTGAAAAATAGCAGCACTTTTTCACTGCTCTTAGATTATTCTGTGTTAGGACATCCAGACTGGTATGGTCTGAAGGCAGAAAAGTGAGGAAGAGTAAAAAATGGGAAAGTTATTTTAGCTCTCCTTTTTAAAGTGGTTGTTTTCCTAAGCCTTCTGACTAAGCCTAGTTCTATTTTGAGATATATATTTTCACAGTATTTTCTAGATACACTATCATTTCCACTTTTAAAAATCTTCGTGTCTGTCAATACAAAAGCCTTTTACTTATTTTTCCAAGTTGTGGTTCATCTTCCTCACAGGCAATTTTTTTCTCTACCATGGCAATGGCGCTGTTCAACTGATCGCTTTAACAAACAATGCTTAAGTTTGAAGTTGAGCTGGAAGTAACATTAAAAGGCAGGGTATCTTAGGCTGTGCTAGGTCACTCACTGAGAAAACTTCCACAGATTGAAAATCCAGCTTCTAATCTCTTTGTCAAATGTTGGCTTATGAACATATCAGTAGAAAGGCTGGTTTCACTTTGCTAGTTAGCTGTCTCTAGAGCAGTATGCTGCATTAGAAACATGTTTGGGAGAAATGAAGCAAAGGTGAATGACTGGGCCTCAGCTTTCAGATTGTAGAGATATATTAAGCTGAACTATCGCCTTCTGTGCCTGAGATCACATGTATAACTACAAAGGGATGGTGTTGATACTTTCTTTCCTGTTGGAATCAGGTCATGCAGACCATTTACTTTACACATGCATACAGATAATTACAAAACTACTCTGCAGAGTACTTAGATGTTACATCCTTCCCTAAGTAGAAAATAATTTTAGATTCCACCAAAGCCACGTTTTTCATGTTCCATGGGTGCGTAGAACCTTGGGATTTCCTTACCCTGCCATGTTCAGGTTTGTCTCGCTTTGTCAACCTCAGACAATGGTAAGGGTCTTCTCTAATGATCAACCTAAATGTGTTTGCAGGTTCTGTTCTGTAGTGCCAGGAACAAACATTTTTAAAAGCACACTGCTATGATTAGGTGATATAAAATCACTTACTGTTTTCCTTATAATGTGTATTATAGTGTGTGTGTGTATGTGGGTGCACGTGCTTGAGTGTCATTGATAAGAAGACTGTAATCTCAAGATTAGGAATCTTTAAAGAACCACTTAGCCTGAATGAGGAACATGAAACTATTTTTAAATACAGACCTCTATAAAAGACAGTAAGACTCAGAGAAAAGGAGCCACAGCCAGTGAGTAGCCCTCCCACACAGACTTGACAGCAGAGGAGCAGATAAGAAAACAGAAGAGTTCTAAGTGTCAGATTTCCTCTTTAAATTCATTTATGCAAATGGACAAGTGTGTCTTTGTATAAAGCATAAATACATAAACAAAAACCAAATTTGCTTTTAAAGCCACCAATAAAATGCTTCCTGTGTCTTTTGGTTATCTACTTAGCTATGTGACTAAAGTTCTGAAATGGTCTGCAAAAGTTATTCTATACGTAACCTCAAATCTATGTTTAAAAGCAAGAGCAAGTCTGTTGTATGAATCTAGTATAACGTTTGTACCATAATGTATCATTTGTAATATTTTGAAATCCCGCATAAATATTTATATTTATAGAGTAATAGCACAGATATTGGATAGGTCCTCAATGATTTTTATATCTCAAATTAGTAATAATGGGTGCTATGTAATTATTTTGTAGTCACCATCCTTCACACACTGGGATCTTGTCCATACTGCCCTATGGTTCAATTTCACTCTAATCATTGGATACTTTCATGCTTTGCTGCCAGCAGTGTGCACTAGGAGACATCACCTTCTTCCTGTGGTCCTCCATCCATGTGTTTGAAGCCTTTCTGGTTTTATAACTTGCAGCTGCTGATTCCTGCAACCCAGGCCCTATGTTGGCTCCAAAACAGAGTCACTTGGATGCTAGAAAAATCTTTGGGGAAAGTTGATGTAACCTACACACTCTGCCCTGTTCCTGGTACAGCCAGGTAATGACTTCGCCCTCCAGCGAAGATTTTCATGCTGGGGTATGGTGCCCCAGCCAGGAACTTGAGCATGCAGGTCAGTTCCGACCTCCGGGATCCTGCTGCCTTCCTTCCCGTAGACCTCAGGGTGCAGCACCAAGGAGCCACTATCCACCCCCCATCATTTCCTCAGTTATTGCTTAAGCTGCTCTGTAGAAACCTCTGACCTTGCTATGCCTCAGTTTACCATCCCTTACCTCTTCCCAGCCCTAGTTTCTCAACATCTCTTTCTAATTATCCTGAACTAGAGTGACTAAAGATTCCTACCTACTCAATTTAAATTCCCAAATATTTGAAAGGATTGGATACTGTGTAGGGAGCTTGAGGCTGCTGTGTAATCATGGCTTCAGTTCTGCTCAGGGGAGACACATTTTCTCACTGAGAGTAACCATGCTTTGATTGTCATGAATCCTCCAAATGCCTGTGTAGAATAAATTGTCACTTAAGAAACCTGCTTTTAAGTACTGTTTGCAGGTTCTTCTGTTATATTTGCAACCTAGTTTTAAAGTACATAAGTATTTTATGAATGCTTTATACCAGGGGTCAGGAACCTATGACTCGCAAGCCAGATGTGGTTCTTTTGATGGCTGCATCTGGCTCACAGACAAATCTTTAATTAAAAAAATAACATTAAATATATAAAACATCTCATGTATTACAGTCCATTCATTTCCTTCCACTCATGTTCATGGTTGCAGCTGGCTGGAGCCAATCACAGCTGTCCTCTGGGACAACACCAAATTTTTATTGGATAATGCATAATGTACACGAGTCGTTGTATGGCTCTCACGGAATTACATTTTAAAATATGTGGCATTCATGGCTCTCAGCCAAAAAGTTTCCTGACCCCTGCTTTATACAGTCACAGTATTTATAGGGGGAACTCGTTCATTCTGCTCTTAGGTGCCATTTACATAAAAAACATATACTTTATAATCACATTTTCTCTGAATAGAGTCTTATAGTTTAAAACATCTTCATATATTGTCATCTGATCAAATAAATTTCTTACTTAGAAAATACGTGTATCTTTTATTTCATTGTTCTTACATGTACAGTAAGTCCTCAATGTGAGCGATAGGTTCTGTGACTTTAAGAGAAACAGCAGGCCCTGGATAATTGGCTCTGGTAGAGCATCAGCCCCACATGTGGATGTCCCAGGTTCAATTCCCAGTCAGGGCACACAGGAGAGGCAACCGTCTGCTTCTCCACCCTTCCCCCTTGCCTTACCCTTTCTCTCTCTTTTTTAAGATTTTATTTATTCATTTTTTAGAGAAGAGAGAGAGAAAAAGGAGAGAGGGGGGGAGGAGCAGGAAGCATCAACTCCCACATGTGCCTTGATCAGGCTAGCCAGGGTTTTGAATCAGCGACTTCAGCATTCCAGGTTGACATTTTATCCACTGCACCATCACAGGTCAGGCTCTCTCTCTCTTCTCCTCCCACAGCCATGGCTTGATTGATTCGAGCACATCAGCCCCAGTGCTCAGGATGGCTCCTGGAGCCTGTGCCTCAGGTGCTAAAAATAGCTCAGTTGCAAGCAGCCCCAGTTGAACAGAGCATTGGTCCCAGACAGGCATTGCCAGGTGGATCCTCGTCGGGCGCATGTGGGATTCTGTCTTTCTCTCCTGTCACTTGGAAAAGAAGAAGAAGAAAGAGGAGGAGGAAGAGGGAGAAAAAGAAGTAGAGGAAGAAGAAGAAGAAAAGAGAGAGATACAGCATATAATGAAACCAGATTTATCACAGGCTAATTGATTACACAAGAATTAAGTTCCTACAAATTCAATCAATGTTATAATGTTGAACAAAACAATGTTACTGGGGACCTGCGGTAATGTTTGCTGTGACTCCATGCCCGAGGCTGGGGCTGCTCAGTTGTCCTCAGAGGTTACAGGAACCACTCGGGTTTGGGTCCTCTGGGCAGACCGGCAGAGGAGGCGCTCTTGGGTCAGGCTCACTGCCTTTCAAAGCTCTGCCATGTTGGCTGCCTTCAACGATGAAGAGTGGCACAAAACAGTGTCTGGAATCAGCAGTTGAGAAACCTTCAGAGTTTCACTGTGGGGATATATAGACTACAACTTTGTATCCACCTACTTGAACATTTCCTTCCCATTTCATTTTGTAAGGTTCAACAGCATAAGGAGTCATGTGAAGAAGGCGGAAAAATCTCCCTTGGGCTTATTTTGTGGTGGGCAGGATGGACCAATCTTTTATTCTTGAAAAAAACCACATTCCTTTCATTGTCTGTCCTAGTATTGGAATGGGAACTGGAGAGCTCTGAAGGTTTCTCAACTGCTGATTCCAGGCACTGTTTTGTGCCACTCTTCATCGTTGAAGGCAGCCAACATGGCAGAGCTTTGGAAGGCAGTGAGCCTGACCCAAGAGCGCCTCCTCTGCCGGTCTGCCCAGAGGACCCAAACCCGAGTGGTTCCTGTAACCTCTGAGGACAACTGAGCAGCCCCATGTCTTGGCTGTCAGTAGCAAGCACTTGCCCTAGTTAGACCCCAAATTGACCCAAGTGGAAAGGAGCATCTTTTAGTACCATAACAAGAATTAATTCTTTCATTCGACAAGCCCTGCCACCCAAGTCTAAAGTCCCTTCAGATCATTGTAGAATCTGACAAAGCCTTTTCTCTTACTCACTCAATATCTGAACACTCCACAGGGCCGTGAAGGTGGCAGGACAGGTGTCAACATCCTGTTAGATGTTAGGTGATAGGGAAGTGCAGAGAGGATGAGTGACTGGTCCAAGGTCACATGGTGAGCAAGTTAGCAACCAGGACCTAACCGCATGCTTGGCTTGGGCACTGTCCTAGCTCCATCTCAGGACTCTGAAAAACCTATTTCTTTCCACACATGCTCTTCATCTACTCTTAGGCCTATTACTCATTGCACTTTGGGGCCATTTTTACAGCTTGGAGTGTAGCAGCTTACTGCAGGTTGCTACACCCTGGATGTATGACATTAGACACCACATCACTCCACCCTTGCTATTTACTAGGAGAAAGCTAGCCCACAGCCCTTCAAGCTTTCCCAGTCCCCTTCTTCATTTTGTCACAGGAGAATTCAGCTCTACCCAGCTTTCAGCAAAGGCTTTCTGTTTTCTACCTCTATTTGCTGTCACAGCTACTTGTTACACTGTGGTCCTCACCGTGGCAGGGCTGCTCCCAGAAGGAAATATTCTGATGGGATTTTCCGCTCTGATTGCTTATGTGACAAACCAACAGAACCAAACATGGTTTGAACTAAGCTAAACTACCCCACACCAGAGTGAATGGAAGTTCCACAACTATAAAATGCACTTGTATGGGAAACTGGATTTATAGGAAAGCAGCCTCAGGGGTTAGGGTTATAGTCATTTACTTCTTGATATATATATATCGCAAATAATGAAAACACAGAGCTTTTCATGTCTGTTGGTGGTTGCATATAATTATACCACTCGTGCGGAGACTGGGGTGAATCCACCTAGTCTCATCAAAGCCTCTGAGACAAGGAACAAACCTCAGGCCCAACCCTCCGAGGGGCCAACTATACTGCATGTAAACCAAAACCACCAGATAGTCATCTGCTCTGAATTCATTTCTCTTAAAATAGCTTCTGCTGTCTTGGAGACCTAGCCAGTCTTTGTCAAGGTATTTCCCATAGTTTTAGTTATTCTCATCTGACTTCTTTGAACTCTTCTCCTTATTAGTATTGTTATGTACTACACTGGGGAACAATTTTTTTTTCATTTTCTGTTGCATGAGGTTTTAGAACTGTTTCTATATATTTCTGCATAGCTGACTCCAAATCTGAAATCCATTTTTTGGTGCATGCTCTAGTTTTTATGCAATTTTAATTTCTTTTTGTTATAGTTAATGGCATGCATTGGTTTTTAAATTGGAGTTAAAGGACAATGACTCTTGGATTGAACATAACCACAAGGCAATTAATGTTTTACAAACATCACTTTTACATAATTGTAGTTGTTTTTAAATGTAAAAAATTATTATCTGATAAAAAAACACCCTCTTATTTTGCTTTAGGATTGAATCATGGCTTCCTCAAGTAGGTGTAAATGTAAGAATAGTCCTGACACCTTCTGTTATATATATGGCTGTTACACACTTCAATGTCAAAAGTGAAATATTTCATCATTTATGATACATGTATATATAGCCTATTTTCAAGTTCCCCTTGGCGATCAAGACAAGAATTGGGCTCCTCATATTGTGTGTCATAATTGTGTGGAAATGCTTCATGACTGGACAAAAGGAAAACGCAAAGGAATGCCTTTTGGTATTCCCATGGTTTGGCGTGAACCTAAGGACCACAGTCGTGACTTTTATTTGTCTGATCCATACAAAGGGTATCAGCTAGAAAAAACGGCATATGATCTCATATCCTAATATTCCTTCAGCAAATACGACCTATCCCACACTCTGAGGCACTCCCGGTTCCAGTTTTCAATTGTTTTATTTCTTCTAAGGACGAAGAAAGTAAACATGGTGATCAAGTGTATTTTGCTAAGATGCATGAGGAAATGGTTGTAGAATCTGAAGGGTCTTCTTCTGATGCCAAGCAGTCATTAACCCCTCAACAGTTTAGCCAACCCGAATTGAATGACTTAGTAAGAATGACATAAAAATTGTCCTCGACTTTCTGAAGTATGAGGAGCATAACTGGATCATTTGTGTGGATCTTAAAATGGTAAATTTCTTGATAGGACAACAGAGAGGTTTCACGAAGTATCCTTGCTTTCTGTGTTTGTGGGACAGCCGAGCTCGGGAGAAACACTGGACAAAGAAGGAGTGGCCGAAATGTGAAGCTCTGGAAGTAGGGATGCAAAATATTGTGAATAAACCTGTAGTTAATTGAGGCAGAATCATTTTTCCCCCCACTTCACATCAAACATGGCTTAATAAAGAAGTTTGTTCAGGCTTTGAATAGAGAAAGTGAATGTTTTTAACATATTATTTCTGCTTTTCCTGCCTTGTCTTTCGAGAAGATAAAAGCAAGTGTATTCGATGGACCTCAAATTCGAACCTTCATACGTGATGAAGAATTTTCCAGGAAGATGAATAAGGAGGAGAAAGCAGCATGGCAGTCTTTTGTGGCAGTTACAAAGAACTTCCTTGGCAACAGAAAAGCAGAAAACTATGAACTTCTGGTTTAAAGGATGCTGTTAGCTTTCCATGACATTGGATGTAACATGAGTGTTAAGATTCACTTCCTGAACAGTCACCTTGATAAGTTTCCTGAAAATCTTGGAGCTGTTAGTGATGAGCAGACTACTGCTGGAGCATCAAACGAGATTGTCCTCAACAAGTACACAAACGCAAGAGCTACAAACGCAAATTTTTGCCTCAATAGAATTTAAATAAGTTTTGAGCAAATTTTATGATTAAAGTAAGTGTTTTAATATGTTCTATTTTAAAATTGTAGACAAATTTTGATGCAATCATATCTTTTAGTGGATTAGTGTATTTAATGCATTATATAAGTTATTATATTTTCACAAAGATGATGCCCAAGAAGACATTCTACTTCATTATGTTAAACTAACTGTTGAAAATTTTACAATAAGATGAAAACCTAAAATCTTGAATTGCAAAAAAACTGTAGCTTACAGAGAAAAACTAATGTCAGATTTGAGATCAGCACACTCGAATTAGGTACCGGGAGCTTGCATGTTACAAGACAATATTAAAGTAAGAGGACTAATCACCGCAGACAATAGGATTGTTAGCTAGGGTGACTAATTAAACATTCTTCAAAAACCAGTTTTCTGACTGTTCAAATTCTTTTTTTTCTCTGTACAAACCTCCTACAACCTGCACAAACCTTCTGCAACTTACACAACCTTCAACTTTTATGAACTTTCTTATCCAGAAATAACTGGCTTTCATAACAACTTCCTTTTTCCTTTTTCTTTCAAAAGTATTTTCATATCTTATACCAGGGGTCCCCAAACTACGGCCAGCGGGCTGCATGTGGCCCCCTGAGGCCATTTATCCGCACCCTCTCACACACACTTCCAGAAGGGGCACCTCTTTCATTGATGGTCAGTGAGAGGAGCATAGTTCCCATTGAAGTATTGGTCAGTTTGTTGATTTAAATTTACTTGTTCTTTATTTTAAATATTGTATTTGTTCCCATTTTGTTTTTTTACTTTAAAATAAGATATGTGCAGTGTGCATAGGAATTTGTTCATAGTTTTTTTATAGTCCGGTCCTCCAATGGTCTGAGGGACAGTGAACTGATCCCCTGTGTAAAATGTTTGGGGACTGTTGCCTTATACCTTCTATTATCAAAACCATACAATTCCTTTCTAGTCAGAACTCTTGATTTTAAAAATCTTAACCTTTAGTGATAATTAAGTTGGCTTTCATTTTACCCTAGTTTTCCTTTTCCCAAGTCTGATAAAAAGAAGTCCTTAGTGAGTTTTTCATAAATTCGCCATACGTAGACCAACCGTTCCAGTTTGTGGTTGGAGTAGAGTACACCATTTTTCTACCTTAGCAGCAGTGGGAGTGGTCAGGATCATGGTGTGTGGACCTGTCCACATGGGAGTCAGTCCTTGGGTGATGCACTGCTGGAAGCGCCTCTTGACAGTCTTTGAACAGTTTGCTGAGTAACCTGTAAACCCTGCAATTACTTAGGAAAAGGGTGGTTACATTTCTTTTACTATTTGATTCATGCATTTTATTTGCCTGGACCTTTAGGTACCTGTGGGCACAATGTAGCTTTAAATTAGCTTCTAAATAATATTGTTGGGTTTCTTTTCTACAGGCCAAATCTTTTTCTAATTGGTTTAGAATAAACCTTTGGCAATAAGGGTCCCAAGACCCCACTGGTTCTGGGTGGCATCTATTCATTTGAATTACTGTGTTCCGATTTTGAGGCAGACTGGAAAAATATACAATTAACAATAAAATTCAAATAGTTAATGTTAACAAATACTATAACAAGCATCTTAATACAATAAAATGTCTAAAGCCTACTAGATTATTAAACAAAAATAAAATTCTAACTAATATAACAGGATTCAAAATAAAATTCTTACAGTCACAAGTGTTCTTAACATGTTAACTAAGTAATTTCACTAAGTCTGAGAAATGTCCTAAAGAACAGGAGTTACACATATTCAGGAAAAGTCCACAAGGCATTGGAGTTGTGGTCACATTCTGCACTTTGCAGCTAGAGTTTAAGTCCTAGTGACCACTGCTTCTAGTTGGAATTAGGAGCAGGTCCCAGCCTACAATAGGCATGGGGCATTGAGACAAGAGGAATAAAGGAGACAAATACATTAAATAAAGCAATAAAATAAGACTGTCAATACCACAGTAGAGATCTTTGAGGAATAAATAAAACTCAAATATACAGGCAAGGCATGGTAGATGGCCCTTGTGTTCACAAGAAATGAGATCAGTTTATCTGCTACTTGGAAGAAATACCTTAGGCTCGTAGACGATGTCCTTGGGCCTTCAGTGGCAAATCCCAGTAAGCTGGACAAGGTCAAGTCACAGGTAGCTGAAGCAGGGCTAGAAAAGACTGAACCCTCCCTCCATGGAGCAAGGGGGCAGCTTACCTTCTCATGTCCCTCTTTCCACAGCAAAGATGTGTCCACCAGTGGGGCCGAGAAGCCTGGCAGGCTTCAGTTCAATGACCTTTCTTTCCACTCTTGAAGCAAGGCCCTGATGGAATCTTATAAGCCCTTTAGAGCAGTAGTTCCAACCTTTTTTGGGCCACAGGCCAGTTTAATGTCAGAAAATATTTTGCCCTGGCCGGTTGGCTCAGAGGTAGAGCGTCAGCCTAGCGTGTGGAGGACCCGGGTTCGATTCCCAGCCAGGGCACACAGGAGAAGTGCCCATTTGCTTCTCCACCCCTCCGCCGCGCTTTCCTCTCTGTCTCTCTCTCTTCCCCTCCCGCAGCCAAGGCTCCATTGGAGCAAAGATGCCTGGGCGCTGGGTATGGCTCTGTGGCCTCTGCCTCAGGCGCTAGAGTGGCTCTGGTCGCAACATGGTGACGCCCAGGATGGGCAGAGCATCGCCCCCTGGTGGGCAGAGCATCGCCCCTGGTGGGCGTGCCAGGTGGATCCCGGTCGGGCGCATGCGGGAGTCTGTCTGACTGTCTCTCCCTGTTTCCAGCTTCAGAAAAAAAAAAAAAAAAAAGAAAATATTTTTACGGACCGGCCTTTAGGGTGAGACAGATAAATGCACAAAATAAAATAATGTGGCCGGCGTAAAAACTGTGGTATTTTTTTTGCCTGACCTGTGGTGGCGCAGTGGATAAAGCGTCGACCTGGAAATGCTGAGGTTGCCGGTTTGAAACCCTGGGCTTGCCTGGTCAAGGCACATATGGGAGTTGATGCTTCCTGCTCCTCCCCCCTTCTCTCTCTCTGTCTCTCTCTCGTCTCTCTCCTCTCTAAAAATGAATAAATAAAAAAAAAAAAACTGTGGTATTTTTAAATATAATTGTCGAATTTACAATATTTATTGGGCTAAGTTAAAGGAACGAACGAACATGTCCTCATTATTCAAGCTGTATTTAAATTTGTTATTCTGACAACGTTTCATGTCTGACATCAATATGTAATATGATAGGTTCAGGCTCGCTACCAATCATGAACCTACGACAATAAAAATAAACATGAACCCACTGTGTACTCGTATGCAACTTTATTAGAAGCATCCTTTTAACATTGCACCAACAACATAACATGAGTAACATCCTCTCTGCCTCCAAACACTTTCCAGTCACTATGGTAATGTTTAAACATGCCTTAAAAATAAGATACAACACAAAAACAAATATAAAGTGCATGAAAAATACAACTCACCATTGTTATGAATATTGTAAGTTAAGGGTTATTTATTATTAATGTTTATATAGAATGAGAGATAGTAGCCTATCTCTCAACAACCATAAAGCTAAATCAGTGGGAGCCATGAGCTTGTTTCTCTGCAACTAGACGGTCCCATCTAGTGGTAATGGGAGACAATGACACCCGAAGTGTGTTGCTTATGTCCAGTCTATTCCGTAATTTTGTTTTGGTTGCTGTCACTGCAGAAAATCCCACTTCACGCAAATAGGATTTCAGAAATGGAAACAGGGTTTTTAGTGCTTTTGTGGTGATCTCAGGGTATTCTGCCATGACTTTAATCCAGAACACCAGCAGAGTTGTAGTCTCGAACATATTTTTAAGGCAGCCGTCATTTGCGATCTCCAGTAGTTGATGCTCTTCTTGCATAGACATGCTGGATTCACCTGGTTTGTTGACAAATGGATAGTGGATCCACTCCTTGGCAATTTGTGGGTCTTTTGTGGTTGGGAAGTAGCGTTCAAACTCTTTTAAAAGCAAATACAGGTGATCATGCACCAGCTGGGACAATGAAGGCTTGGGCTCAGTCTCTTCCAAAATTCCTGCAAATGTTTGAAACATGTCAAATATACACCTGTTCACGCGTCGTCCCCACAAATCCAGTTTGGCTTTAAATGCAGATACTTTATCTGCCAACTTGAAGACAGTTGTCATTTTCCCCTGAAGTGACCAATTGAGTTCATTGAAATGGTTAAATATGTCACGCAAGTAAGCGAGTTTTGCAACCCATTTCTCGTCACTGAAATGTGCTGCTAGCGGTGACTTTTTTTCTGAGAGAAATCTTTGCAGCAGCTCTCCTAATTCAAACACTCTGGCCAGGGACCTCCCTCAGGATAACCATCTATTTCTATGTATAAGAGAAGGTGTCTGTGCTCCACATTCATTTCCTCACAAAGCTGCTCCAACAGGCTTGAGTGAAGGGCATGTGCTTTGATGTGCTTAATAACTTTAACGACATCATTCAATACGCTGTTAAGTTCCGGTGGTATATTTCGGCTAGCCAGCATTTCCCTGTTAATGACACAATGCGAAAACTTGCATTCAGGTGCAACCTCCTTAATTCGAGTAGTTAAATCAGACATCCTTCCAGTCATGGCAGCAGCTCCATCTGTGCATATGCCGACACAAAAAGATCATTTCAGTTTTCCTGATATATAGTCATCTAGCGATTTAAATAGTTCTGCGGCTGTGGTTTTTGGTTTGCAATGATAATGCACATAACATATCTTCATGCACATCCTCTTGATAAAGATAACGCACGTAAACAAGTAGCATTGCCTTGTTGTCAATATCTGTAGATTCATCAACCTGGAGAGCGTACCGCGGTGATTTATTAATCCTTTCCAACAATTGTTATTCAATGTCCTCTGTTATTTCCTCAATGTGCCTTGTGACGGTGGTAGTCGAAAGAGGTATCTGTGCTATCTTTTTAACCGCAGCCTCTCCTAGAAGTTCACGACAAATGTCTTTAGTGGCTGGAAGGATCAATTCTTCACCAATGGTGAATGGCTTCTTAGCCTTAGCAATACAATTAGCCACCAAGTATGATGCTCTCAGTGCATTTGCATTTATTGATGTAGTGGCCACCAGTAATTGTTTCTGTCCTTCTTGTTCATGCTTTTTTCTTTCAAAATACTCAGAAGGCTTGTCTTTTAAAGTAGGGTGCTTGGTCTCCAAGTGGCAAAGCAGTTTTGAAGGCTTCATGGCCTCATTACTTAGCCGGTCGCCACATATTATGCAGACCGGCCTTGGTGCATGAGAATCACCAGTTGCAATAAATGAAGCCTTCTTTTTCTTAGAGGTTGTAGGTTCTTCTTCTGTCTCCTCACTGGCCCTTTTCCACTTTGCAAAAAAACTTTTGATGGAATTTTGTTTTTCACTGATTTTGCTAGTTTATGGGTTTAATTTTAGCGGCAACGTATCACATGACCGAGACAAGCATCAAGAGTGAATCTTAGATGGATGTAACAAGGAATCTGGTCATTTTTAAAAAATAAAACATCATTCAGACTTAAATATAAATAAAACAGAAATAATGTAAGTTATTTATTCTTTCTCTGTAGACCAGTACCAAATGGCCCACAGATCAGTACCAGTCCACGGACCAGGGGTTGGGAACCACTGCTTTAGATTGCTGGAGCCTTTAAGAGCGTGTGCCAAAAGCTGGTATTTCCTGACCTCTTTTGGGCCTTATTTTCCTTTTCTGTTACTCCTTTGTCCATTATAGACCTTAAAAGCCATGCTCAGATCTCACTGAGGGGCTTGAGAGCCCTTTTCTATCTATATAAACTTTTGGAAAAAAGACAAAAACAACATTATTAGCTAGATCAATTCAAGAAAAATAGGTTTGGGTGTCTCCTTTAGAATTCCATTCTCTTTGCTGCTAAATGATTCAGTACATTAGCATTCAAAAGAAAATTTAACAATACTGTTTCAAAATGATAATAAACTAAACATTACATAAAAAGACATTATTAACAATTCCTATTATTTAAATTAAGATTCCAATATTACAGGGCTATAAAACAGCAGATAAAAGAATTAACAAAAGGCCTTTGAAACAATATATATATTTTATTATGGAAAATACTTTTATACAATAAGGGATTCTTGGTATAAACTACCCAGCTGTCAATGAAATATTAACTTTCTTTTGACTTACAGTAATTTCAATCATGAGGGGTGGGGTGGATGCCTGAGGGAGAAGCAGACTCCAAGAACTGAGAGCTTGCTGCTTTTACCTTTTTTTTTTTTTTTTTTCTTTTCATTTTTTTTCTGAAGCTGGAAATAGGGAGAGACAGTCAGACAGACACCCGCATGCGCCCGACCGGGATCCACCCGGCACGCCCACCAGGGGCGAAGCTCTGCCCATCAGGGGGCGATGCTCTGCCCATCCAGGGCGTCGCTATGTTGCGACCAGAGCCACTCTAGCGCCTGGGGCAGAGGCCACAGAGCCATCCCCAGCGCCCGGGCCATCTTTGCTCCTATGGAGCCTTGGCTGCGGGAGGGGATGAGAGAGACAGAGAGGAAGGCGCGGCGGAGGGGTGGAGAAGCAAATGGGCGCTTCTCCTGTGTGCCCTGGCCGGGAATCGAACCCGGGTCCTCCGCACGCTAGGCCGACGCTCTACCGCTGAGCCAACCGCTTTTACCTTTTTTTTCCTAGTTAGTCACCAAGCCCCTTAGCAAGATAATAGGACCTCTCCTAAGCAGGACTCGAATCAATTTGCCACCTGTAAACTAACTGCCTTGCTTTGAGCAGCTAAATACAATTTGTACAAAATTACTTTCCCAATAGTGAGTTGCTTTAGCCTATATGAGGTTTCCAATTTTTCCTGCAATTCCCTAAAAATTCTTTTTACAATTTTTACTATTTTAGTTAATGCTGTGGGTCTTCCTTATGAACTTCATGTCTTTTACGAAACTGAAAGACTTGAAGAGACTCCAACACCCTCTCTGTCCGCGGGAGAGGGTTGGAACTTTTCCTCATTTTTACACCAGTGGGAGCAACAAGCCCTCATCCCTAACCCATGGAGAGCTTATTTTTCATTTTATTCCCTATAATCCTATTACTTATGAGTCTATCACTCCTTCTGTAGTTGCAATTTAATTTAAGAAACTGCCAATTAACTAGTATGGTCCACACCTACGGTTTGTTAATTTCTAAATTCCTTTTCTTTCTTTTATGATTTTTCTAAAGCAAAGTTTCAATTTTTAATACTATCCCTACCCTGTAATTTCTAATTAGGCAAAACCTTTTTGGTCCACCAGTGGACATTTAAAGCTAATTTCTATTCTACATTTTAGTTATTTTATCCTTCCTTCATTGCTCTTTTCTATTGCTCTACACACAGCAGGCTGAATCCTAGCCTAACCATGCACCTGGAGGCGTTGGGCTGTTTACTGTTTGCCAGCCGCTCGGGTGCAGCACTGGCGGAGACCAGGGAATGATGAAGGAGGGGGGAGGGACCATGCGTACTCGGCCCCACCCCTTGTTCCACGCACCACGCATCCCCGCTCAGTTTTTCTCTCACTCAAACTGTTTATTCGCTAGTCCTTTTGCTCCAGAGTTTGGAGAAACACTTTCAATTTGTGGGCTCCACTTTTCTTTCATTTAAATCGCTTGCTTGCCAGCTCTTTCTGTATTGAGGAAGTTTTTAAGCCACTGTGGTGGATTCATTGTTAAATTTAGCCACTGATCAATGTATGGAAACTGATCGGGACAACCTGGGTTCCCAATTACTATATTCCAGACTGTCCTTATTATCCGGGGATTAGAATTCCTGGTTGCTATTACTTATTACAAAACTGAAACTTGTTTCAGGAGAATCTAAGAATTAGTGCACTATCAAGAAAGGTAAGACAGATAATTAACTAGCACCCAGAATAAGAGGGTGTTTGACTATAGAGATATTAATTATTACACAAGACCAGAGGAAGAAGCCAACCAAAGAACAATTTCCTTCAGAGGAAAAGTCAGAGTGCCCTGAATGTAGGTTTTGAGAACAAAGAAAGTCACTTAAACATAGTTTTTAGTCAGAAGCTTCCAATCTTGACACAAAAGACTCAAACAGACACATTTAGACATTGAACTTATACACAAACAATGTGCACCTATTTCAATTAAATAATACCAGATAATTTGATGAACAAAGACAAAGCCTCACAGACAAGGGAAGGCTCCCCCTCTCGTGGCCTCTCATGTTGTTGGCCAAATAAGTTTGTAAATATGATATATATGTTTGCTCGCTTGTGACTTATATTGGGTGTGGGGGACAGGCTATAAGCAGGCCAGGTCGTTGTAGCCTAAGGTTTGGTTTTAGGACTAAGCTTTTCCCCACACCCTTGACTGATTGTATGATCTGGGTGGTGCACTCTCATGAGGAATCCCATTATGCCTTGGATAAGTGACTTTGTATCAGAGACTTCCTTGTTTATATATTGGATTAAGGGATTTTGGTTTTCTACACTATAAAGTGGGACAGACCAGGAGCTGGCTCACACAGTTCCTGCTATCACGATTGCAGGGGCTTCCCTGATCCCTTGTCCTTCATGGGAAAAGCTGGTTTTCTGCTTTTCCCTTGTCTTCTTTTGTGGTTTGCCTGTCTTGGTGAGACACCAATAAATAGGATGGCCCACCATCCTCTGACTCCGCCATTTCTTTATCGTCTGCCCGAATCCAATGGGAACCTGCATGTGAATGGCCACGATGGCGGCTCCTGGCCTTACACATGTGCACGTAGTTCTCGGAACCAGAGATTTCTTAACCAGGGGTTTTAGAAACAGAAACATTAAAATAAAGACTGAGATCTCGACAAACACAGAGACATCTCTTGGAAGTCTTGGGTCAAGATTAATCAATCCAGGTTAGCTCAGCCTCCACTGATTCAGTGCGATGAGAGATTGACTAATCCTGGATGAACTTAACCTCCATTAAACTTCCTAGAGATAGATGCATGTCCCTACTTCTGGCATTCACTGAGAGCGCAACTAGAACCCAAGGCAGGACCACTAGAACTTTCCACCGACATTTCGGTCTTGGAAAGCCTGCACAAACTTACAACGACGTCTAGTCTGTTTTGCAACAGATCCAGTTCAAAACATAAAAACCATAGACTAGTTACAACCAACAAAGCAGTTTTGAAAGCCCTACCTACTTCAACCAGGGTTCCACATTCCCAGAGTCACAATTCAGCAAAGTCCCTGTTGGGCAGATAAAATATATTATGCTCACTTTGTTAAAGATGACGTTGCCCACGTGAGGCCATCGCCCAGGTGATATTAATGTGTGTTGGGGATCGTTGTAGCCTGGGGCTTGGTTTTGGGATTAAGCCTTTCCCACCCTTTTTGATGTGGGGTGGTACAATCCAATCATGCCTCAGAGAAGTGACTTTGTATTAAAGACTTCCCTATTTTGTATATCGGATTAAAAGTTGTGAAGCTACAGTATAAAATAGGGGCAGAACGGGAGCTTGCTCTCTTGGCTCCTGAGATTAACATTAGAGGAGAGAGCAGAGCAGAGAGCAGAGGAAGGCCACGTGGAGGAGGCCAGAAGAAGCAGCCAAGATGGCAGAGTGTTGAGTGAGAAACCAGTTTATACAGAGTTTGTGCGGGGAGAAGGAAGGAGTTGGGGAACAGAGGTGAATAAGTCTGGTGAGCTAGAAACCTTTGATTCTAGGAAACTCGGATAAGTCAGTAGCTTTGTGAGCACTGAATGTGAGTGGATTTTGGAGCCCAGTGTGTATTTTTTACTTGCCCGCCGGGTGCAAGCTAGAATTAAAAATGATGGCCCACCAGTTTGTGGCTCCGTTGTTTCTTTACCGACTGTCTGAATCCAATGTGAACCTTCATGGGCCGGGCTGCTGTGTTGGTGGCCGTGGCTTCTGGCTTTACAGTCCCCAAATCCACTCTACCTACATTCTAGTCTGACACAGACTACAAACTAGTTACAAACATAAAAGCGAAAGAGTTCAAAGGGAAGCCAGAAAGTTCAGTAAAGTAGAAAGAGTTGTTCTACCTACCTTCTTGATTTTCTCTGCTGAATTATCCAAATTGTCGAATTTGGGAACCAGGAAGTGTCTACTGCAGAACTGTCTGGACCCCACAGAAAGACTGGGAGCCCTGGAAAGTCCCAGGTGGCACGCCTCTCCTTCAGACTCAAGCGGGGCTGGGAAGCTCAGCAGAGAGTCCAGCCAATTCGGGGTGTCTTGATCCGGTGACGTGAAACACTAAATCCCGGACAAGCCCTTTTATGTTATAAAGTACCGCACCCTAGATTCTGAAAGGCACTGTACCTCATTCCATCGAGTTCATGTAGAGACACCCAGTCCAGATGAATTTTGAAGAGTTTTATTACAGGAGAAGATTTATTAATATGCCGGCCACATATGGCTGACACGGGGCATCTGCAAGCCCAAATCATGCATGCCAAAAATAGTTCAGGGGCTGCTTATATACTCTTGCTCACACACGGGTGGGGGAGAGCATGACATCATGGTATGAGCTGGCAACATTTGTTTAGGGGATACACAGAAACATTAAGACCTTTAAGGTAACACAGTCAAAGATGTTTACAAGGCCCTGGCCGGTTGGCTCAGCGGTAGAGCGTTGGCCTAGCGTGCGGAGGACCCGGGTTCAATTCCCGGCCAGGGCACATAGGAGAAGCGCCCATTTGCTTCTCCACCCCTCCGCCGCGCCTTCCTCTCTGTCTCTCTCTTCCCCTCCCGCAGCCAAGGCTCCATTGGAGCAAAGATGGCCCGGGCGCTGGGGATGGCTCTGTGGCCTCTGCCCCAGGCGCTAGAGTGGCTCTGGTCGCAACATGGCGACACCCAGGAGGGTCGCAACATGGCGATGCCCAGGATGAGCAGAGCATCGCCCCCTGGTGGGCAGAGCGTCGCCCTCTGGTGGGCGTGCCGGGTGGATCCCGGTCGGGCGCATGCGGGAGTCTGTCTGACTGTCTCTCCCTGTTTCCAGCTTCAGAAAAATGCAAAAAAAAAAAAAAAAAAAAAAAAGATGTTTACAAATCTTTCAGGGTTCATCTTCCCTCACTAGCCTAGAAGTATTTTACCCTCAAGACCAGGATGGGGAGGAACTACAATCAATGCAAGGTGGTATGTAAATTCTGCCTCCTATTGAAAGAGAAGAAGTTTCTAGGTTAACCTTTATTTTAGATTTAAAACTGAATGACTCATTGTTTTTGCAAGCCAGAAACTTCTACATTCTTCTCCCTCCCCTCCCTAAATGAGGGACAGGACAGGAAAGCCTGATAGGAAAGCCTGACCTTTCCTCCCAGAATATCAATATCAATTTTCAGCTTTTTGGATACCTTATAACAGCAGAATGCTGGAGAATTGCCAGGGGCAATGAGTCGGTGGCAGTGCTACAGTGAGTTAGTAAAAGTCCTTTGGGAACTAGATATGAAGAATGCTGTTTTCAACCCTGGGTCCCGTGGGCCAGATGAGGAAGTGTTTATGACAAAAATAAGGGAATGTATCCTTGCTAGCGCCCTGTCATCCCTTTTTGGGTCACTTGTGGCTATCTTGGGCCCCTATGTGGGGCAGCCCATCGATGCAGTTACACAGATGGTAGCAGATTTGGGAGAGCTGGAGGCCGCTTGAGATCATAAAGCAGTGAGGGCTGCTGCCTATGTTGCCCCCCCCCCAACTAACAAGGGAAATGGGCCTGTAAAGGTTACCCGAACACAGATGTGGGTAGATTTGATTGCAGCTGAAGCAGATAAGGGAAAATTGGATGGCCAGTCTAATAAAATTCTTTTGGAGCTTTGGCGGCAGCTTAAACCAGAACAGAAGTTCCAGCCACTGAGACGAAAGGCCCCAGCAGCTACCAATAAGATGTTTGGTGCACGGGCAGCTCGGTTACAAGATTATATGATTGAGATGGCCAAGGGAGAGGAGAACTCCAAAGACCCATTGAACCAGTTTGAATAGGAAAAGGGCCGAGGGACCCATCTAACAGGGATGGGTGGTGACCAAAGGCCACACGTGGAACTAGCTATCCACTGGTCCCCTTCCAATGTACAACGGGTGTTGGCCTTGGTGGATACAGGTGCAGAATGTTCCCTCCTCTATGGGAACCCAGAGTGGTTTGCTGGGACCCCAATGGCCAATCATGGTTATGGGGGCCAAACTGTTCAAGTGAAGCCAATAACTATTCCATTGGGGATAGGAAGACTGCTTCCTAAGCCATATAAGGTGTATGTATCTCCTATTCCTGAATATATTTTTGGAGTAGATGTCTTGCAGGGACTATGTTTGGAAACTACAGCCGAGGAGTTCTGGCTGTGGATCAGGGTTGTAAAGGCAGTGTTGCGGGGACACAAATCGCATTTCCTTTTGCAATTACCCATCCCTCGGCGTGTGACTAACAACAAGCAGTACTGCCTGTCAGGTGGTTATGAAGAAGTCACAGGGATAATTGTTGGGCAGATAAAATACATTATGCTCACTTTGTTAAAGATAGCGCTGTCCACGTGGAATCACCATCACCCAGGTGATTGCTTGGGATGGGCGTGATTGTATTAATGTGTGTTGAGGGGGGGCTTTCATGCCAAAAGGTCTTAAAAGGAAGAGAGATCACATTGTTCCAGGAGAAGATTGATTGCGTTCTAGGAGGAGGGCAGAGAACAGGGAGGAGAGCAGAGTAAGGCCATATGGAGGCCAGGAGAGGCAGCCAAGATGGCGGAGTGCTAAAGGAGAAGCTAGTTTGTGCAGAGTTTGTGCAAAGAGAAGGAGATGGGAAACAGATGAATAAGTCTGGTGAGCTAGAAACCTTTGATTCTAGGAAACTCAGATAAGTCAGTAGCTTTGTGAGCACTGAATGAATGGGTTTTGGAGCTCAGTGTGTGTTTTTACTTGCCCGCTGGGTGCAAGCTAGGATTAAAGATGATGGCCCACCAGTTCTTGGCTCCATTGTTTAATTCTGTCTGTCTGAATCTAATGCAAACCTGCATAGGCCGCTGGGTGCAAGCTAGGATTAAAGATGATGGACCACCAGTTCTTGGCTCCATTGTTTCATTACTGTCTGTCCAAATCTAATGTGAACCTGCATGGGCCAGGTGGCTCTGATGGTGGCTGTGGATACTGGCCATACAGACAATCCTTGAACTAGAAAAGGTGGGGATCATCCAGCCA
Organism: Saccopteryx bilineata; assembly: GCF_036850765.1. Lineage (NCBI taxonomy): Eukaryota > Metazoa > Chordata > Mammalia > Chiroptera > Emballonuridae > Saccopteryx > Saccopteryx bilineata. Next base: position 660,754 of record NC_089501.1, on the reverse strand, counting down.
GCACACAGTCCTTACAACTCCCCAGTATGGCCTGTGTGCAAACCAGACAGAACCTGTAGAATGACAATAGATTACAGAGAACTTTATAAAGTTGTCCCCCCTTTGCACGCTGCTGTTCCCTCGATAGCTAACATGATGGATCGGCTAAGCCATGAGTTGGGGACATACCAGTTTGTGGCAGACTTGGCCAATGCTTTTTTCTTTATTGATTTAGCTGCAGAGAGTCAAGACCAATTTGCCTTCAGTTGGGAAGGGAGACAATGGACCTTTACAGTGTTACCCCAGGGCTATTTGCATAGCCCCACCTTGTGCCATGGGCTGGTGGCTGCTGACCGGCTAAATGGAAACAGCCAGAGGCAGTTCACATGTACCATTATATTGATGATACTATGCTAACTAGTGATTCTCTTGCAGAATTGGAGCAAGCAGTCCCTACCCTGCTATCGCTTTTGGAAGCATGTGGCTGGGCAGTCAAGGAGAACAAATTACAAGGACCTGGGTTAGCTGTTAAATTCTTGGGAGTTGTCTGGTCAGGTAAGACAAAAGTTATCCCTGAGGCAGTTAGAGATAAGATCCAAGCATACCCTGTGCCCACAATGGTAAAACAGTTACAGGAATTCTTAGGTTTGTTGGGGTATTGGCGAGCATTTATACCCCATTTGGCTCAGTTACTACGCCCCTTGTACAACCTTATTCGGAAAGGGGTTCGCTGGGATTGGACTGAGCGGGCACAAGGTGCATTTGCAGCAGCTAAGAGAGCTGTCAAGGTGGCACAGGCCTTGAATATGTTTGATCCTGCCAAGCCCTGTGAGTTGAATGTTCATGTAACCTCGGAGGGGTTTGGATGGGGCTTGTGGCAACAGAGAGAGCGCTTACGGCAACCTATTGGGTTTTAGTCCCAATTGTGGAAAGGTGCTGAAGTTTGTTACCCATTAGTGGAAAAGCAGCTGGCAGCTGTGTATGCTGCCCTCCTGGCCACTGAGAGTATTAGAACCACAACACCAATTACAGTCAAGACAACATACCCTATTGCAGGATGGGTGAGAGATTGGGCAACCAAACCATGCAGTGGTATAGCCCAAATGTCCACCCTGGCCAAGTGGGGTGCCTACCTGCAACAATGCTGTGCTCTTAGCACCAGCCTGTTTAAGGGCAGAACTGCAGGAAGTCTTGGTCCCAGTCACCTATGCGACCTTAGAGTCAGGTGCAACTGGGGCTCAGGAGACAGAACCTGAAGTCAGTCCCTACCAGGAGGGGCGGGTGCCCATCCCTGAGGATGTCTGGTATACTGATGGTTCCAGCAGGGGCCAACCTCCCAAGTGGACGCCCATAGCCTTCCATCCGGCCACTGAGACTATTTGGATGGACACAGGTACGGGCCAGAGCAGCCAATGGACAGAATTAAGAGCTGTTTGGCTAGTTGCTCATAATGAACCTTCACCTCTGGTGTTCTGCACTGACAGCTGGGCTGTCTATCATGGACTGACCCTTTGGATTGCTACTTGGCACATTAACCAGTGGATGGTAATGCACCGTCCACTATGGGGTCAGGCCATGTGGCAGGACTTATGGGAAATAGGACACCAGAAGCAGGTGACAGTATATCATGTCACTGGGCATGCCCCTTCTAGTCCATCCTGGGAATGATGAGGCAGACACCTTGGCAAGGGTGCGATGGTTGGAGACTGCCCCTGCAGGTGATGTGGCACAGTGGCTCCACCGGCACCTGCTCCATGTGGGACAGAAAACTATGTGGGCTACGGTTAAGGCTTGGAACTTGCCTGTGTCCTATGCAGAGGTACTTGCAGCCTGTGAGCAATGTGCAGTATGTTCCAAGAAGCACCCTCGGAAACCACTGGTGTCACCTGAACAGATCCAGAGGGGTCATGTTCCACTGACACGATGGCAGATAGACATCACTGGACCTTACCAAAGTCAGAAGGGTACCAGTGTGCATTCACTTGTATAAATACTGCCACTGGTCTGCTTGCTGCTTACCCCACCCATAACCCTGACCAGAGGGCAGTCATACAGGCTCTGGACTGCCTGAGTGCTGCATATGGATGACCGCTGGTCCTTGAAAGTGACAATGGTACCCACTTCACTGGTTCAACGGTGAGGCAATGGGCTCAAAAGCTGGGGGTGGACTGGAAGTACCATGTTCCCTACCACCCCCAGGCTGCTGGTATCATTGAGCGGTATAACAGACTCTTAAAGCAGGGACTGCGACTGGAGGGGGCACCAGCTTCCTTACTGGATGGACACGCCGCTTATGGACAGTACTCTGGATTTTGAATGAGAGACCTCGATGGGGAGCCCTCCTGCAACGGGCAGCTGCCCCCATTCAGTTGCAGATACGCACCAAGGACATTTTACTCAAGCCAGGTTTTGGACAGCAGGGCAACATGCTCTTGCCTGCCCCAACAGCCCTTCTTAAAGGCCAACGGCTTCGATGGACTTGGCCCTGGACTGAACAGGCCCCCCCATCTGAGATGGGTGGCCTTGTTGGCACCATGGGGAAAGGGGATAGAGGTGGACCTCCAGTTAACTCCTTGGGCAACCAGCACCTGGCCACCTAAGGTAGAAGTGTATTATCCCTTGAGTGCTCAGGGGGACAGCATTATGAAGGGCACCTTTGTAATTTCTTTATGGCCAATAATGAGTTCTCCTATTTTACTACACATATGTTGGGAAAATAAAATATATTATGCTCACTTTGTTAAAAATGGCGCTGCCCACGTGGAAGCCCATCGCCCAGGTGATATTAGTTGCCCTTCTTGCTTGGAATAGTCGTGATTATATTAATGTGTGTTGGGGGTGGGCTGTGGGCAGGCAGGATCCTTGTAGCCTGGGGCTTAGTTTTAGGACTAAGCCTTTCCCAACCACCCTTTTTGATGTGGGGTAGTGCACTCTCATGAGGAATCCCATTATGCCTCAGATAAGTGTATCAGAGACTTCCTTATTTGTATATTGGATTAAATGTTTTGATTTCTACACTATAAAATGGGGGCAGATTGCTGAGAGGAGAGCAGAGACAGGCCACATGGAAGAGGCCAGGAGAAGCAGCCAAGATGGCAGACTGCTGAAGGAAAAGCCAGTTTGTGCAGAGTTTGTGCAGGGAGAAGGAAAGAGATGGGGAACAGAGGTGAATAAGTCTGGTGAGCTAGAAACCTTTGATTCTCGGAAACTCGGATAAGTCAATAGCTTTGTGAGCACTGAATGAGTGGGTTTTGGAGCCCAGTGTGTGTTTTTACTTGCCCGCCGGGTGCAAGCTAGAATTAAAGAAAATGGCCTACCAGTTTTTGGCTCCTTTGTTTCTTTACCAACTGTCCGAATCCAATGCAAACCTGCATGGGCCGGGCGGCTGTGATGGTGACCCTGGCTACTGGCTTTACAACATAGAACCAGCAGATGCTGGTGTATTGGCCAATAAGGTTTGGTATGCCCGATCAGGGCGGCCTCTGGTACCAGTTATGGTGTTGTCTGTAGACAAAAACTCTAGCCTGTATTCTGCCAGAGGGAAAAGATTTACCCTTCTTGGTGCCCCACTGACAGCTCTCTCATTTTGCCCATAGCTTTTGGTTTATTAATCCTATTGCTGTAGTTGGTACTGTTTCTGTTTATGCAATGTATCATAACTCCTTGCACAGTGATCATCATAGAAGATACTTGTGGTTTAGATTGTGAAGCGAGGCCTGACCTGTGGTGGCCCAGTGGATAAAGCGTCAACCTGGAATACTGAGGTCGCTGGTTCGAAACCCTGGGCTTGCCCGGTCAAGGCACATATGGAAGTTGATGCTTCCTGCTCTTCCCTCTTCTCTCTCTCATCTCTAAAATGAATAAATAGATTGTGAAGCGAGCAAAAGGGGTGGGATGTTGGTCAAATAAGTTTATAAATATGATATATATTTGCTTGCTTATAGTTTGTATTGGGTGTGGAGGACAGGCTGTAACCAGGCCGGGTCATTATACCCTAAGGCAGGGGTCTCCAAACTACGGCCCACGGGCCACATGCGGCCCCCTGAGGCCATTTATCCGGCCCCCACTGCACTTCCAGAAGGGCCACCTCTTTCATTGGTGGTCAGTGAGAGGAGCACAGGATGCATCCGTACCCTGTGCTCCTGGAGTACTATAGGTGGTGGCACCGCAAAGTGCGGTGTCGCTCACGTACAGTACTACTTCTGGTGACGCGGGACGCACGCGTCATGGCTCCTGAAGCATGTCATATCACTTGTTACAGCTAGCAGTGACAAATATGAAACCGGACATTGACCATCTCATTAGCCAAAAGCAGGCCCATAGTTCCCATTGAAATACTGGTCAGTTCGTTGATTTAAATTTACTTGTTCTTTATTTTAAATACTGTATTTGTTCCCGTTTTGGTTTTTTTTTGTTGTTTTTTTTTTTTTTTTTTTTTTTTTACTTTAAAATAAGATATGTGCAGTATGCATAGGGATTTGTTGATAGTTTTTTTTATAGTCCGGCCCTCCAGCAGTCTGAGGGACAGTGAACTGGCCCCCTGTGTAAAAAGTTTGGGAACCCCTGCCCTAAGGCTTAGTTTAAGACTAAGCTTTTCCCCACACCCTTGACTGATTGCATGATGTGGGGTGGTGCACTCTCATGAGGAATCCCATTATGCCTCAGATAATTGACTTTGTAGCAGAGACTTCCTTGTTTGTACATTGGATTAAAGGTTTTGATTTTTATACTATAAAGTGGGGCAGACTGAGAGCTTGCTCTCTCTCGGTTCCTGCTATCACCATTGCAGAGACCTCCCTGATCCCTTGCCCTTCATGGGAAAAGCTGGCTTTCTGCTTTTCCCTTGGCTTCTCTTGTGGCTTGCCTGTCTTGGTGAGACACCAATAAACAGAATGGCCCACTATCCTCTGACTTTGCCATTTCTTTACCGTCTGTCTGAATCCAATGGGAACCTGCATGTGAATGGCCATGATGGCAGCTCCTGGCCTTACAGTTGCCACATCAAATCCTTAAAGCTCTGGCATCTTGGCAATCACAGTCTTTATAAAGAGCCAGAGGGAAGAAAGAGAAAAAGGAACCAGAGGGTCAGTGCCATGACCTGAGAAAGAGTCAGGGCAGGGTACTATAACCGAGGCCCCCTCTGCTCACAGCAGGCATGGCGGAGGGCACAGGAGCCCCATGCTCACAGCCGTGCTCTCTGTACGCATTGGACTGTGGCAAAGAAGGAGCCTGTCCAACTTCGGTAAGTGTCCAGAAAACGCTAGGTGGGAAAGGAGGTTATAGGTGTCTCTGTGAGGTGGCTCTGTGATGGTAGCTCGTGGTTAGATGATGATCTCTATGAGGTGAAGAGTCAGAGGAACATGTTAAGTGTGGTCAAACTTTAATTTATTTTTAGTTAATACCCTTGCTTATCTCCCTGTGGTGGCCTTGAGCAGGGTGGGGTTGGGGGATCTGCATGGAACACAGGATGATTAAGTTCTGACAGATAGGAGGAAGGGCAGAAGTTCATCTAAACCCCAGATTGTGTGAGGGAGGAAGAAGTTCTCCAAAATTTAGGAGACTTGTATTCTTTTTTTTTTTTTTTTTTAGATTATATTTATTGATTTTTGGAGAAGGGGAGAGAGATAAAGAGAAAGAGAGGGGAGAAGCAGGAAGCATCTACTTGTAGTAACTGTTTCCTGTAAGTCTCTTGACCGGCACACCCAGAGACTTGAACTGGTGACCTCTGCATTCCAGGTTGATGCTTTTTCTACTGCGCCACCACAGATCAGGCTAAGTCCTGTATTCTTTTCTTTTCTTTTCTTTTTTTTAAAGATTTTATTTATTCATTTTAGAGAGGAGAGAGAGAGAGAAAGAGAAAAGGGAAGAGCAGGAAGCATCAACTCCCATATGTGCCTTAACCAGGCAAGCCCAGGGTTTCAAACCAGCGACCTCAATGTTCCAGGGCGACGCTTTATCTACTGCGCCACCACAGGTCAGGCTAAGTTCTGTATTCTTGATACGGCTTGATTGCTAAAGAATGTCGGGACACTGGGCAGGTCACATTGCCTATTTGGGCCCAGTTTCACCTGTGAAATGAGGTTAGAGCAGGTGAGGGCTGTCCCAGCTCTCAGGTCCATAATTTCAAGGGCGCATGCTTCGTAAGAGCTGACATGGTGTCTCCCTCCTGGTCCAACTAAGGCAGGACATTTTTATTGCTGTTGTTGATTTGGAGGGTTAGGCAAAGTCTCACCAGCTATCCCATATCTGGCTGTCTTTCTGTCCAAGACAGCCCCACCCTTGAGCTGTCCTTCACAAATGCGTGCTAGTTTGAAGTTGTTACCATTATTATCAATACCAGAACTATATACTAGGTCCTTTTTATCACCAAGCATTCAAGATTTCTTTTTATACTATTCAAAGGGTTTCTCAAAAGTTCTCAAAGCAGTCAGCTTACTGAAAAGCCCCGTTTAGCCTTTCCTAAATGGTGTTGATTGAGATTTTGGAGACAAAAGGTGAAGATCCCTTCATCTTTTATTTTACTTACCCAGCCCCTAACCCCTCTCCTCTGACTGCTATCAGTCTGTTCTATGTAACTGTTGTTCTGTTTCTATTTTGTTTGTTAAATTATTTTTTTCATTACATTTCACATATGTAAAGCCAGTAGGCAGGGCCAGGGCCACCATCACAGTAGCCAGGCCCATGCAGGTTCGCATTGGATTCGGACAGTCGGTAAAGAAACAATGGAGCCACAAACTGGTGGGCCATAGTCTTTAATCCTAGCTTGCACCCGGCGGGCAAGTAAAAATACACACTGGGCTCCAAAACCCACTCACATTCAGTGCTCACAAAGCTACTGACTTATCCGAGTTTCCTAGAATCAAAGGTTTCTAGCTCACCAGCCTTATTCTCCTCAGTTCCCCATCTCCTTCCTTATCCCAGATACAAACACTACACAAACTGGCATCTCACTCAGCACTCCGCCATCTTGGCTGCTTCTCCTGGCCACATGGCCTCTTTCTGCTCTCTGCTCTGCTCTCTCTGCTCTCTCATGCTAATCATCCCAGGAACCAAGAGCGCAAGCTCCCGCTCCGTCCCCATTTTATAGTGTAGAAATCCAAACCCTTAATCCAATATACAAAATAGGGAAGTCTCTAATACAAAGTCACTTCTCTGAGGCATGATTGGATTGTACCACCCCACATCAAAAAGGGTGGGAAAGGCTTAATCCCAAAACCAAGCCCCAGGTTACAAGGATTCTCAACACACATTAATATCACCTGGGCAACGGCCTCACGTGGGCAGTACCATCTTTAACAAAGTGAGCATAATACATTTTATCTGCCCAACAACATATAAGTAAGATCATATTGTAATTGTCTTTCTCTGCCTGGCTTATTTCACTTAGCATAATACTCTTCAGATCTATGCATGCAGTCACAAAAGGTAAGATTTTTTTTCTTTTTTTTATGGCTGATTAGTATTCCATTGTGTGAATATACCATGACTTTTTTTATACCTGGGCATACTATTGTGAACATTTTAAGATATAGTTTCTTCCCAGATAATGGGAACATGGACAGACCTACAAAGATGTCTAAGTGAGAACAACCTCAAAGGGTTTTTTTTGTGTGTGTTTTTTTTTACAGAGACAGAGAGTCAGAGAGAGGGATAGATAGGGACAGACAGAAACGAAGAGAGATTAGAAGCATCAGTCATCAGTTTTTCGTTGTGACACCTTAGTTGTTCATTGATTGCTTTCTCATATGTGCCTTGACCGCGGGCCTTCAACAGACCAAGTAACCCCTTGCTCGAGCCAGCGACCTTGGGTCCAAGCTGGTGAGCTTTTGCTCAAACACAGTTGAGCCTGCGCTCAAGCTGACGGCCTTGGGGTCTCAAACCTGGGTCCTCCGCATCCCAGTCCAACGCTCTATCCACTGCACCACCGCCTGGTCAGGCCAAAGTTTTAAGTAATAAAATCTCAAATGAAAAATTTGCAAGTCTTGTATTTCTTATACCTTGAAATCTGGATGAGGAATTTATGGGACAATGATGCAACATGAGTGTTTCTTATTACAAGAGACCTAGAAATCCTCAGATAAAATACTTTGTCCTAGACAAGTTACCAATATCAATATCCCTCTGGCACCACAAACTCCACATTGACAGTTTCTGTCTTCTGCATAAGAGCCCATAAAGTCATATCTTAGAATTACATATTTTTCCAGGCAGAAAATTTCCTAGGTGAGTTTATCAAACATAAAATATTCAGAAATTCTAATAGCTGAGGCGATGTAAAGTATTAGTTTCAGAGAGCAAGTGAAGAGTGCCCTCTGGTGATGGAATGCGGCAACTAAAATGCATCATACTTGGTCTTGAATCACAGAATTACTCCATCCAGTTCTACAGATTAAAAGCCAGACTTTCATTATAACCAAAAGGAATTTCTACACTTCCAAAGACCTGCTATACAATGTACATCATTAGGACATGCTATTTATATTGTGTTATGTTCTTTAGGTTATCTTTTATAGGCAGCCTAGAGAAAATTTTAGTTGGGACAGTGTTCCATTAAGAAATAATTTTTAAGAAAAAAGAAACACTGTGAGTGAAAAGGGCACACTTCCAAATGGGATATCTTAATATATATTCTTGGCTCACAGTTCTTTTTATTACTGACTTGTTTTGTTTTTGGATGGGGTTGGGACTTGTATTGAAACATTCAGACATTGTGATGAGATTCTAATGGAGCTTGTTGAACCTTCTCTAGTAGGTTTTGGGTATAACCATCCAGGATGATCTGGTGTGATGCTAGATAAAGATAGAATATTGAACCAAATGACATTCCAGGGATCCTCCCGAACATTTTGTTCCTTGTTTTATTTTTCTTAGCAATCTGATATGTCTCCCTATTCATGCTGTGCAGTATAAACAATATAAGGAAAACACAAACCTAAGGAAACAGTGAGCACCTCCAGAATGTTTTAATGACTTCTCATATTTCAGCCCCTCCTTTATATTTTCCAAATTTTCTACCATGAGAAAATTTATTATGGTTGGAATTAGATTTTTATCATTATTGTTTTATTTTATTTTATTTTAGTGTGACAGAGACAGACAGATAGAGGGACAGATAGGAAGGGAGAGAGATGAGAAGCATCAATTCTTCGTTGTGGCACCTTAGTTGTTCACTGATTGCTCTCTCATATGTGCCTTGACTGGGGGGCTACAGCAGAGCGAGTGACCCCTTGCTCAAGCCAGCGACTTTGGGCTTCAAGCCAGTGATGTTTGGACTCAAGCCAGTAATGTTTGGGCTCAAGCCAGTGACCATGGGGTCATGTCTATGATCCCACGCTCAAGTCAGTGACCCCGCACTCAACCGAATGAGCCTGTGCTCAAGCCAGTGACCTCAGGGTTTCAAATCTGAGTCCTCTGCATCCAAGTCTGATGCTCTATCCACTACACCACTGCCCAGTTAGGCATATTATTATTGCTTTAAATAAACTGTTTTGTGTGAGTGGCAGAAACAAGTTTAATGCAGAACTAGCTGAAGTAATATCTGGATTAGCTAATAAAAATTATTTGTACAGAATTAATATCATAAAGAAATAAAATAATTTGCAAAGCCAGTGTGGAGAAAACTATAATGGCTTGAACATGTGATCTGACAACCTAAATGAAAAAAGTGATCAATAAACTGGAAATCTCTGACATGGCAGTAGTGAGGTCACACTTATAAAGAAAAAATGTGGAAAAACAATAAGGAACACATGTCAATAATACCTGTATCTGAATCAAGTCAAATGTAAATATAGTTTGATTTTCTTACACTTTGACTTTGCAGCATTGTTGCTCCTATGACATTTAGATATGAAGTGAATTTTCTTGACAAAAATGCAGAACAAATGTAAGAACCCCAAGGTTGGAGTTGGTACTTTAAATGATTTTCATAACCTGGACCAGGCAGATAGCTATAGATGCCAAGCAACTCAGAAATTAAACAGAAATTGAAGCCCTTGACCTTCAGAAAACAGCTTACATCTTTAAAAAAACTTTAACTTTAGAAACAAAGTACATAGATGTATATTAAATAGAAGAAACTTTTTAAGTGGAAATTGTGTTAAGTAACATGCCTAATAGACAACCTCAGAAACATTTACCATTTTCCAGGGAACCGAAAACCACTTCAGAAAAGTGTGTGTGTGTGTGTGTGTGTGTGTGTGTGTGTGTGCGTGTGTGTGTGTGTGAAAGAGAGAGAATTAGAAAGGGTAACATATGCTTATTTCTAAACAGAGGATGACAGAAATTATATCTGAGTAACAGTAAAAATATTCCTTTAAGTTTCAAGTGTTTCTAAGCAAAGTAGACAAGAGAAAGTCATAGAAAGAGTTTGTGTGAGAAAAAAAATTTCAAGAAAATAACAAGGAAAAAAAGGAGCCAGATCTATCACAAAATGATAAACTGGCGCATAAGCAATTTTTTTATTTAGTAGCCTAGGCAGCAAATGCTTCATATAATAAGGCTCTTATAAAATACTAATTATGCAAAAGGCACAAACAGGTATAGTACAAATGCAGGCTCTGTGCACAGGATTCTGGGGCTTCTTATTATCCTGAATGGAACTTATATTTGTTCTTTATTAGGAAAAAGAAAAGAAACCTTAATTGTTACAAAAGCATATTAAACTACCTATATTTTAGTTGTCAAGTTCTCCTATCATTTAAACACTGTAACTTCTTTTTTCCAGTGTAGCTCTCTGGAGAGGAGACGAATGTGGTGAACTATTTCCCTAACTCAGCATGTGGCTTCGCCAGCAAAATACGCTTGTGGAATTTATAAAAAATTCCAATTATCCTTCTCAGTGATAGTCTAAGGAGTTCCATCAAAATACCAAAATTAAGTATCCTTTTTTCCTCCCCATTCCAAATGCCACTTAGAAAGCATTGAAAAGAAGTGGTGAGATGTCCTTTCCCTCATGTTCTTTCATGAAAGCAAGGAGTTTCATACTTAGGGCATCTTCCAGAACCTTCTTTCACTCTTCACTGTTCTATTCTCTCTGACTTCAAATGCATGCTTTGTATTCTTAAAAGGTAAATAAGGCCATAAGAAGACATTATTAAACTATAGACCCAAAGGGCTGCTTTTCTTTATTTTTTTTATTTTATTCATTTTAGAAAGGAGAGAGAGAGGGGGAAAGAGAGAGAGAAGAGAGAGGAGGGGGGAGGAGCAGGAAGCATCAACTCCCATATGTGCCTTGACCAGGCAAGCCCAGGGATTCAAACCAGCGACCTCAGCATTTCCAGGTTGACGCTTTATCCACTGCGCCACCACAGGTCAGGCCCTAAGGGCTGCTTTTCCAGGTGTTAAGATCAACTCCCTTGTCTGATTGCCTGTTTTATGGTCAGATTCACTAGGATTCAAACCCACAGCAAGGTACTGGGGAAGATAGCCACCCATCTTCAGGAGTAGAAACAAAAAGCAGAATCCAACAGGGCTACCATTTTAGCAAGCAAGTTGGGGAGCAAGACTGTAACATTTAAATAACTTTGTTAAGGAAGTAACCTTGTTATGCTTGAAGTAATATTGTTAACACCTGTAGCTTTTCCACATTATAGCACATTGTTTGTTATTTTATGTATTTGCCCCTCAATGTAATAGAGCAAAATAATGAACAAAATAGCAGTTGTTTTTTTCATCTTGAGAAATTATGAACATTCACTTTTTCTTTTTTGTGTGTGTGTGTGTGTGTTTCTGAAGCTGGTAACGGGGAGAGACAGTCAGACAGACTCACGCATGCACCCGACCTAGATCCCCCCGGCACGCCCACCAGGGGCAACACTCTGCCCACCAGGGGGCGATGCTCTGCCCCTCCGGGGCGTCGCTCTGCCGCGACCAGAGCCACTCTATCGCCTGGGGCAGAGGCCAAGGAGCCATCCCCAGTGCCCGGGCCATCTTTGCTCCAATGGAGCCTTGGCTGCGGGAGGGGAAGAGAGAGACAGAGAGGAAGGAGGGGGGGGGGTGGAGAAGCAAATGGGCGCTTCTCCTATGTGCCCTGGCCGGGAATCGAACCCGGGTCCCCCGCACGCCAGGCCGACGCTCTACCGCTGAGCCAGCCGGCCAGGGCCGAACATTTACTTTTTCTAATGGCTGCATTGATTGCATTTATCTTATCTTGAACTCCTATTTCAAATAGTAGTAGTATAGCCTATGTTGTCATTTTTTTAAAACCTCTGCAATTTGGTTCCACTCATATTGCTCCATTAAAAATTTTCTGTCCATAATTCTGGATACTTTTTAGTAACCTGTCTTCCTGTTTATTAATCTTCTATTCTGTTGCTTTCCTGCTTTTCCCCGTTCTTACAGCAGTTAACCTGCTGTTAAACCCATCTGTTAAATTGTTTCTTACAGCTATTGTAATTTTCAGTTCTAAAATTTCTGACTTGTGTATCTTCTCTATTTGCCACAGTTATTTTTAATGTCCTTGTATAATAATTGCAATATCTGAGTCACCTGTGTATATGTCTGTTGTTTTCTTGTTTTCAGTGAATTGGTTGTTTATTAGCATGCTTCACACTATGTGATTGATTGCAGGACATTGTAGATGAAAATTTGTAGAGGCTTTGGCTAATGTCTTCTTCCAAGGAGGGTTGTTTTATTTTGGTAGATGGGTTTTGTACCAGTTGGTCACCTTGTCCCATCCAGGATTAATTTCAAGCTTTGTTAGGGCTGGTCTATTTTAATTCTGCCCCTTTCCTGCTGTATGGTCTATATACTCTTAGGGCAGACCCTTATTCCTAGATTTAGATCGGGGATCCAGCTAAAAAGCCCAAGTGTTTCCGAGGTCCATCTAACTCTTTCTTTCAAATTCAGTCTCCATCTGTCCAGCACTAGATGGCCGAGGAAATTAACTCATTTCGCCTCTCAGCCAGGGGGGCAGAGTAGGGTGGGACAAGGAAGGTGCCTGGAGCAAGGGAACACCCTAAAAGTGAGCACCTCTTCACGTTATGCCCTCAGCAGCTCTCCTTGTGGCCCTGCTCTCAGCATTCAGCTCTCCTGCTCTCACCATTCTGCTGAGTCATAAGATTCAATGACTTGAAAGGAATCTGTGTGAAGGTTTTGGGAGCTTCTGTTCTCTATGAGCTCTCCTATGTGATTTCCCATTCAATTTTCCGTTTCTCTGGTGGCTCTGTTTTCTCAGCTCAGGAAGCTGCCACTTTCTTTTTGGGTTCTAGCATCTGGGGCACCTCAGGGGACTGGCAAGTGCCCGTGGGGTGGGGGGAAATGTGGTCCTCAGTTGTGCTTTTCCATTCTTTCAAACTTGGTAGCCCCTCAGGTCCTTGGCTGCATTACTTGCCCTCCGATGCATTCAAAATGCTTTCTATACTTTGTCACACCAAATTTGTCTCTTTGCTGGTTGAATTATGCATGGCTTATTCTCAGCTCTGGTCTTTTGCTTATGCTGTTTCTTCTGCCTCCAACTAACTTCTGTCACTCATCCAAGCCAAGCCCCTTTCTTGCTTCACCTGAACATCCTTCCTCAAACCACTTGTACTCTTGTCAAAAATGTTTTGCACAAATTTGTTGATGACAAAACATTATATGACGTAAGAGAAAAATTGTAACGTTCCAAAATATATGTAACCTAATTTTATCATTAAAATGTCTAATTTTTGAGAAAAGACCAGAAGAAAATTAACAAAAAATATTAATGGTCACTTCTAGGTGATAGAATTATGTATTTTTAAAAAGGCTTTCCATATTTGAAACTGATAAAAAATATATATTACCAGGTGATGGGATTATGTATGAATTTTATTTACTTTTAAGGTTCTCCCTATCCTCTAGTAAAGTACAGTTTACTTTTATAACAAAAAGCTACTTTTTAAAAATGATTATCAAAGAAAGTAAATATAGTTGAAATGTTTATGTAGTCACACCCTCATAAGCATTCATGGTAGAGACCTTCAGATCCTAAAAGTGAGTCATTCAACATTGCACAACAGTGTGAATGTACAGAACACCACTGAGGCATACTTAACAATGGGGAAGATAGTAAATTATGAGTTTACCACAATTAACAAAATTAGAAGTAGGAATCAGAGCAGTGCCCCTCCCAACACTCACACAGTGAACCATCAGGTACAGATCTGAAGTGAAAGTGAGTTTAATCATGGGACTGGCTAATTTACAGAACTCTTATCAAATTGTCGAATATCAACACTGTGTACATAGTTTGACAAATCTACATTCACATTTTAGATATTTGGTACTGGTGTAACTGGCTTTGATTGTTCTTTTTAAATACTTTTAAATTAATATAAAAAAAAAACTGTAGGAAAATTGTAAAGTGGTTCCTCCAATAGGGCTTGCTTGCACCTTCTTGTTTCAGGTGACTTTTCCTGAACACATGAAGCATGTGTCATGATTTACATGCTTGCACCATCCATGCTGGCTAATCCTGGACAATTACTAATGACAGAACCTACCTTTATTTCTTCATTCCTTCAGACTGAATTTATTCACCACTTGTACTGTCATAAGGCCCATATTTATAATCACCTCTCTTTGAAGAGCTGTTAAAACTACTTAATTTATGCTCAGATAAAACAGCCTTTTACCTACTCATTTAATTGAGCAATCAAACAAATCATAAAAAATCTCCAAAACTCATCATAAATGCCAATGTTATATGTTTTATTTTTAATTAAGTCCTTTTTTTAGACCTCAAAATATCCATAATTGACAGAATAAGACATGAGGCATGAAATGAAAATATAAAACCCATGGTCTGCAGAAAGGCAAACGGTAATTCAGCCCATCAGGACTGCACACGAAGGAAATGTCATTTGAAACATCTCCTTTTTTGTCCTCTAAAAACATACAGTTCAAGTGTTTTATTTTCACTTGTAAACAACATGAGTCAAAACGGACAATGAGGCAATCTAAATACTATACAGGATAATTTTTAAAAACACTAGATAAAACACTGTATTAAAGACATATAGAAATCAGTGTTCACTTTGGTCTCTAGTATGGTTAGGGCTGTTAATACAAAATAATATATATATACTAAATAAACCAGCTTGGTGGTGGGTGCCAGTGGTTGATAGATGTAAGTAATTCAAGAGGTAGTCAACACCATCATTTTCAAGCTGGTAACTCTCACAAGTGTTAAGCCACAGGTGTATTAAATATTGTAAATTTTCTCACAGCACAGTACAGTACTTTGCCATAACTTTGCAGCTTTGTTCCATATATAAAATTTAAAAATGATTCATAGGTCAACTTTTCACTCTAACTGAACTATGACACAGATCACGCAACCACCACATCTTAAAAAGGCTGATGACAGCTATGTAAGACAGAATTTGATGCTTTTAACAAGTTGTTCTTCTCTAAAACAAATAAATCTCATTAAGACATCTAGAAAATTAAAGTCCGTATAGCGGCACTTGTACATACCTTCCCAAATTTTATAACCATAGAAGAAACACACATATATATTTTATGATAAACATTTCTCAGAGAAAACAGATAAATTAATTTAAATTAACTTTAAGACTTAATGAGATTTCCCATGTCCTGTATAATTCATCTTACAGTGAATGTTACAAAGTCTATTTATTAACACTTACGAGCTTCTATTCACAAACTAAATACAACTAGCAGTAACTTGGGGCCACATTGGTGCAAAATAAAACTAGGCCAGAGTATTTTTTAAAAAGGTAATAAAAACATCCTATTTTTGTAGGTGGATCAATGCTAATAACATGATGTTTCCTGATCTTTTCCCCTACATTGCACACCAAACTTCCAAGTTATAAGCAGGTAAATCTTTCTATATCTTTCAACTGTAAAAATACACCCAAAGTCTTCTAGTAAAGACTAGAAATACAAGTATAAAAATGTTTCCACTATAATCTGCCACATAGCAAATGAATAGCTCACAGGGCTGAGACTGGTAGAGCATCTTTTTTAGGAATTACACTTGTGTTTACACGGGGGTGAGGTCAAGGGGCAACTAATTCACAGACCTCCTGCCCAACCCATGATAAACTGATGCTTCACCAGACCCTTCCTCTCAGTAGCTAGATATGGCATTGCACATCCACTCTATGTCTACGCCTTGGCAAGCCGTGCTAGTCAGCTGTGTGCCTAGGGCAATCATGCTGCGATATGCTTGGCTTCAGGGCAGCATAGACACAAATGAAGATGGGCATCTTTTATACTGTCTGCCCAGTATGAATACACTCATACACCGACCTCTCCTCCTGCTACCCTTTTCCTGCCTCGACCTCTGGGCAAAGCGGGTGTTTCAAGATTGCTTCCGTGTTCTGCTTTGCTTAAGTTAAAGAGTGCTCATAATTCTTTCAACTAAATACATGATACATTTAAGAAAATGTCTGGAGACTTTGCTAACTAAATGAGATGCTTCATTATTCACAGGTGTTTGTCAGAAACATGTGGTTGTGAATTGCTATAGTATACTATAAAAGGGTTCTGTACCACAGAATTATCAGCCACTGGAAGGCTGGAGCAGCATAAAGGTGTGCTATGCATCAGCTATGAGGTAGCCTTTTGTTGTAAACAGAATTAGATTTCACCCATGTAAATGGACACTGTGCTCACATCAGTGATATTCACATATACAAAGAGTTCAGGAATTCTGTTTTAGAGTACTTTTCACATGAAATAAAAATAGGAGAAATGATATCTGAAATTCAGGAATTTTGATCTATTTTAAAGAGGTAGTTATTACTAACATCAGAATATAATACTTATATAAATGTCCAAGTTATTTGGTTTGTTTTGAGTAAGCAGGACTGCAGACTATTCTGTAAGGAAACAACATCATCATCATCATATGGTATGTTCCCTGAGCAAAGTTCTTTGTCCTGAGTACATTATGTAATAGTGATAATATTCTTATATAAAAAATAAACCCCAACTCTTAATCATAACATAGGTTTGGTATGTGCTCTTAGTTCAGTCTGGTAAGATGCTGAAAATGGTTGCAAATTGCACCCAAAGGTCCACAGTTATAAAATGTTTCTGTTTTTTTAAAAACATGACCTCAGCTCTGAACTTTTTCATATGGAAACAGGGAATGTCCAATTCTCAAGTCCATAACTTCCTATTTCTATAAGGTCAGGGAACTTTGGTTTGGATTTTCAAAGTGACTTATGTTTTGCATTTAACTTTTAACCTGCTTATTATACCTGATAAAAATTAAGCAATGCCACTTTGATTTGTCTATATAATTTAAATACGCTTACAATCCTCACGTAAGGCAAGGAAGGACTTCTCTACAGCTATATCACATTCAATATCGTCAAAGGTAAGCGTTGCATCACAGCACACTGAAATCTCAGTACGTACTATGGAGAGTCTCACAAACACTGTCGAGGAATTCGCGCTGAGTTGGGAAGGACAGGTGGCCCAGCCCCAGGCATTTCTCCTTAGGCCAGCTTGCAGAAACAGCAACTGTACAAGTCTCCCATGGCAGGACAAGGGGAGGAGGGGAGAAAGCGGAAACTGTTCAGTAGAATACGTCTCATTTGAGCCATGCTATTTTCTTTTTATGATTATCTAAGCTTACAGCAACAGGCCCATCATAAAAAATTATATTTATTTCCAATGTTAAGCATTACAATTAGTTGGTACCTTCTTGGAGATGTTTCAAAAATGTACCCATAACATCTATAACCAGGATGACACCAAATGAATTTTCATGACTGAAACCTCAAAGGGACCAATACTATGACTTCCCTAATCAATTTATTCACATAATGAGGACCGACCTGAGAAGTGTCTCTGTCCCCATCGCTGCCTGTTCATCCTGAATCAACCATAGAGGTTACTTCAGCATGAGTAATGGAGGCAACTTCATAAGATCAATTTTATTGTATAAAATCCTCCTAGCTCTCTGACGAGAGAGGCTTTGGCACCTCTGCCCCAGGCTCATCACTCTAGTTGCCTGCCACCCAACAGTGTACTTTTTAATATATTCAAGGTCATACATATTGGGCAACTATGAGCATCCACTTAACGGTTACTCTCAAGCCTGGCATTTTATTTCTATCTCTGCTGTTTTGTTTGTTTTAAAAACAAGTTAGATAAATCTCCAGGGGGAATAAAAATAGCCACCAAAATATATACCAAACAATTGGAGTTTTCCTCCAAGGTCTTCAGTAGTAAACAAGGAGGGCCTCTGCTTGAAGTGATGGTTCAAAAAACTGACGTAGTCACAGGAAGCTGCTGTTGCCACAATCCCTTAAAAAAACCTCACAACATGTAATAGATTATGAGCTGGTATCAAAATACCACTGAAAACAATCAAGTCACTACATTTTTCCATTGCCCTCCCACTTGCCTCCTCTTAATACGCATCTAATTTTCAGTCAAAATATACGAATTAAAAACATCGAAATATTGGCATAGAAATCACACATTCATTGTCTTTTCTGGAGTTATGTATTTCAGATTCAAAAAAGCTTATGGCAGCCAGAGGCATACGGAGTTAAGGTACTGCCTTCAAAGGGGGTGAGGGCATTCTATAGATACCAAGAAAAAAAGGCAATCCCAAACATGGGGGAATTGATGATTTAAAAACCTTTAGTACCATGTGATTGGCAGTTCTGACATCTGAAGTATCCTTTGGTTCACATAAAAGGTAAGAGTCATGTTTTTTCTTTTGTGTAATGTAAAGGGAGTGGTATTTAGAGAAAAACTCCAGGGGTTATTTTTGAAACTCTCTAAAATGCTTCACATGAGCTGTCAGTTCTTGGGGATGTCAAATTCTGTGAGGGAAGGTGTGTGCTTATCTCTCTATACACACATACATAAAGACAAACTCTGTATATGCGCCGGTTCCTGCATAAATCCTCCTACATGCACACGACTCAGGCTCTCTCCCTCTCACACACGCATCTATAGACACACACAGCATCTCATTCTCTGAGTTACATAAAGCATGACACCCTGCTCACATGGAATTTGCTAAGAGTGATTTGTCTGTTTAAAAAAATTCACAGTTCCTCAACAGTAGTTAAAAACCCCAGGTCAGCTGCTGCTTGTGAAATACTGTTCCCCTGTACTAGCATGAGGTAGACTTCCCAAGTGGGGAGAAAAAATGATACATTAAGGAAAAAGATTATGTCTTTTTCCTTTTTTGAACAGAAGGCCCCTTTTTGCTTTGTTCTTCGGGTGCTGCAGATGACTTCGTGGAGGAAGCTTCTTGAGGTGACCTGCCTGGCCACTCTGTGATCTCAGACCTCGGCTCCTGAGGAAATGACGGTGATGTACAGCCATGCCCTCCCCCCACCTCCCGTGGGAAAGCTGAAGTGCAGGGCTGCGAATCCGCTTCCGGTCTTCCCTGAGAACTGACTGGCGGCTGCACAACAGTTTTATGTGGGCAGTTTGCCACCATGTGCGTGATGCTTTGACAGTAATGGCACTTCTTTGGCTGAGGAGGTAGACTACATTCCTTAGCATGATGATCAAGGCCACCACAGTTGTAGCATCTGCAAAAAGAATAATGAAAACACCTTAGAGGTAGGAAATATGTATCATAAAAATGTGTTGTTTTATGTATGTAAAAAGATACCAAAAATATACACAAACTCTCAATGAGATCAGCTTATTTTAATGTGTCTTATTAAGAATGTAATGCTCTTCACCATACCAGTGGCGACAAATGCCATCATCACCAATATGCTCTAGGAAGGTTATAAAGCTAGTTGTACTCAACACACCAGTCAATGTAAAACAGTAAAAGCTATGAAATCACTTCCACAGAGAAAATGACCCCTTTTAAAGATCTAACAGGTTATTTTGAAAGAACATAGCCCACTAGAGGGCAGCCAATGTTCAACAACAAAACAACCAGCTAGCTTTTTTGGGGGTATTTTTCCGAATAAGAGTGTGTGCGTGTTTGTGTGTGTCAGACAAACTCCTGCATGCTCCGGACCAGGATCCACCTGGCTACGCTGCAATCGCAGGGAGGAAGCCATTCTAGTGCCTGAGGCTGAGGCCATGGGGCCAGCCTGAATGCCCACACCAACTTTACTCCAATGGAGCCTTGGCTGCGGGAGGGAAGAGAGAGATAGAGAGAAAGGAGAGGGCGAAGGGTGTAGAAGCAGATGGGTGCTTCTCTTGTGTGCCCTGGTCGAGAATCAAACCCAGGATTTCCACACGCCAGGCCGACACTCTACCGCTGAGCCAATCGACAAGGGCCACAACCAGCTAGCTTTTAAAAGAGAGTTAAAAAAACAGTTGTTGACATAATATGCAATAGCAATGAGTTCAGCACTTGGGAAAATTATAGAGCAAATTAAATTTTAACAGCTTAACATTTGAGTACTAATTATTTTTAGTATGGAAACCAGTTGACTGGAAGAATTATTTTATTCTTTGTACAAATTAAGCAAGGCAGTGAAATTTGATATATAAAAAAATTAGATGTCTACTATGGCGAACATTATCTGGCAAATTAACAGATAATTTTAGAGCAATACAGTAAGTATCTAAATCAGAAGAATGCTGTAAAAGAAAGTTTCTAACTACTTAAAATGGATTCAAAAAGGTTGATGATAATTCAGTGACACAAAGAATTTACTTTCTTTTCCTTCTATAAGAAATTAGGCCCTGGCCGGTTGGCTCAGCGGTAGAGCGTCGGCCTAGCGTGCGGAGGACCCGGGTTCGATTCCCGGCCAGGGCACACAGGAGAAGCGCCCATTTGCTTCTCCACCCCTCCGCCGCGCTTTCCTCCCTGTCTCTCTCTTCCCCTCCCGCAGCCAAGGCTCCATTGGAGCAAAGATGGCCCGGGTGCTGGGGATGGCTCTGTGGCCTCTGCCTCAGGCGCTAGAGTGGCTCTGGTCGCAACATGGCGACGCCCAGGATGGGCAGAGCATCGCTCCCTGGTGGGCAGAGCATCGCCCCTGGTGGGCGTGCCGGGTGGATCCCGGTCGGGCGCATGCGGGAGTCTGTCTGACTGTCTCTCCCTGTTTCCAGCTTCAGAAAAAAAAAAAAAAAAAGAAATTAGTTTTCCTCTAGGGTAATTCTTCTAAATAGAAATAAACACAAATCCATCCTTAATTAGAATTTAAATGCATGTTGGGTACATAGTTTTATATTGGATGTTTGAAGATTCGACAGCTTCTAACAGCTGAGCAAGTAAATAATTTGGAAGACATATTTGCTCAATTTATTAGATTTAAAAAAAATTTATACTAAAAATAATAAAACAGCATGAAGTAGAGAAAATAAAATTTCATAGTTACAAAGGTTTTTAATCTACTTGTTGAGCATAGAATTTGCTTACTCATTTGTCTCCAAATGAAATGTCTTAAGTACTCTTTATTTTAAATTCATTTTCAAATACATTTATGACTTCATAATTATTATTATGAAGCACAAACAATAGGTCACAGAGTCTTAAATAATAACAAAATAAGTGGTAACTGTGAGACTCAGCTTAAGACTAGTACGACAACAAAACAATTAGGTTTATGCATGTGAGAGAATAGCAAGTTTAATAACTTATACTACCGTATATTTCAAAGACAAACTATTAAACTACTTCTACTCTACTGAGCAGTAGATGTAGGATACTTAGTATTTTATTTTCTGGAATAAGTTATAAAGAGTGAAATTTTTACTTGGCAAAAACTAGGATAACTACAGCTTGCTTCTCCACTTATCAATATTACCTTATAGATGATAGAATAATGAATTCAACAAAATGGACTTTTAATTTTTGCAATATTAACCAGTATTTTGTCTAGGGGAAAAATATATTTTCAAAAATTAAAGGGAAAAGTCAAGAAAGCACTTTTTCTAGTTAAATTATTTATTTTGTAATTACATACCTTAATATAATAAATCAACAAAACTTTATAATTAATATTACAATGAAGATTCACTATTGTTTCAGCCATGCATTTTTAAAAGATAATGCAAAATTAAAGAATAAAAATTACTAATGTTTGAAATTCAGGTCCCCAAAATAACACTAAAAAATGGCATCTTTCAAAAATACAACCATATTATTTATAATAATGTTTTCCCATATAGTTATCTTCTATAATAAATAAGTGAATTCTTACATTAAATTTTCCCATTAATAAAATATCTGCTTTTGAATGAAATACACTTTCTTGAGGATAATACCCACTTAGCTCATTTTAAAGAAAGAGAAAATAGGTGAAAGGCTTCAGTAATAGAGCAGGCTCTCCTGCAGAAACATCAGTTTCATCAGCACTCTGGTATGCACTGTGTTATCCAATTTAGGGAGCCATTTTGTCCACTCATTTACCAAGGGCCTGATGTTAGGATTCCACTTTCACAAATGAGGTCTTCCATCCTGTTCTATATGTGCACTTACCATTACATTTCAGTTTTAAACATTATTTTTAAGGATACTATATAATGTTGGTTTTCTTGCATTCTGGCCTGCATAGTTAATTTATCTTCCTAGCTTTTCAGATATATACTACCATTAGGCAAGACTGCCTTCCACAATGAACAGATCTGCATTCAGTTTATAGATGCCTAGCTGTTAAAGGGGGGCAGTGGTATTTATTCTCCTCTTCTATTTAATCACGAAATGTCAATCACTCTTACTAAGAGTGCAGATCACACCCCATTATGAAACCCCTTCCTTCCCGAGGGACTGACACCAAAATGGAAATGTTCAGTTATCGCTCAGTTTACAAATGATAGCAGGCCACATACTCCGTATAAGCTCTACATGGCACTAGTCTCCTTTGTTCACTCTCCATACCTCTGCAAATCAGGTTGCTTTTGTTAGTTTGAATGAATTCCCCTGTGGCGTAAGTATAAAAATAGCATGTGTGCACATATAGCTACATGCTGAAGAAATACAGGGGTGGAAAAAAGTTGTGAGTATGTGGAACAGTTTATTTTTTGTGTTATTATTTATTTGCATTATAACTGTAAACCTACTTTTGGCCATACCTATATAAGGACAGACTCACAAGCAAAAGAGTGTATACAAAGAAACCATACTCTGTATTTCAATTGGCCAGCTAATGTTAAGTATTTTACAAAATGATGAGTCAGGGGCACAGAAGATATTTTCTCACATATTTATCATAAAGATAAATAAAAATGTTCAGGATAATCTTACAACTTTATCAAATTCTTCATAAAATTACTTTATACTTTAATTCTAAAGAGCTAGCATAGCACATTCTGAATATATTATTTCTTATAAGATGTTTAAAATGGAAAATAGGTCATCAAAGTGGTGTCAATTTTTTAGAAGATTATCAAAATAAGATTAAAATTCTTAAATGAAAGGAGAATATCAAAATAGATATAGAAGAACCTAAAATGGCAAATAAAAATAAATTTTAAAAATTTACACCAATAGGAATAGTTGATTACCTTATTAAATAAGTAATTATGCAAGTTTTAATAAAGCCCAAACACTTACATTAATAAGTTAATCAAAACATATCCAAAGTTTTGAGGATTCCATAATAAAAATGGAAACTCTGATTTGAAAATCAGAATTTAGATCTGCTAAGGCCCTTAAAAAACTTATCTTTTTTGAAGTCCACAACACTAAATAATTATATTTTCAAATGACACCAGCAATAATGGCTAGCACTGAGCTCAACTAAAGACCACTAGATTATATAGATATTATATAGACATTAATTTTTAAATGATACCTCATCGGTTAAATGAAATGATTCATCAACTGTGTATTTCCCCTGGATCCCAAAAGATTTTTAAAAATTGGATTGAGGCGTGATACCACAGTAGAAAGCCAAATTTGACTGCCTTAAAATGTAATGGATAAAAATGTAATTTAGGTGTTTCTAAGTATAAAGTATTAGCTTAATAAGAATTTACTTGAAAACTTAAATTTGTATTCTTTGGGGTTTGGTGGAGGCATTAAGAATAAGGAGAAGTGATCTTTAAGTGTCTCTAGAGAAAGAAATGTTAAAAGAATAGTAAGTAATTTCAGGGAGAGAGACTAAAGAGAGGAAAAAAGTGCAAGCTGTGGGGCGGGAAGAAGGGTAACTTTGGGAAAGAAGTGCATAAAAACCTCTGGGGAAAAAACGGTGAGAAAAGAAATCAATGAAATTTCCCAATGGGAAACCAGAGGGGCTAAAGAAAAGACAAGTTGCAAAGAATTTTAGAAACTCATTCAGGGGAAAGACAACTGACACTAAAGAGATTATCATTTCAGTCTTGAAGTCTATCGTTTTTTATTCTGTCTGAGCATTTGTTATCTAATTCAACTGTGTATCAACCAAATGAACACCGGGTGTGCTGGATCCCAGCCTGGTGGTGGGAGGGAGGTAGATGGGTACAGATGCCATTAGAGAACCTAAGAAAAAGGAGGAAAAGGGAAGAGCCAGAGTGTAGCTTCTTATATAAGCAACCTGCAACTTGCCTCCTCCTGAGGGTAAGAGAGACAGATTTTAAGACCAACCTTCCAGATGAATGCCCCATTTTGTTCTGAAAACTCCCAATCAATTTAATTTACACGTGGATATAGTTTGTTCACACTACAGAATCTGTTCCAACATACCAAGAGTTAGAAAACTTTGATGATTCACAGAACTGGAAATGCCTTTCAACAGTGCACACATTTTCTGACCTCTATCAAAGCAACTTATTCTTTTTTCTGAGAGAGAAAGAGAGAGGAAGGGTGGGGAAAGGGAGAGAGTGTAAAAGAGAGAAGCATCAACAATTATTCTACTTACTGGATATCCCCATGTATATATAAGATGCACCTTTTTTCGATAAATTTGGGGTCTAAAAACTGAGTGCATCTTATATAGTGGTTGCAGTTTTTTTTTTACTTGCATCCCACTTTTTCACACGGATGAGGAGTTCAATAACTTCATGTAATACATTTTCTTTAAATTTCGGGCCCTGAAATTAAGGTGTCTTCTATATGGGAACATCTTATACATGGGGAAATATGGTAGTTGTGCACCCACTGATTGCTTTTGGTAATCAATTCCTCAGAATCAAGCTGATGATGCGGGGATCAAACCTGCGACCTTGGCACTGAGATGGTGCTTTATCTACTCTACCTTGAGCCAGAGCAAAGCAAGCTATCCTTTATGTGAATTTCTGTTTCTTTTATTTCATTCTTCTTATATCCAAACTCCTAACACTGTAAGCCAATTAAGCAATAAAACAATTAAATAAAATTTTATATATTCTTACTAAGTACAGTGGTAAAAATATAAAGTTTCAAAAATGCTTGTGGTGATTTATGTTCTTTTTAAAAGCTGCCCTGGACAAGTAGTTCAGTTGGTTAGACTGAGCACCAATATACCAAGGTTGTGGGTTCCATCTGTCATCATGGCATACACAAGAATTAACCAATGAATGCATAAATAAGTGGAACAACAAATTGATGTCTCTCTATCTAAAATCAATAAATAAAATTTTTAAAAAGTAAAGTAAAAAGATTCTTATGGAACAAATACACACTTAATACCTAAAAATAATTTTATTTCTGTTTTTTAAAACCTAGACGCCAGTACCCCTCTCAATTACTGTAATGCTAAAGATAAAATAACCTATGCACAGCAGGGTTGAACACAGTGTTAACACAATTAAAATAATAATATGAAGCCCTGGCCGGGTAGCTTAGTTGGTTAGAGAGTCATCTAGATATCCCAAGGTTACCTGTTCAATCCCCAGTCAGGGCACATCCAAGAATCAACCAACAAATACGTAAATAAGTGGAACAAATCAATGTGTCTTTGTCTCAAAATAATAAATAAAATGATAATAGAAATAATAACAGGTATTGTTTCAGACACTGTTCAAAAGATTTTTATTTTATTTATTGGTGAAAGAGAGAGAGAAAAAAATATCAAATTGTTATTCCACTTATTTATGCATTCACTGTTTGATTCTTGGATGTGCCTTGACCAAGGAATTGAACCTCTAACCTTGGTTTATCCAGATGATAAAATAATCACTGAAATGCCCCACCAGGGCACAAAAGGTTTTTAATGTGTTATATAATTAATCCTCCCCCAAAGCCAAAGCCTATGAAGTAGGTATCACAATGTCTATTTGTACTGATAAAAATATTCAGCCGTAAAGCCACGCCCCAGATGGGCAAAGCATCGCCCCGTAGTAGGCTTGCCTGGTGGATCCTGGTCCAGCACAAGCGGAGTCTGTCTCTCTGCCTCCCCGCTTCTCAAATCAGAAAAAAATACAAAAAAAAAATTTGGCCTCAGAGAGTTTATGTAGAAGAAAAACTTTAAAATAATAAATTTCATTTGTATTTTAATTATATAAAACATTACACCCAACAATACAGATATAAATTTTTTGAATGTAAGTTTAAAATATATAGAGTCCTGGAAATGCTGAGGTCGCCGGTTCGAAACCCTGGGCTTGCCTGGTCAAGGCACATATGAAAGTTGATGCTTCCAGCTCCTCCCCCCTTCTCTCTCTCCTCTCTCTCTCTCTCTCCTCTCTAAAATGAATAAAATGGCCCTGGCCGGTTGGCTCAGAGGTAGAGCGTCGACCTGGCGTGCGGGGACCCGGGTTCGATTCCCGGCCAGGGCACATAGGAGAAGCACCCATTTGCTTCTCCACCCCCCCTCCTTCCTCTCTGTCTCTCTCTTCCCCTCCCGCAGCCAAGGCTCCATTGGAGCAAAGATGGCCCGGGCGCTGGGTATGGCTCCTTGGCCTCTGCCTCAGGCGCTAGAGTGGCTCTGGTCGCGGCACAGAGACGCCCCCGGGTGGGCAGAGCATCACCCCTGGTGGGCGTGCCGGGTGGATCCCGGTCGGGTGCATGCGGGAGTCTGTCTGACTGTCTCTCCCCGTTTCCAGCTTCAGAAAAATACAAAAATACAAAAAAAAAAAAAAAAAGAATAAAATATATAGGGTCCTGGCCCTGGCCAGTTGGCTCAGCGGTAGAGCCTCGGCCCGCATGTGGAAGTCCTGGGTTCGATTCCTGGTCAGGGCACACAAGAGAAGCGCCCATCTGCTTCTCCACCCTTCCCCCTCTCTTTTCTCTCTATCTCTCTCTTTCCCTCCCACAGCCAAGGCTTCATTGAGCCAAAGTTGGCCCGGGCACTGATGATGGCTCCAAGGCCTCAGCCTCAGGCACTAGAATGACTCTGATTGCAGCAGAGCAATGCCCCAGAGGGGCAGAGCATCACCTCCTGGTGAGCATGCCAGGTGGATTCCAGTCAGGCACATGGGGCAATCTGTCTGTCTGCCTGCCTACCCCCCACCCCCACTTCTCACTTCAGAAAAATACAAAAGAAAAAAAAATAAGTAAAATAAAATATATAGGGCTCTGAATTTAAAACACCAACACACACATGCACACACGCACAGAGATCTGAAGTAAGTTTTTCTTCAGATTTGGGCTGCTCTCCGTTACTATGCTGCTCCATTACTATGCTGTGGGGAAGGGAGCTCATCTCGCTGAGATGAAAGGTTGAAACTAGTTCAGGCCAGATTTTCAATTTCATTTCTACTTCTTTTGTACTTTCTTTAACAATTTTCCATTGCCCTTAATCCTATGTTTAAGACTTTAAAGCAGAACTTCAGGTTGACCTTCCACAGTCAGAGCTATCAAACCAAATCAATAAAATTCCAGTCAAAATACAGAAACCTGAGCCTAACCAAGCAGTGGTACAGTGGATAGAGTGTCGGACTGGGACACGGAAGACCCAGGTTCAAGACCCCAAGGTCGCCAGCTTGAGCACAGGCTCACCAGCTTGAGCGTGGAATCATAGACATGACCCCATGGTCACTGGCTTGAAGCCCAAGGTCACTGACTTGAGAAAGGGGTCACTCACTCTGCTGTGAAGAACTGATGCTTCTCATCTCTCTTTCCCTTCCTGTCTGTCCCTATCTGTCCCTCTCTCTGACTCTGCCAATAAATAAATAAGCCTGACATTTTAGTTAGCCCATGAAGTCATACTGTAATGCAAATAATTTACTTAAGCCTTGAAATAAATATTGCAATATTTTCTGTTGGTTGGAGCAAATGTCAATTAAAACTGCTTCTCTTAGAGGGCAATTTGACAGCTTGTTTCAAGAATATTAATGCACATACTATCTGATCTAGCAACTCTACCTCTAGGAGTTTGCCCTACAGGAATATTCACTGAGAAGCACAATGATTTTGGTAGTAAAGTGTTGTTTATATTGGTAAAAAATAGAAAAATTAGCCTGACCAGGTGGTGGAGCAGTGAATAGAGCATCAGACTGGGATGTGGAGGACCCAGGTTTGAGAAACCGAGGTTGCCAGCTTGAGTGGGGGTTGCCAGCTTGAGTGGGACTCACCAGCTTGAGCAGGGCTCACCAACTTGAGCACAGGGTCACTGGCTTGAGTGTGGGATCATAGACATGACCCCAACATCGTTAGCTTGAGCCCAAAGGTCGCTGGCTTGAAGCCCAAGATTGCTGGCTTGAGCAAAGGATTGTTTGCTCTGCTGTAGCCCCCCAGTCAAGGCACATATGAGAAAGCAATTAATGAACAAGCAATCAATGAACAACTAAGATGCCACAACAAAGAACTGATGCTTCTTATCTCTCTCCCTTCCTATCTGTCCCTATCCCTATCTCTCTCTCAAAAAAAAAAATTAAATGATAATAATACCAACAACAATAATAAATACTAATGATAAAACCCAGGTAGTCTAGTTAAAGAGTCCATATTCTTTTTTTTTAAAAAAATTTTATTGGTTGATTTTAGAGAGAGGAAAGGAGAGAAACATCAGTTTGTAGTCCCACTTATTGATGTTTGTATGTGCCCTGACTGGGGATTAAACCAGCAACCTTGGCATGTTGGGTTGGTGCTCCCAACTGAGCTATCAGGCCAGGGCAGAGTCCTGGCTTTAGTCCTTTACTACTAAGCTGTAAATAGTAAAAATGAAAAAGAAATTAATGTGCATACATACCAAGGAACATTGCAAATATTAAAAGGAGTGGAGTAAAAGAATATTTTTAAAACTTAGGTAGACCTACTTGTGTTGACATGGAAAGATCTCCAAAAAACAAACAAACAACAACAAAAAAACACAGGCCCTAGCCAGTTAGCTCAGATAGAGCATTGTAGGTTTGATCCTTAGGGCACACATGGGAAGTGACCAATAAATACACAACTAAGTGAAACAACAAATAAATGCTTTTCTCTATATATATATATAAAATCAATTAAAAGCAACAACAAAGAATATATAAATATATTATATAATCCCATTTATTTCAAAAACACTATAGACAGAGAGAAGGACAGATAGAGACAGACAGGAAGAGAGAGAGATGAGAAGCATCAGTTCTTTGTTGCGGCACCTTAGTTGTTCATTGATTGTTTTCTCATATGTGCCTTGATGGGGGCTGAGGGTGGGGGGCAGGATGGGCTAAGCAGAGAGAGTGACCCCTTGCTCAAGCCAGCAGCCTTGGGGTCGTGTCTATGACCCCCACACTCAAGCTGGCAACTTTGGGGTTTTGAACCTGGGTCCTCAGCATATCAGCCCAACGCTCTATCCACTGTGTCACTACCTGGTCAGGCTAATTGTATGCATTTTTAAATGCATAGAAAACCCACTGGAAACAGCAAATTAGCAGTGGTTACATCTGGAGAAGAAAATAAAATTAGTAAGGTATGGGGGGGAATTTCATATTTACTTCATAAATTTTAGTATAGTTTCTTTTGTAGGTAACAAAAAAAGAATCAATATATTATTTGAGTGATTTAAAAGAGAAAAAGAGCAATTATAAATCTCCATTTCCATTTTTTAGTTTGACCTTCATCTTTAGTATTAATCACCTGACAGTGAACCTGTATACCAGTGGTTCCAGAATCATCAAACTTATAAAAAATGTCTGGGCCTTACTCCAGGCAGAAGTCTCAGGCATTTGGGATGTGGTTGAGAACAGAATAAATCTCCTCAAATACTGTTGTTACAACAGGTCACTAACGCAGGAAGGAGGGAGGAAAAGAGAGAGGGAGGGAGGGAAAGAGGGAAGAAGAAAGGAAGGAAGGAAGAAGAAAAGGTATGTACTTATCTTATTTCCTTACTGGGAACTAAAAGTGACTCCCTAAAATTTTTGACTGACAGAGTAAGAGCCCACAACCTTTTACCACCACCACCAATCCCTGCTTATTTTTGGAAGGCAAACATTGCAAATCTACTGAGTTTAGCATTAAAAGTGGTTTCTTCTTTTTCTGAGGCATTATTCAATTCTTAGTTCATCAATCAAGGATGGGTTCAATGTGTAGGCACCCATGTCATCAGAATGGGCGATAATCTACAGCTCGAATCGACTGACGCTTTCTGTATACTTCAACCAACATTTCCAATTAACATTTATTGATTTCCCATAACAAGAAGATAAATTCTCTATCTTCTGATGCCTGTGTCTAAAATAGTTTTCAAAAGCATATACACTTGTTTAGTATGGATATACTCATGCAAACATTTCTCCTAATAGCCAAATTCTCTTGGCACGTAAGTAGAAAATTGTTTTATGGATATAAACATAATCACAAGATCTCTGCTTTTAATAAAATCTACTAGCCATCAGATTTTTAAAAGCTCTAATATTGCCCTGGCTGGTTGGCTCAGCGGTAGAGCGTCGGCCTAGCGTGCGGAGGACCCGGGTTCGATTCCCGGCCAGGGCACACAGGAGAAGCGCCCATTTGCTTCTCCACCCCTCCGCCACGCTTTCCTCTCTGTCTCTCTCTTCCCCTCCCGCAGCCAAGGCTCCATTGGAGCAAAGATGGCCCGGGCGCTGGGGATAGCTCTGTGGCCTCTGCCCCAGGCGCTACAGTGGCTCTGGTCGCAACATGGCGACGCCCAGGATGGGCAGAGCATCGCCCCCTGGGGGGCAGAGCGTCGCCCCTGGTGGGCGTGCCGGGTGGATCCCGGTCGGGCACATGCGGGAGTCTGTCTGACTGTCTCTCCCTGTTTCCAGCTTCAGAAAAAAAAAAAAAAAAAAAAAAGCTCTAATATTTAAACTACATACTGCCTAAAAGACTGCCACTGCTCACTGTTTTCTATACTTAGAACAAAAAAAAGGAAGTCCATAATTGATGGTCTACAACCCTAAGTGTAGATCTGCAACATTGTTTTTATTTATTTATTTATTTATTTAATTTTTTTATTTTTCTGAAGCTGGAAACGGGGAGAGACAGTCAGACAGACTCCTGAATGCGCCCAGGATCCACCCAGCACGCCCACAAGGGGCGACGCTCTACCCACCAGGGGGCGATGCTCTGCCCATCCTGGGCGTCGCTATGTTGCGACCAGAGCCACTCTAGCACCTGAGGCAGAGGCCACAGAGCCATCCCAGCACCTGGGCCATCTCTGCTCCAACGGAGCCTTAGCTATGGGAAGAGAAGAGAGAGACAGAGAGGAAGGAGAGGGGGAGGGGTGGAGAAGCAGACGGGCGCCTCTCCTGTGTGCCCTGGCCGGGAATCGAACCCGGGACTTCTGCACGCCAGGCCGACGCTCTACCACTAAGCCAACCAGCCCGGGCCAACATTGTTTTTAAAACACAAAATTTAGTCACTAAAATTGCCATTCAGTTCTTTCTGATGCATGATCAATGGCAGATGTTTGGGTGGTTCTGTATTGCCTAGTTCTATTCAGAGTAAGCAAGAGTCAGTCTGTTCTTGCATGAAACTAATACTGTACATTCAAATTCTAGAACTGCTGGCAGTGGAAATGAATACCTTATGTCTCTTCCAAACCCCAGTTTTCAGAACATTTACTAAACTGACCTGGGATCTGTACTGAGTTCAGAAGGTTATTTTATTTTATTTTATTTTATTTTATTTTATTTTATTTTATTTTATTTTATTTTATTTTGACAAAGAGAGAGAGAGACAGAGAGAAGGGCGGGTAAGGACAGAGGGAAGGGAGAGAGATGAGAAGCATCAATTCTTCGTTGTGGCACTTTAGTTTTCATTGATTGCTTTCTCATACGTGCCTTGACCGGGAGGCCTACAGTGAAGTGAGTGAGCCCTTGCTCAAGCCGGCGACCTTAAACTTGGGTCCTCTGCATCTCAGTCCGACGCTCTATCCATTACACCACCGCCTGGTCAGGCTGCTGTTTTGTTTTACTTTGTTGTTGTTTTTAACTTACCATCTACTGTTCTAACCTCATTTATTATCAGGTTCCATGATAAAAAAATTATCTAAATCCTTGTCTGTTAGTGGGTTCAACTACTTATAATGCCCATGCAATATTTCATAAGTGCAAATAAAAAATACAAGCACTTAATGTCTACTACGTATAAAACAGGGGTAGTCAACCTTTTTATACCTACCGCCCACTTTTGTATCTCTGTTAGTAGTAAAATTTTCTAACCGTCCACTGGTTCCACAGTAATGGTGATTTATAAATTAGGGAAGTAACTTTACTTTATAAAATTTATAAAGCAGAGTTATAACAAGTTAAAGCATATAATAATAATTACTTACCAAGTACTTTATGTCGGATTTTCGCTAAGTTTAGCAGAATCAATCTTTATAAAACAACTTACTATAGTTAAATCTATCTTTTTATTTATACTTTGGTTGCTCCGCTACCGCCCACCATGAAAGCTGGAACACCCACTAGCGGGCGGTAGGGACCAGGTTGATTACCACTGGTATAAAACTTTGTACTAGATCCTAATGAAATGTATGTGAATCTTTAGCTGAACGGTTATATACAGTTACATATTCCATCTTGTTCAATGTCTTCTTTTGACTGCTTTATGGTTTGCCTTATGTGTATTAGTTTTTGGACACATTCTGATTAATCCCATGGTCTGTCATCTATATTATAACACCACCTAAAAATGCAACAAAGTTATTTTGAAAACCAGCTACTGACCTGTGGAAACACAGTAGATAAAGTGTCAACCTGGAAAGCTGAGGTCGCCAGTTCAAAACCCTGGGCTTACCCAGTCAAGGCACATATAGGAGTTGATGCTTCCTGCTCCTCCCCCCTTGTGTCTCCTTTCTCTCTCTCTTTTTTCTCAAATAAATAAATAAAATCTTTAAAAAAAAAAGAGAGAAAGAAAACCAGCTAAAACAGTAATAGTTCTATTCACAAACCTTTCATTATCTCATAAAAACAAGGTAAGATGGAAAATGTAAGGGACAGATATGTAATAAATGGCAGTGCAAGGTATCAGGAGAACTAGGGATGGAACAAGTAGCAGTTTCAAAAGACCAGAGGACATGGAAGGGGAAAGAAATCATTGGAGAAACGGGGGCAAAGGAAGTCTTTTTCAAGTAAGGATGCTCCCCAATCAGGTATCATTATATGCCAATTTTGTGTATCATTCCATCATGTTTAAAAGTAGTTGGTCGGGTTTGTGGCGATTTCATGGAAGAAAAACCACTTGTTGAGAGTTTGCTACTTTGTACCATAACTTAAAGAGCTTAATAATAAATTTTAGGTCATAAGGTAAATCTGTATTTGAAATAAAAATGCTATCTCTCATTTAAGTGACAAAAACATCCCAGACAGTTAATCTGTTCTGGCTAATAGAAAAATTGAAAACACAAGGAAAAAATGTACTAACACAGATAACTTAATGCTTTCAAATTTCTTGGGAGTAAAAAAGTTTGTTATGAAATAGAACCCAATCTCACAGGCAGTGGGCATGCTGTCAGCGCTGCTTTCATGATCCCAACACAACTGAGGAGGAATGTCCAAGCCACCTCTCTCTCTAAGTAAAAGCCACATGTGCTTTTGAAGTGGCAGTGTTGCAACTATCTCAACTGCAGGTTTAAATTAATCCTTGTTGAAACCGAGGTCAGTTTAGCTACCATATTTGATCACACTGACCTTCAGGTATAGCTTATTTTCAGGGTAGTGTTTCATGTCAAATATGAAGCAAAGACACATTTAATTTATCTTAAAATGCTCAAAATTAGGTGTTTGTTTTGCTGAAAGAATAAGATCATAAAATGTAATCTGAAAACGTTGGTTCATTTATGACAGCAGCCAGCCGTGGTGAAAGGGCTTCTTGCCTTTCACCAGACCTTTCTACCTGCGCCAATGCCACAGGTGTGAAATGTGCTGTAAGCAAGCACTGGTTCGGCCTGAAAAAATACAATTCCACAACTGCTTTTGTGACCTTTTTTTTTTTTTTTTGTATTTTTCTGAAGTTGGAAACGGGGAGGCAGTCTGACAGACTCCCGCATGCGCCTGACCAGGATCCACCAGGCATGCCCACCAGGGGGCGATGCTCTGCCCAGCCTGGGCATCGCTCTGTTGAAACCAGAGCCATTCTGGTGCCTGAGGCAGAGGCAGAGGCCACAGAGTCATCCTCAGCGCCCGGGCCATCTTTGCTCCAATGGAGCCTTGGCTGCAGGAGGAGAAGAGAGAGACAGAGAGGAAGGAGAGGGGGAGGGGTGGAGAAGCAGATGGGAGCTTCTCCTGTGTGTCCTGGCCAGGAATCGAACCTGGGACTCCTGCACACCAGGCCGACGCTCTACCACTGAGCCAACTGGCCAGGGCCTGTGACAACTTTTATAAATGTTTTTTCTTGTTCATCACATGATTTCTTTTAGGCTTTGGCTCTGTAAAATAGTCTTATTTTCATGGTTGACAATATTTCACAAGTCATTCTAAAGTGATATCTTTCTCTTTATATGCACATTGAATAATCCTTCCTTTACTACTAATAAACATTTGGCCAGAAGCACAAGAAATTTTAAAACAGGAATTTCATCATGACTTGATGGGTGAAGCAATAATCTGTTAACTAGAGAAGTGAATGTAAACATCAAAACAGTATACAAAATAATTTAAATACACAATTAAATTACTTTAGATGTTTAAAAGAACTTAAATAATGTTGCAAAATAAAAAAGTGACTAGCTCTTATTTTATCACACATACGTCATCTCTGTTAAAACACAGAAGAAAAAGACACATTGAGAAATCTTGAAGAAAGGAAAGCCGTATACAGGTCAAGAATCAACTTCAGTGGTGTGACCAAGGAGTTGTACAGAAGGAGGTTCAAAAACACTGGGGAACATTTTTTTTTTTTCATTTTCTGTTGCATGAGGTTTTAGAACCGTTTCTATATATTTCTGCATCGCTGATTCCAAATCTGAAATCTGTTTTTTGGTGAATGCTCTAGTTTTTATGCAATTTTCATTTCTTTTTGTTATAGTTAATGGCATGCATTGGTTTTTAAATTGGAGTTAAAGGGCAACGACTCTTGGATTGAACAGAACCACGAGGAAATTAATGTTTTACAAACATCACTTTTACATAATTGTTGTTGTTTTGAAATGTAAAAAATTATTATCTGATAAAAACACCCCTTATTTTGTTTTAAGATTGAATCATGGCTTCTTCAAGTAGGTGTAAATGTAAGAATAGTCCTGACACCTTCTGTTATATATGTTACACACTTCAACGTCAAAGGCGCAATATTTCATCATTTGTGACATGTGCATATACTGCCTATTTTCAAGTTCCCCTTGGCGATCAAGACAAGAATTGGGCTCCTCATATTGTGTGTCATAATTGTGTGGAAATGCTTCATGACTGGACAAAAGGAAAACGCAAAGGAATGCCTTTTGGTATTCCCATGGTTTGGCGTGAACCTAAGGACCACAGCAGTGACTGTTATTTATGTCTGACCCATACAAAGGGCACCGGCAAGAAAAAATGGCATATGATCTCATATCCTAATATTCCTTCAGCAAATACAACCTATCCCACATTCTGAGACACTCCCGGTTCCAGTTTTCAATGGTTTTATTTCTTCTAAGGACGAAGAAAGTGAACATGGTGATCAAGTGTATTTTGATAAGATACATGAGGAAGTGGTTGTAGAATCTGAAGGGTCTTCTTCTGATGCCAAGCAGTCATTAACCGCTCAGCGGTTTAGCCAACCCGAATTGAATGACTTAGTAAGAATGACATAAAAATTGTCCTCGACTTTCTGAAGTATGAGGAGCATAACTGGATCATTTGTGTGGATCTTAAAATGGTAAATTTCCTGCTAGGACAACAGAGAGGTTTCACGAAGTATCCTTGCTTTTTGTGTTTGTGGGATAGCCGAGCTCGGGAGAAACAATGGACACAGAGAAGAGGCTGAAACGTGAAGCTCTGGAAGTAGGGATGCAAAATATTGTGAATAAACCTGTAGTTAATCAAGACAGGATCATTTTTCCCCCACTTCACATCAAACTTGCCTTAATGAAGCAGTTTGTTCAGGCTTTGAATAGAGAAAGTGAATGCTTTCAACATATTATTTCTGCTTTTCCTGCCTTGTCTTTCGAGAAGATAAAAGCAGGTGTATTCGATGGACCTCAAATTCGAATCCTCATATGTGATGAAGAATTTTCCAGGAAGATGAATAAGGAGGAGAAAGCAGCATGGCAGTCTTTTGTGGCAGTTACAAAGAACTTCCTTGGCAACAGAAAAGCAGAAAACTATGAACTTCTGGTTCAAAGGATGCTGTTGGCTTTCCGCGACATTGGATGTAACATGAGCGTTAAGATTCACTTCCTGAACAGATAAGTTTCCCGAAAATGTTGGAGCTGTTAGTGATGAGCAGACTACTGCTGGAGCATCAAACGAGATTGTCCTCAACCAGTGCACAACGCAAGAGCTACAAATGCAAATTTTTGCCTGAATGGAATTTAAATAAGTTTTGAGCAAATTTTATGATTAAATAATATAAGTGTTTTAATATGTTCTATTTTAAAATTGTAGACAAATTTTGATGCAATTATATCTTTTAGTGGATTAGTGTATTTACTGCATTATATAAGTTATTATATTTTCACAAAGATGATGCCCAAGAAGACATTCTACTTCAATATGTTAAAGTAAATGTTGAAAATTTTACAGTAAGATGAAAACCTAAAATCTTGAATTGCAAAAAAACTGTAGTTTACAGAGAAAAACTAATGTCAGATTTCAGATCAGCACACTCGAATTAGGTAAGAACAAGTGTTTTTGTGGATGCAACAAAAATTTTGTTCCCCAGTGTAATAGTTCCAGGTATGCAAACTGGCTGTTTGCAAGCTAGAGGCAAAAAAGAGCTAGGTTAAAAGATGCTATCCTAGTTTTACTCAAGTGAGTTATTATTATTAATATTATTATTATTTAGCCAAATGGGTTATTCAAAGCTTGAAGTTACCATTACTGAATTATTATCTTTGATGTAAGTAATAATGTTGGTAGTATGAGTTTCTATGAAAGTAGTGTCAAAACACTTCCCTATTGTTGTATTCCTAAATTAAGATTACTACTGGAGGCCCTGGCTGGTTGGCTCAGCGGTAGAGCATCGGGCTGGCATGCGGGGGACCCGGGTTCGATTCCCGGCCAGGGCACATAGGAAAAGCGCCCATTTGCTTCTCCACCCCCACCTTCCTCTCTGTCTCTTTCTTCCCCTCCCGCAGCCAAGGCTCCATTGGAGCAAAGATGGCCCGGGCGCTGGGGATGGCTCCTTGGCCTCTGCCCCAGGCGCTAGAGTGGCTCTGGTCGCGGCAGAGTGACGCCCCGGAGGGGCAGAGCATTGCCCCCTGGTGGGCGTGCCGGGTGGATCCCGGTCGGGCGCATGCGGGAGTCTGTCTGACTGTCTCTCCTCGTTTCCAGCTTCAGAAAAATACAAAAAGAAAAAAAAAGATTACTACTGAATTAAGGCTATATTACAGAATTGGTAAGAACTATGTGCACACTTTCCATATTAAAAAGTTTACATGAGCAACATAAAAAATCCTACAGAGGACCTGTTGTCCTAGTGCATGTTGCTTGATGCGATCTATCTAAAATGTACCCTCAGGATTAATTCATGTGCAAGAGGAAAAAGGAGATTGTGATTGTGTCAAACCATTTCTACAGTTACTCAGGAAGCAAAAGGAGTTAAAAACTGTTGTGCTGAAATCACCAAGGAAAGGCTTCTAATGATCAATAAATTTGATCTGTTCCAGCACCAGCTACTGCTGAGGAAAATGATGAGGTACAGAAGAGAAGTAAATGACCTTTGTTCACTTCCCCCTCTAGTCCAATTGGTTCTCCTATGACTCACTATATATCACATTTTAACAATCATCAGCAGTTCTTAAATTGTTCGCCATGTAGGTAGGTAGGTGAAAATTGAAAAAGGAAATTGCTATGTTCGAGTAACCTCTGTAAACGGATATTATCTCCTCTTTGTATAGATCTGATTCTGAGAATTAAAGCTTAAGGTAAAGTCATGTAAGGTATTCTTGGCCTCATGGCTATTTCCCCCCTCCTTCTTACTGGTTGTAGTTGCCTTAATGTCATCCAGCCTTTTATATGACTAAAGCTTGATGGTCAAGCTGCTAAGGCATTCCTACTGATCTTTTCTCTGATTACTGCTCCCTGTTTCCCTATTTGAACATTTTAAGGCTGTGTGACCCTGTAACCACATGGCCAC
This sequence comes from Saccopteryx bilineata, assembly GCF_036850765.1. Classification (NCBI taxonomy): domain Eukaryota; kingdom Metazoa; phylum Chordata; class Mammalia; order Chiroptera; family Emballonuridae; genus Saccopteryx; species Saccopteryx bilineata. Next base: position 622,386 of record NC_089501.1, on the reverse strand, counting down.
TGATTTAAAAAAAGGGTGGGGAGAGAGAGAGAGACAGCTGTAAACCAAGGATGGAGGTTAAGAACTGAAGGTGTAATATGAGAAGAATAGACAGGTCCCTGGACAAAGACAGAATTGTTTACACATGTCCAAATATTCTTAATGTTACCCATTAGTACTACAGTCTACACATTAACAAATTTATGTTCATATTCTACAAGCCAAAACTGGCTTGTCTTGAAGACAATGCCTTGAGTATTTGAACCATAGAGTTTTTCATCTCCTTTGGTCATCTTCTGATTTTTTTTTTTTATGACAGAGAGAGAGAGAAGGACAGACAGGGATAGACAGAGAGGAAGGGACAGAGAGATAAGAAGCATCAATTCTTTGTTGCGGCACCTTAGTTGTTCATTGATTGCTTTCTCATATGGGCCTTGATGGGGGGGGGGCTGCAGCTGAGTCAGTGACCTCTTACTCAAGCCAGTGACCTTGAGCTTTAAGCCAGTGACCTCTGGACTCAAGCCAGCGACCATGGGGTCATGTCTATCATCCCACACTCAAGCCTGGGATCCTGCATTCAAGCTGGTGAGCTGGAGCTCAAGCTGGTGACCTCAGGGTTTCAAACCTGGGTCCTCAGCATCTTAAGTGGATACTCTATCTGCTGTGCCACCACCTGGTCAGGCTATATTTTTTTTTATGTGAGAGGAAAGGAAATAGAGACTAGCACTTGCGCCCCAACCAAGATCCACCCGGCAACACCCATATGGAGCCAACCCTTGGACCAACTGAGCTATCCTCAGTGCTCGGCCTATGCTCAAACCAATTGAGCCACTGGCTGTGAGCGGGGAAGAGATAGAGGGGTGGGGGAGAGAAGCAGATGGTCACTTCTTCTGTGTGCCTTGACTGGGGATTGAACCCAGGACATCTGCATACCAGGCTTACACTCTATGCACTTAGACAACTATCCAGGGGTCAATATTTTATAATTTAAAATCTTAAAAATCTTTCATCTTATAGTTGAAAAAATTATGAGTTTCAAAATTGATATATACATTACTCATGACCACAAACCCAAAAATGGAGAGCCCAGGGTTTCCTCATCCATAAATAAGTTTCAGCATCCAGGAATCCTTTTTAAAAGACAGTAATTCCTCTTTACTTCACATGGTTATTGTTGCTCTCAAATGAGATATTTTTAAAGGCTTTGCAAACTACTAAATTCCAGGTAAATTGTAGGTGCAATTTCTTTCCCTAATCTTGGAATTCCAGCAGCACTTCTAGCATAATAGTGTTAGATGTTAATGGTAGAGGAACTAAAGTTCTCATGAACTGGTGGGAGGGGGAAGAAAAAATAACAGAAAAAGCTTAAAATATTTCCCCCTTTTTAAGAATAGCAAAAAGAACAATCTAAACAGGTTAATAATGGTATTTTGCCTATAACTGTACTTTTTATAATTAATTTCTATTTCCATTCCATGGCCACTGGGATTCTCCTTACCATTTCCTACTTTTGCAATTGAATGAGATACTAGCAAATTAGTTTGCTTTGCTGCAGATTCCATGCATTTCTTCCTGTATATAGGTCACTGTTGAAATAGTTTTTTCAGATTTATAACTTTGAGTCCATAAAAATAAAATCTCAGCGTAACTTTGTTTTAATAAAGTGTATCAGAAAATTCTCTAGATGAAGAAAATTATAAAGACTTTAATCTGTATATAATACAGTTTTATGAATGGGAAATCTGCTCACTACTTTTGTCTTCTAGAAACTATTCTTTCATTTGGCTTTCAAGATGCTCTATGATACTGATTTTCATTCTATCTCTTGGACATTATTTTCCTGTCTTATTCTCAGTACCTTCCTGGATTCACCAAGATCTAAATTTATGCTTGTCTATCATCTCTCCTGTAGACAAGTTATTTCCTTTAAACAAATTATTTTCTTTATGCTGATCACTCAAGAATTATTCCCAATTTGATGTTTTCCTGTAATCCCAAACTCAACTCATCTCTTCAAGGCCATCTGATCCCTAGTTCCTAGTTCTCTTCCAATATTTATTGATTTTCCCACAAGTTACATAATTTATCATTGTATTCATAGTGTTAATTGTTACATTACTTGGTTCAAATAAAAGAAAAAAGAATCATTAAAATTTTCATTATCTTTTTGTCCTTTAAAAGCAAAATGGAAACATAAAGCTTACTCTTGGGCCAACTCTTCTACATCTATTAACAGTTTTCTCAGCTTCTTGTCCATTTACAAATAGATTACTGGTCTTGTGGTCTTGAGGTCATGCCAAAGTTATAGCTGGAGCTAATAGTTATAGCTAATAGCTAATCATTGGATGTCATACCAATTGGCACTGGTAACTGATACTCTAGCTATAACTATTAGCTCAAATGGCCCACTCAAATCACCAACCAGCAATGACCATATTAGTAGTACCTTGGATGATGTAAATAAAATAAATAAAAATTTATTAAACCAGTCCTCTGTATTATTTTTTTTAAAGTGCAGTAAAATAATAAAAACAACAAAAACTATCATGAGCTGTTGGAACCTGAAGATGAAAAGGAGAGTATTTAATACCAAAATCAACATCATTAAAGTAGGTGAGGTGTAGTGATGATGTAAAAAGAAATAATAATAAAAGCATGAATTCCTACCTACTTTAATTTTGTACCAAATATTACTGTCATATAGTCTAGTTGGTCAATATTGCAATGTAACAGGCAACCACAAAGCTATCATGATACCTTATGATAGATTTTTTTCTGTCTTAGGCAAAAAGCTACCAAACTCAGCTCAATTTCCCATTATCCAGTTATCTTTTGACAAGTCTCTGATTCAATTTTAGTATCACTATAAGGACTTTTCCAAAAAGTAGTAATGAGAACTAAAACTTAACTGTGATTGATGTGCATTTTTGAAGAGAGTGCTAATCTGAAATCTGAGGAGAAACTAAGGTTGAAAATCACAGAGGAGACAACACTGAAAGGATGGGTGGTAGTTACAGCCATGGGACCAAGGTCAGCTAGCACAATGTGAAGATTGATAAGAAGAATGCACATCAAGTTTTCAGAAATACTCCTTTTTAATAACTTTCACGTGGAGGAACCAATTAGAAGTCTAAGAAAGAGCAGTCAAAAAGTAGGCAAGAGGGCAAGAAAAGAGGTGTTTCTCTAGTTCAAAAAAAGTTTCATAAGGGGGGAAATTGGCCAAATAGTGATCAAGTAAGATGATAACAAAATAGTTTGCTAGATTTAGCAAGCAGGAGGTAGCAAGAAGTCTCAGGTGGAACACACAAACATACGAAAGAGTTAAGGAATTAAAAATGAGCTGCAGTGTCAGTAGCAAACTTAACTTCCTCTCTAGGTCAAACATGCCTATCTTAGGAAAAAGGTCTGCCAAGGGGATTCACTTCCTCAGAGTGGAGAAGCGCTTTGCAAAACTGAATACTACATGTTATTTTGAAAATCAAGAGAGTCCAATAGAAAAACAGACCAAAGCCTTGATGAGGAAATTCACAAATAGGAAAAAAAAAGACAAATATTTTAAATACATTAGCAAAATTAAAATAACTTTTAAAAATCATATAAACAAATCAATAAATTATATTCTCTTCAAAGTAGCATATAAAAATATTCTGATCATAACACGGAGAACAACTAAACATATTGGAGAAAGTATTTTTAAAACATCTTTTGAAATGTATCTTTTGATCAGGCAATAAAATATGGGATGCCTGTAAGTGCAAAAATAAAGTTAAAGCAGAAAACTAGGGTGGTAAAAGTGGAGTACTGAAACAAACTCTCCCCTGGAGGTATGTATAGATGTCTTAACTTTATGCTTTGACCTTGGAAGGGGGATGCTGGAGCAGAGGGGTCGGGAAACAAAGCTTAGAAACTGCCTGGAAGGTGGGAGTCCAATAAGAGATTCCTGCGCCCCATAAAGCTATGAACATCCCCCACCCCCCAGCAACTGCACTCAGATGTAAAGATAAATGAAAAAGAAACTTGCCCTTAAGAAAGGGATGGCATGAAAATTCTTCTACCCTCAACATGGGAGAGAAAACAAATCTCTCTGATCACCACAACCCAGACTCAAGTGGAGATACGGCATGAGCTGAGAATCTTTTTATTAATGGTTCCTACTTGGTACAGTTGCCTCCAGGCACATGGCAAAGTAGAGAGAGAGAGAAGAGAGGTGCAATTTTTCCCTGGGGAAAAAAAATGCACCTTTACAGTCAGAAGGCAAAGAATCCTAATGGATAAGAGTCTCAAAAATATGAGGGGGTAAAAATCATAAAAGACATAAGAAAAGAGGGTACTTACCATAAACTGCAGCCAGTAGAATCAGACCCAGAGACCTGAGCTATTGGGTTGATCAGATACAGACTATAAAACAAGTTTTGATATGTTTAAAGCAATGGTTCTTAACATTATCTCTACTTTTCATAACAATTCTTTTTATAATGCCCCTATTCCTATCCTGAAAGAAACCACACACACACACACACACACACACACACACACACACACACACACACATAATCTTAATCATAATACATAGGGGGAGTAATTTACAATAAAATAATACATCGTTCTATTAAAAATATAGTAAAAGGCCCTGGCCGGTTGGCTCAGCGGTAGAGCGTCAGCCTGGCGTGCGGGGGACCCGGGTTCGATTCCCGGCCAGGGCACATAGGAGAAGCGCCCATTTGCTTCTCCACCCCCATCCCCTCCTTCCTCTCTGTCTCTCTCTTTCCCTCCTGCAGCCAAGGCTCCATTGGAGCAAAGATGGCCCAGGCACTGGGGATGGCTCCTTGGCCTCTGCCCCAGGCGCTAGAGTGGCTCTGGTCGCGGCAGAGCGACGCCCCAAAGGGCAGAGCATCACCCCCTGGTGGGCAGAGCGTCACCCCTGGTGGGCGTGCCAGGTGGATCCCGGTCCGGATGCATGCGGGAGTCTGTCTGTCTCTCCCCGTTTCCAGCTTCAGAAAAATACAAAAAAAAAAAATACAGTAAAAAAAATCACACTAGAAGATAATGAAATTGTCAGTGCTATAGTTGCTTATGATAAATAAATCTGGATTTTAAAGAAGCCTTTTCACAAAAGTATAGAAAATATTGATAATAAAGAAGAAACACAGGAATACTAGGATAAAGTTAGTGTGAATATACGTATATACAACAAGAAAAAGTAAAATAAACCTTAATTGAAGGAGTATAACATGACAAGACAAATTAAAAAACAATCAATATAAAAAATACAATATTCTTTAAAAGAGCTAGACCTAGTATTTTGAAAGTGCCGTAGACAACCGAGATGAAGTGCAGCAGAGACCTCTCCATGTGTTTTTCAACTCCACCACATGCTGTGACATAAATTCCATGTCAAGCATATAAATAAATCTTGGAAACCATCCTTTAATAGCTGATGGGGAATATCTGATGGATTGGGGAAAAGAAATTTATACAAGAGGTTATAAAGAAATTGTTTCTGGAAACAGTTATCACAGTAAGGCTGAAAAACAATTTGCAATCCCAAAATAAGTAATTTCTATGTGTAATTTTTACAATATAGATTCTTTATCTCTGTGCCACAAAGAAAATAAAGAATACATAGATTCAGTGGACTTCTGACCATGACAAACTATTACTAGATTTCCTCTTCTTCAGTAAATAACTACAAAACTGGAAAAGATATAAGAGGCAACTGTTTACAGGCACTGGATTTAACAACAGGCAGTGGAAAACTGTAATGCTTTATAGAGGGTAATGTTTAAAGTAAGTACCACACTGACCTGACTTTCTGCCTGCGTAGACTTTCAGGACTAAGGGTCAGGAAGATGGAACCCAAGCACAGTAAAGCAGTGTCAGTGAGCCAGAGAGGTATAGATTTGAGTTCAGAGCTTATGAAGCAATTTGTGGAACAGACTACAGGAGAGAAGAGATCTGTGCAGAAGAGAACCACCCACTACTATACACAGAGTGAGAGTACAAAACCGCAGAAAGAGACAGTTTGGTGAAGAGATAAACAGATACCTAAGGTCACATAGTGCTGGAGAGACCACACCGGATTCCAAACCCAACACCTTGGCCATTCAGTTGAAATCCTAGTAAGCTCATACCTTATGAATAAAGAGGGACCATACACTAGAGCAAGGGTGACACCCTAGCACTAAACACAAAATCAAAACAGAACTACTCCAAAATAGAATAAAAATAAGACTTGTGGAATAAAAGTCTACCAACAATTCAACTGCTGGTCAAAACAAGACTCAACACCTTGTAAAGAAGATAAAAACCCAGACTAACTACAACCTACCAGCTACACATTCCATGTACACTAAAAAAAAATTACAAACATATGAAAAAGCAGGAAAAAACAACACATTAAAAAAAAGTCAATAGAAAAATGCTTGAAAAGACACAAATGGTGGAAATTTGTCTGCAGACAAGGACTCAAGACAGCAGTAATAAAGATATTCAACAACACGAAGAACATAATGAATAAAAAATTGAAAATCTTGGCAGAAAAAAAAGAAAAATAAACCGACTGAAAATTCTAGAACGGAAAGCTTTCCATCTAAAATGGAAAGCTTCCTGATTAGATAACAGTATCTCAGAAACCACAGAGAAGAGAGTCAGTGAATTTAAGATCAGATTACAAAAAATATATACATGAACTTAAAAAAAAGACTGAAAAATAGTAACAAAGTCTCTATGACATATGGAACAACATAAAATAGTGTGATATACATGCAATTAGAGTCTCAGTAGGAAAAGAGAGAATAGAGCAGAAAAAAGTAGTTAAAGAAACAAACGTTGAAAATTGTCTAAGTTGTTACGGAAAAGACTCTGTATCAACAGATTTAAAAAGCTTATAGAACCCCCAACATGATAAAATCAAAGAAAATCACACGATGCCACATCATAAACAAAATACTAAAAACCAGGCAAATAAGCAAGGGGGAGAAAATACATTTCATACTGTGAAACAAAGAAATGAACAACATTTAATGTCTTCTCAGAAATAACAGAGGTCAGGTAACAATATAACACCTTAAGTCGTAAAAAAAAAAAAAAAAAAAAAGAAAAACTTGCTGAGAGAATCTATGGTTAGCAGACTTCCACAAAAAGAAACGCTAAAGAAAAGAGATTCTTTAGGCTAAAGAGAAATGTTACTACATGAAAACTCAGATGTACGCAAGGAGATGAAGAGAATTAAAAATCAGAGATGCCCTGGCCGGTTGGCTCAGCGGTAGAGCGTCGGCCTAGCGTGCGGAGGACCCGGGTTCGATTCCCAGCCAGGGCACACAGGAGAAGCGCCCATTTGCTTCTCCACCCCTCCGCCGCGCCTTCCTCTCTGTCTCTCTCTTCCCCTCCCGCAGCCAAGGCTCCATTGGAGCAAAGATGGCCTGGGCGCTGGGGATGGCTCTGTGGCCACTGCCTCAGGTGCTAGAGTGGCTCTGGTCGCAACATGGTGACGCCCAGGATGGGCAGAGCATCGCCCCCTGGTGGGCAGAGCGTCGCCCCATGGTGGGCGTGCCGGGTGGATCCCAGTCGGGCGCATGCGGGAGTCTGTCTGACTGTCTCTCCCTGTTTCCAGCTTCAGAAAAATGCAAAAAAGAAAAAAAAAAATCAGAAATGTATGCATAAACGGAAAACAGTATTTTCTACTCTTAGTTCTAAGGTAAATATCAATTTTTAGCAAAAGTAAGAACACTGAATTGTGGGCTTTAAAATGAAGTAAATATATGACACAATAGCACAAAGGATAACATTAGGAGTGAATGAAATTATATTAATGATACTTTTGTAAGGCTTTTACATTTTATAGCACATGAAACAATATTAACCAAAAAGAAATAAAAAAATGAAAAATAGAGAAACAAAAAATGAACAAATCACAAAAATAGAAAACAAATAACAAAATGAGAGACTTGTATTTAACTACATAAATAATTGAATACAAATAGTTTCAAAGCTCCAATTAAAGGGCAGAAATTGTCAGGTTTCATTAAAAAATTAATACCTAATTATATTTTGACTATAGGAGACACTGCAAATGTAAAGTCACACATATGCTGAAATTAAAAGGAAATAAAAAGATAAACCTGCCCTGGCCAGTTGGCTCAGTGGTGGAGCGTCAACCCAGTATATGGATATCCCAGGTTCAATTCCCAGCCAGGGCACACAGGAGAAGCACCCATCTACTTCTCCACCCTTTCCTCTCTCATTTCTCTCTGTCTCTCTTTTCCTCTCCTGCAGCTAAGGCTCCACTGGAGCAAAACCCCAGATGGGCAGAGCATTGCCCCCTGGTAGGCATGCCAGGTGGATTCTGGTCGGGTGTAGGCAGAAGTCTGTCTCTCTGCCTCCCTGTTTCTCACTTCAGAAAAATACAAATAAAAAGGATAAACCATGCAAACAATAATCCACCCAGCAACCCCATCTTGGCCAATGCCCAAGTACCAAGCTATTTTTAGCACCTGAGAATGATGTGCTCCAAAGAAGCAATCCTCAGTGCCCAGGGTCACACTTGAACCAATCAAGCCACTGGCTGTGGGGGAAAGAGGGAGAGAAGGGGGAGAAACAGGAGAAGATCAGCAGTTGTTCACTTCTTCTGTGTGTCCTGGCTGGGAATTGAACCAGAGACGTCCATACACTGGAGAGTGACGCTCTATCCAGTAAGACACTGGTCAGGACCTCAAGACACTTTTTTTTTTTAAAGATTTTATTTATTCATTCTAGAGAAGGAGGAGAGAGAGAGAGAGAGAGAGAGAGAGAGAGAGAGAGAGAACGAACAGAGAGAGAAGGGGGGAGGAGCAGAAGGCATCAATTCCCATATGTGCCTTAACCAGGCAAGCTCAGGGTTTCGAAGCAGCAACCTCAGGATTGCAGTTTGACGCTTTATCCACTGTGCCACCACAGGTCAGGCTCAAGACACTTTGAGTAAACGAGATTACCTTCCATAATGTGTGTGGGCCTCAAACAACCAGTTGATTTTTTTAAGGGAAAAGGAGCGAGGTTCTTGAGGAAGAGAGAGTTCTGCCTCCAGAATGCCTTTGGATTTGAAATGCAACATCAACTCTTTGCTGGGTCTTTAGCCTACTTGAGATTTGTGTCTGCAAATTTCAGACCCGCCAACCCCCCAGACAATCTTCCTCCAGACTGCCTAACTCAAGCTGAGCCTAAAGGCACCAACAACTCTTCTCTGGGTTTTCAACCTACTGGCCCTGCAAATTCTGGACTTGCCAGCTTCCCTGACTATTGAAACTCACATCCAGTAAAGACCATGAATTTGTAATAAAAAAAATTCCAGTAAAGCTCTAAACCCAGATAGTTTCACTGTTGAGTTTTTTTCAAACATTTAAAGAAAAAATTAAAAATAAATGATGCAATCTTAAAAAATCCCTTTCAGTATAAGAAGGGCATTCATTTATAAGATCTAAATAATCCTAATACCAAAACCTGACAAATATGTTACAATAAAATTATACACCAGCATTTTTCATGAACATGAACAGACAAATCAACAAATAATAAGCAAAAAGAGTCCTGCAATATATAAATAGGATTATGTATCATGAGCAACTAGAATTTAGCCCCAGAAATACACCATTGGTTTATCTGTAAAGTCAGTTAATTCTCTATGCTAATAGGATAAAAGAGATAAAAAACATCTTGTCATCTAGGAACACACAGAAAAAAGCATCTAACAATCCCAACATTCATTCACGATTGAAAACTCTCAGAAATTAGAAACAGAAAACTTTCTCAACCATAATTAACAATGGAATATTGAACGACTTTCCTTCCAAGAATGAGAAAAAGGCAATAATATCCACTCACCATTTCTAAATAATATTTTACTGAATTACTTAGCCAGTGCTAAAAGGCAAAACAAAATTTTAAAAAAACCCAAATAAAAACAAAACACCAAAAAACATAAAAATGAAAAGAGAAGAAAAATTCTCTTCATTTGTAAACAACACAATTGTTAACATAAAATCCCAATAAACCTAAAAAAAATGGAGTAGGTAAATATATTAGTTACTAGTTAGTTGTGTTTTTATATCCCAGCAGCAAATTGTAAACAAAATTTTAAAAAATTATTTACAATAACATTACAATATATTCTATTCAAAGGAGGATGTGGAGGAGGGTACAGAAGGGATAAATGGTGAAGGACAAAGACTTGACTTGGGGGAGGGTGAACATACAATACGGGGTACAGAGATGTGTTGTAGAACTGGGCACCCGAAACCTGTATGCTTATGTTAACCAGTGTTACCCCAAGAAATTTATTAAAAAAATTTTTTAAAGAATAAATTTATTAAAAGATATGGGAGACTTTGTATACTAAAAATTATAAAACATTACTGAGAGAAATATAAAAACCCTAAATAAATGGTCATATATAGGTTAATAAATCTGAAGACTTAAAATTATTAGATGTCAATTCTTACCAAATTATTCTATAGATTAAATACCACCCCAATTAAATTTTCAGTTGACAAGTTCATTTTTGTAATTTATATAAAAATGCAAAGGACCTTGAATATCTAAGACAATTCCAAAGAACATAAACAAGATTAGAGGACTGATATTATCTGATTTCAAGACTTATGATAAAGGTACAGAGGGGTTTTCAACCTTGGCACTTTGACATTTTAGGATAGATAATTCTTGTGGGGATCTTTCCTGTGACGGTACCACCCTGGTTAAGAATCATTAATTTAAAAAAATAAGAAGGAATTGAAAATTCGGCCAGGAGCAGAAGACTAAGATATCACCAAGCAGATTTAAGAAAAATATACAGAATACCTAGAAATAGAAAAGTAATTGAAACTAAAAGCTCAATGGATGACTTCAAAAGCAACAGGATCAGAAACAGCTAAAGAGAACGTTAAGAACTTCTGCTTCCAGCAGTATGGCCAACCAAGTACTCTAAAGAACACTTGGAAAAAACATATTTTTATACATTGCTTGAAGAAAATAAGGGAAATAACACCCACAAATAAATCTGGAGGTAAAGTTCGAGCAAAAAGCAGTGAGCTATAAGTAAACAGTAAAGGCATGAATGTCCTGAAGGCAAATGACATTAAAGGTCTAATAGAGAAATAGAGGGAGTCATGGGCCAGCAGCAACTGAATCCACTTGTCTATCACAGCAGGGATCCTTCAAATTAGTTACAATGGTCAGCATTGTGCAAAATCATAGCTCCAGGCAGAAGCAAACACAATCCTTCTCAAGGAAAGGTCTCTCAATTTTAGCATGCACTATTTTCACAGATTATAATAAAATATGTATAAACTCAGAATTAGAAGATTATGGGGCATTAAGAAATAAACCACCATGAGTCTATGGCCATAACAGCCTCAATGCATCTGACCTTGCCTAATTTTGGAAGCTGAACAAGTTAGGGACTAGTTAGTCCTTCGATGGGAGCTATAAACCACTATGAGTTAGGGTCAGTAAAAACAAGAAAGTATAGATTTAGATTTCCAAGGGCTTTACTGGAATTATGAAAAACAGACTATAAAATAGCTAAAGACAAAGTTTTTAAAGAAATAAAAGATAAATTCATAAAATGAACAATCAACAAGGAACTAGCAAAACTAACCAGATTTATCTGAACATATGAAACTTAACAGAATTATTAGATATTAAAATGATACTGCTGATATTTAAAGCTCAGTGGAATTATTAAATAGCAAGTTAGACAGAACTAAAGGTAGGATTAGCATGCTGGAAAATAAACCTAAAAAAGTTCTGTGAAACACAGGACAGATAAAAGAGAGGTTAAGAAATACTGAGAACAGAGTAAGAATGTCTCAAGTACATAATATAAAGGTATGTCTGTATGTGTGTGTGATTAAGAGAGTGAGAATAAACAGAGAGAGAAGGAATAGAGAGAATAAAGAAGAGGCAATATTTGAAGAGAAAAATGTCTAAAAATATTCCAGAATGGATGAAACACTTGAACTATATGTGAATATTCCATATACCAAGAAAAATAAATAAACATGAATGCATATCTATGCATAGTATAGTAAAATTGTAGAAACTTAGAATGAAACTTATAAGCAGTTCAATAGAAAGGAAGATCATCTGCAAAGAAACAGCAATTAAACTGATGGCCTATAACTGCAGTAATGGAAACCAAGAATCATTATAAAAATATCTTTAAAATGCTGAAAGAAAACATCTCTTAATGAAAAATGCATTCCCTATCCTTTAATTATAAAAGTAAAATAAAGATAAATTCAGATAAAAACAAGAGTTTACCATAAACAGATGTTCCTACAGAAAATTCAAAACAATATATATTGAGGAAAAGATCCCAGAAGGAAATTCAGAATAAGAAGAGGCCCTGGCTGGTTGGCTCGGCAGTAGACCTGGTGTGTTAAGTCAGGTCCTGAGTTCTATTCCCAGTCAGGGCACACAGGAGAAGCGATTATCTGCTTCTCTACCTGCCCCCCAACACCCACCACCCGCAATCTCTCTCTCACTCTTCCTCTCCCACAGCCATGGCTCAAATTGTTAGAGCAAAGTTGGCCCAGACACTGAGGACGGCTACATGGCCTTGGCTACAGGCACTAAAATGGCTCAGTTACCGAGCAATGAAGATGTGGCCCAGCTGGGCAGCGCAGCGCCTAGTAGCAGCATGCCGGGTAGATCCCCAGTCAGGGCACATGCGGGAGTCTGCCTCTGCCTCCCCACTTCTCACTTAATAAAAGACAGCAAAAAGAATAAGAAAAATAGTGAGTCTACATTCAGTTCATTAGGCATGTGGGCATCAATGACTGATAATAATAATAATACGTAAGAATAACTTATAAGGCTTAAAGCAAAAAATGAAGCATAACCAACACATTTGCAGAAGTTTCCTAGGCCCTAAATACTCTATATATAATTGTTTGATGTAAGGAATCAAGAGCAGAAGTAAACTTAAACAATATTTATCAACTATTATAATGTGGTACCAACCAATCAGAATGGTCAGTAAAATAACATAGCTATACAGGTAACACATTTGTTGAATATTAGTCTTAGGTTGAGAGTTAGCTTTAGAATTTGTTAAGTTACATAAGAGTGGTAGAATTCAAGGGAATGACTAAAAGACTAGAAATAGGTTTTATAATCCTTGAACTACTGAGAGGAAAAGATGAAAACAGAAAACAAACCATTAAAACATCAATCAGTGAAAGCAGGGGGAAAAAAAAACAGAAAAATCCAGAGTGACTAGATAGAAAAAAATTTGTAGTAAAAATGCAACAGCCCCAGTGGGCAGGCACCAGCAACACCCATTCCCCAAAGCCCAAGGCAGCAGCAGCAGAGAAGGAGGCAGGCTTGCAGACAGACCACACCTAGGGAACAGAGGCTACACCCAGTGGACTCCAGTGGCCAAAACCTTCTTTTACACAGAAAAAATGAGAAAGCAGAGAAATGCAACACATATGAATCAAGAGAAATCCCCAGAAAAGGACCTGAATAAGTCAGATATAACCAAATTACCAGATGTAGAGTTTAAAATAATGGTTGGTAGGATGCTCAAAGATATTAGAACAACAATAGATGGTCACTATGAACACATAAATAAAGAGATAGCAAATATAAAAAAGGACATTGAAATAATAAAAAAGAATCAGTCAGAAATGACAAATACAATAACAGAAGTGAAGGACACAATGGAAGGAATTAAAAGCAGGATGGATGAAGCTGAGAATCGAATCAGCGAGTTAGAGGACAAGATAAATGAAGGCATGGAAGCAGAGCAGAAAAAAGAAAAGATACTCAAAAAGTCTGAGGAAACTCTTAAGAGAGCTCTGTGACAACATGAAGAGAAATAACATCTGCATCATAAGGGTTCCTGAAGAAGAACAGAAAGAACTAGGGATAGAGACTTTGTTCAAACATATCATAGCTGAAAACTTCCCTAAATTAAGGCAGGAAAATGTCTCACAAGTTCAAGAAAAACAGAGAACTCCATTAAAGAGGAACTCAAAGAAATCTACACCAAGATACATCATAATTAAAATACCAAAGCTTAGTGATAAAGAGAAAATATTAAAAGCAGCTAGAGAAAAAAAGACTATCACCTACAAAGGAGTCCTCATAAGGATGACTTCCGACTTCTCAACAGAAACACTTGAGGCCAGCAGGGAATGGCAAGAAATATTCAAAGTAATGCAGAACAAGAACCTACAACCAAGACTACTTTATCCAGCAAGGCTATCATTTAAAATTGAAGGAGAAATAAAAAGTTTTCCAGAAAAAAAAATAAATAAAACTCAAGGAATTCACTAGAACCAAACCAATGCTGCAAGAAATGCTAAGGAAACTGTTGTAAACAGATCAAAGGGGAAAAAGAATATAGCAAAAGAGGAATACAATTTTAAAGAATAAAATGGCAATAACCAACTAAATATAAATAATAACCTTAAATATAAATGGATTAAATGATCTGATCAAAAGACATAGGGTAGCTGCGTGGATAAGAAAACAGGACCCATACATATGGTGTCTACAAGAGACATACCTTAAAACCAAAGATGCACATAGACTGAAGATAAAAGAACGGAATAAAATATTTCACGCAAATGGAAATGAAAAAAAAGCTGGAGTAGCAATACTTAGACAAAAAAGACTTTAAAACAAAGGTTATACTAAGAGATAATGAAGGTCACTACATAATGATAAAGGGAGCAATCCAACAGGAAGATATAATCATTATAAATATCTATGAACCTAATATAGGAGCACCTAAATATATAAAGCAGACTTTGATGGATTTAAAGAATGAGATCAACAGCAATACTATAATAGTAGGGGATTTCAATACCTCACTAACATTACTAGATAGATCCTCAAGAAAGAAAATTAGCAAAGACACAGCAAACTTAAAGGACACACTAGATCAACTCGATTTAATAGGTATCTCCAGAACCTTTCACCGTAAAGCAGCAGAATATACATTCTTTTCAAGTGCTCATGGTACATTCTCTAGGATAGATGTTAGGGCACAAAATCAGTCTCAACAAATTTAAGAAGATTGAAATCATATCAAGCACTTTCTCTGATCACAATGGCATGAAACTAGAAATCAACCACAACAGAAAAACTGAAAAATACTCAAACACTTGGAAACCAAATAACATGTTATTAAATAACGAATGGGTTAACAATGAGATCAAAGAAGAAATAAAAAAATTCCTAGAAACGAATGATAATGAGCATACATCAACTCAATATTTATGGGAAACAGCAAAAGCAGTACTGAGAGGGAAGTTCATAGTATTACAGGCATACCTTTAGAAGCTAGAAAAAGCTCAAATAAACAACTTGACTCTGCATCTAAAAGAACTAGAAGAACAACAGCAAATAAAGCCCAGAGGTAGTAGAAGGAAGGAAATAATAAAGATCAGAGTGGAAATAAATGACATAGAGGCTAAAGAAACAATACAGAGGATCAATGAAACCAGGAGTTGGTTCTTTGAAAAGGTAAACAAGATTGATGAACCTTTAACCAGACTCACCAAAAAAGAGAGAGAGAGGACTCAAAGAAATAAAATTAGAAATGAGAATGGAGAAATAACAACTGACACACAAAAATACAAAATATTGTAAGAAAATACTATGAAGAACTGTACGCCAAAAAACTAGACAATCTAGATGAAATGGACAAATTCCTTAAAACATATAATCTTTCAAAAATTAATCTGGAAGAATCAGAAAACCTAAACAGACCAATTACAACAAATGAGATCGAAACAGTTATCAAAAAACTCCCAAAAAAGAAAAGTCCTGGGCCTGATGGCTTCACAAGTGAATTCTACCAATTATTCAAAGAACTAACTCCTATCCTACTCATGCTATTTCAAAAAATTCAAGAGGAAGGAAGACTTCCAAGCTCCTTTTATGAGGTGAGCATAATTCTGATTCCAAAACCAGGCAAAGACAACACAAAGAAAGAAAATTATAGGCCAATATCCCTGATGAATTTAGATGCTAAAATCCTCAACAAAATATTAGCAAACCGGATCCAGTGATATATGAAAAAAATCATACACCATGATCAAGTGGGATTTACTCTTGGGAGGCAAGGCTGGTACAATATTCACAAATCAATCAATGTGATTCATCACATAAACAAAAGGAAGGAGAAAAACCACATGATAATTTCAATAGATGCAGAAAAAGCATTTGATAAAATCCAGTACCCATTCATGATTGAAACTCTCAGCAAAGTGGGAATACAGGGAACATACCTCAACATGATAAAGGCCATCTATGACAAACCCACAGCCAACATCATACTCAATGGGCAAAATTTAAAAGCAATCTCCTAAGATCAGGAACAGGCCCTGGCCGGTTGGCTCAGCGGTAGAGCGTCGGCCTGGCGTGCGGGGGACCAGGGTTTGATTCCCGGCCAGGGCACATAGGAGAAGCGCCCATTTGCTTCTCCACCCCCATCCCCTCCTTCCTCTCTGTCTCTCTCTTCCCCTCCCGCAGCCAAGGCTCCATTGGAGCAAAGATGGCCCAGGCGCCGGTCGGGCACATGCGGGAGTCTGTCTGACTGTCTCTCCCCGTTTCCAGCTTCAGAAAAATAAAAAAATAAAAAATAAAAAAAGATCAGGAACAAGGCAGGGGTGGCCCCCTTTCACTACTCTTATTCAGCATAGTTCTGGAAGTCCTAACCACAGCAATCAGACAGGAAGAAGAAATAAAAGGCATCCAAATTGGAAAAGAAGAAGTAAAAATATCATTATTTGCAGATGATATGATATTGTATTCAGAAAACTCTAAAGTCGCATTCAAAAAACTACTGGATCTGATACATGAATTCAGCAAGGTGGCAGGATACAAAATTAATACTCAGAAATCAGAGGCATTTTTATACGCCAACAATGAACTGTCAGAAAGAGAAATTAAGGAAGCATTCCCCTTCACCATTGCAACCAAAAATATAAAGTACCTAGGAATAAATTTAACCAGGGAGATTAAAGACTTGTACTTGGAAAATTTTAAAACATTGATAAAAGAAATCAGGGAAGATACAAATAAGTGGAAGCATATACCGTGCTCATAGTTAGGAAGAATAAACATCATTAAAATGTCTATATTACCCAAAGCAACTTATAAAATCAATGCAATACCAATTAAAATACCAATGACTTACTTCAAAGATATAGAGCACATATTCCAAAAATTTATATGGAACCAAAAGAGAACACGAATAGGCTCAGCAATCTTGAAAAGGAAGAATAAAGTGGGAGGTATCACACTTCCAGATATCAAGTTATACTACAAGGTCATTGTACTAAAAACAGCCTGGTACTGGCATGAGAACAGGAATCTAGATTAGTGGAAAAGAACAGAGAATCCAGAAATAAACCCACACCTTTATGGACAACTGATATTTGACAAAGAAGGTAAGAGCACACAATGGAGTAAAGACAGTCTGTTCAACAAATGGTGCTGGGAAAACTGGACAGCTACCTGCAAAAAAATGAAACTGGACCACCAACTTACACCATTCACAAAAATAAACTCAAAATGGATAAAAGACTTAAATATAAGGCGTGAAACCATAAGCATCTTAGAAGAAAACATAGGCAGTAAGCTCTCCGACATCTCTCGCAGCGATAAATTTCCTGATTTATCTCCACAGGCAAGTGAAATAAAAGACATGATAAACAAATGGGACTATATCAAACTAAAAAGCTTTTGCGCAGCTAAAGACAATAAGAACAGAATAAAAAGACAAACTGCACAATGGGAGAACGTATTTGACAATACGTCTGATAAGGGGTTAATAACCAAAATTTATAAAGAACTTGGAAAACTCAATACCAGGAAGACAAACAATCCAATCAAAAAATAGGCGAAAGAAATGAATAGACACTTCTCCAGAGAGGACATACAGATGGCCACTAGGCATATGAAAAAATGTTCAACATCACTAATCATTAGAGAAATGCAAATTAAAACCACATGAGATATCACCTCACACCAGTCAGAATGGCGATCATCAACAAAACAACACAGAATAACTGCTGGCGAGGATGTGGAGAAAAGGAAACCCTTCTGCACTGCTGGTGGGAATGCAGACTGGTGCAGCCACTGTGGAAAACAGTATGGAGATTCCTCAAAAAATTAAAAATCAAACTGCCTTTTGACCTAGCTATCGCACTTTTAGGAATATACCCCAAGAACACCATAGCACTGTTTCAAAAGAAGAAATGCACCCCCATGTTTGTGGCAGCATTGTTCACAATAGCGAAGATCTGGAAACAGCCCAAGTGTCCGTCAGTGGAAGAGTGGATTAAAAAGCTTTGGTACGCCTGACCTGTGGTGGCGCAGTGGATGAAGCGTCGACCTGGAAATCCTAAGGTCGCTGGTTCGAAACCCTGGGCTTGCCTGGTCAAGGCACATATGGGAGTTGATGCTTACAGCTCCTCCCCCCCCCCTTCTCTCTCTGTCTCTCCTCTCTCTCTCTCTCTGTTCTCTCTAAAATGAATAAATAAATAAAAATTTTAAAAAAAGTTAAAAAAAAAGCTTTGGTACATATATACTATGGAATACTCCTCAGCCATAAGAAATGATGACATCGGATTATTTACAATAATATGGATGGACCTTGATAACATTATACTGAGCGTAATAAGTAAATCAGAAAAAACTAAGAACTATATGATTCCATACATAGGTGGGACATAAAAATGAGGCTCAGAAACATGGACAAGAGTGTGGGGGTTACAGGGTGGGGGGAAGGAGAGGGAAGGGATTGGGGGAGGGGAGGGGCACAAAGAAAACCAGTTAGAAGGTGATGGAAGACAATTGGACTTTGGGTGATGGGAATGCAGCATAATCAAATGTCAAAATAACCTGGAATTGTTTTCTCTGAACATATGTACCCTGATTTATCAATGTCACCCCATTAAAATTAATTTAAAAAATTTTTTTTAAAGAAAATTTCTATACACATGAAGAAATGAATATTTAGAAGAGGTGATGTTGTTTTGGAACAAGACTTTCTTGGTGAAGGAAGAGGCATGTTGATTTACATTACTACACAAACTCCTCAGGTTGTTGGAAAACAGAAACATTTTACAGACTGGCTACTCTGAATAGCACTGTTTTATGGACATCAATTGTTTTTGCTTAAACTATACCCAGTATCGTTTTATAACATCACCTTGATTTTCCTTTGGGAGAGATTTCCTGTCCTTATTTTTAACCTTGTGGTTTGAATGGGACTCACCTCACTTCTCTGCTCAAGGAATGGGCATATGACTCAAGTCTAAAGAATAAGAGTGTCACTTTATAGGTTAGACCAGTGGTTCTCCAAGTGTGCGCCAGGGCGCACTGGGGTGCCCTAGATTTCCAGGTGCGCCTTATGGTAATCCAGAGAAATATGTGCCTGTTGGGGACCAAAAAACCAACAGAGTTTTTGGAGTTCAGATTTTTTGGAGGCAGAGGTGTGGGGAATTGGTTGTAAGCTGACAGTCTGTCCAACCCTCCACCTCACTTGCCTGATTAGGTTGCAAAAGGCTGTTAAACTGTGATGCTGGATTGTTTACACTTCCCCTCATGTTCCTTGGAAAGACTGGAGGCAAGTTTCTTCTATCCTTGGTGTAAAGTTAAGATGATATGAATGGTGGGGGGTTTTGGATTGATGATTAAACATAAGAAATTGTCTCTTGAAGCCTTTTGAATTTCTATAAAAGAAAAATGTGGCAATATCTAAAAAAGCTTTGAACATTTTACTACAATTTTCAATATCCTATTTATGTGAATTAGGATTTTCTACTCTCAACACAATTAAGAGTAAAAAGAGAGGAATTCTTCAATGTATTGACAAGGAAATGAAAGTTTGCCTTTCAAATATATGCCCAAACATTGAAGAAATCACTAGGACACATCAAGCTCATGTTTTTCATAAACACAAGAATGAAAAAACTTAACACATTCACACCGGGACCTGCCGAATTTACCATATCTTACTAAGAATGTATCTATCTATATATATCTATATTTATATATAAGGTCTACCGGAAAGTTCTGTCCATTTTTGGAATAAAACAAAATACAATTTTTTCTTACCGTCAATAAACTTTATTAAATAATATAATTGCCATTATTATTAATGATTTCTTGCCAGCGTGAGGGCAATTTGTATATCTTATTTTTGAAAAATGTTTTATCTTTTGATGTGAAAAATTGAACCAGTGCTTGTTTGATATCTTCTTCATTTCTGAATTTTTTGCCCTTCAAAAAATTTTGTAAGGACAAAAACAAGTGATCGTCGGAGGATCCTAAGTCCGGGGAATATGGTGGATGCGACAGACATGCTTCTGTAGCATTTCTTCCTTGTTGAAATTCATAAAAATTACAGTGGCATAAATGAACTTTATCAGTAGCCATGGGTACACTATCGCTTCACACATAAGACTAACGTGAATCAACTTTGTTTTAGTTAATTTGCTATGTCAGTATGTATACATTAAGTAATAAGAATAGAGAGGTACACATGCGCCAAATAAACGTGCTTACGTGTTGAAACTTGTGATAGAAACGGACAGAACTTTCCGGTAGACCATATATATAAAGCTAACTTTTTTGTCATTTTTAATTTTTAACCCCTCTTTTTTACAAATTCTAAAAAGCATAACTCAAAATGTAACAAAAATGTTTTTTAGGCCCTGGCCGGTTGGCTCAGTGGTAGAGTGTCGGCCTGGCGTGCGGAACTCTGGGGTTCAATTCCCGGCCAGGGAACATAGGAGAAGTGCCCATTTGCTTCTCCACCCCCTCTTCTTCCTCTCTGTCTCCCCCCCACACCCTGCAGCCAAGGCTCCATTGGAGCAAAGATGGCCCGGGCGCTGGGGATGGCTCCTTGGCCTCTGCCCCAGGCGCTAGAGTGGCTCTGGTCGCGGCACAGCGACGCCCCGGAGGGGCAGAGCATCGCCCCCTGGTGGGCGTGCCAGGTGGATCCCGGTCGGGCGCATGCGGGAGTCTGTCTGTCTCTCCCCGTTTCCAACTTCAGAAAAATACAAAAAAAAAAAAAAAAAGAAATGTTTTTTAATGTCAGGATAAATTTAATTTTGTCATATTTATTTTGTTTAATTACCTTAAAGGCACACTTGGACTTTATATTTTTTCTTTAATATTTGACTTAATTATTATAACATATTTCTCAGAAATTTGTATATAGTGCACCTACAATTATTTGTAGTATTTTAAATGCACCCTGACTTCAAAATATTTGAGAACCGCTGGGATAGACCAATAGATCTTAGGCTTTTGTTAGAATTGCGGGCAATTCTTGCTTTCTTGGCAATTCTAGCTTTCTAGGCACCTGAATTGAGCACTCAAATCCAGACGCATCTGAAACTATTCTAATTCCTGGAGTTATAAATCATATGACTCAGGGCTCTGGCCGGTTGGCTCAGCAGTAGAGCATCGGCCTGGTGTGCGGGGCACCCGGGTTCGATTCCCGGCCAGGGCACATAGGAGAAGCGCCCATTTGCTTCTCCACCCCCACCCCCTCCTTCCTCTCTGTCTCTCTCTTCCCCTCCCGCAGCCAAGGCTCCACTGGAGCAAAGATGGCCCGGGCGCTGGGGATGGCTCCTTGGCCTCTGCCCTAGGCGCTAGAGTGGCTCTGGTCACGGCATAGCGACGCCCCGGAGGGGCAGAGCATCGCCCCCTGGTGGGCAGAGCGTCACCCCTGGTGGGCGTGCCGGGTAGATCCCGGTCGGGCGCATGCGGGAGTCTGACTGTCTATCCCCGTTTCCAGCTCCAGAAAAATACAAAAAAAAAAAAAAAAGAGTAACTGGACAGTTTGTTAATAACAAAACAAAGTAAAAGAAGACTGCAGGGAACCATAACTTGGGATAAGAATGGATAAAGCTGGCCCTGGCCGGTTGGCTCAGTGGTAGAGAGTCGGCCTGGCGTGCAGAAGTCCCGGGTTCGATTCCCGGCCAGGGTACACAGGAGAAGCGCCCATCTGCTTCTCCACCCCTCCCCCTCTCCTTCCTCTCTGTCTCTCTCTTCCCCTCCCGCAGCCAAGGCTCCATTGGAGCAAAGATGGCCCAGGCGCTGGGGATGGCTCCTTGGCCTCTGCCCCAGGCGCTGGAGTGGCTCTGGTCGCGACAGAGCGACGCCCTGGAGGAGCAGAGCATCGCCCCTGGTGGGTGTGCTGGGTGGATCCTGGTTGGGCGCATGCGGGAGTCTGTCTGACTGCCTCCCCGTTTCCAGCTTCAGAAAAATACAAAAAAAAAAAAGAATGGATAAAGCCTACTTGTCTCTGTAGCGCAATGGATAGCGCATTGGACTTCTAAGAATGGATGAAGCCTGAGAATTTTTATTTTTAAAAAGATCCCTGTACACATGTAAGTATCCATAGACAACACAGAATATTTCTTGATAGTTTTAAAATAAGTAATAAAAGGTGAAATAATATTGCATAAGTCATTCTGCTACTTGCTTTATTATTCAACATTACAGTGGGCTTTTAAAAAACTATCTAGATTGATAAAAGTAGCAATAATGTTCATTTTCCATTATCATTTGAAGAATATGTAATTTAATCATTCTTTTATTATTAGGTAGAGTTTTCAGGTTTTTGTTATGCAAACAATGCTTCAATAAACATTTTTTGTACAATTGTCTTTGTGACCATGTGACTATGACCCATGATGAGCATACATTTTTTATCATGGTTTATCACTCACATGGGCATGTGCATGTGCACGCAGCACACACACACACACACATAGCACAATACAAAAGTTTATGAGACAATACTCTTACTACATTCAGTGCAATGATGGTTTCCATTGTATTTTATCTCATTAAAACAACAATTATATTGGTCATAATCCACTAAATATCAAAAGCCCCTAGTGGGCTCCAACCCACAGTTTGAAAAACAGTGGTCTGGGAAATCCACCTAGAAATGGAATCAAAAGATATGAACAATTTTTAAAATTGATTTCAGAGAAAGAGGAGGGGGGAAGAGAGAGAGAGAGGAGTGAGAAAGGGTGACATTGATTTGCTGTTCCACTTATTTATGCATTCCTTGGTTGTTTCTTGTATGTGCCCTCACCAGGAATTGAACCTGTAACGTTGGCATAATGGGTTGACATTCGAACCACCTGAACTACTTGGCCAGGGCCAAGATATAAACTATTTTGATTCTACCCGATATTGCCAGATTGCTCATTTAGAGCGGTTATATCAACTAAAGATCTCATCAGAACTGTTTGACATTCTTCTTAATACTTGGTTATGAACAGACTTTAAAATTTCTGCTAATTCTATGGGAGTGAAATGATATCACATTTAAATTAGTAATGCTGAGCATATTTTTGTTAATTGAGTATTATTTTTCTCTTTTATAAATTATCGCTTATTTACTCACTTTTCTACTGGGTTTTTACTTCTTTTTGATTTGTAGTCCTTTATATATTTTGGATATTAATTCTTTATTAATTAGTGCAATGCGAATCTTTTCTCATTCTATATCTTATTTTCTAACTTTAATTGTTAGTGCTGGACATCATTTGGTTGTGGCTGGTAACTATGCTCCCCAGTATCTTCTCTGAATGGTTTTGTGTTAGCCAAAAGAGAAAGTAAGTGTGGAGGGAGGAGCAAGAAGCATCAACTTGTAGTTGTTTCTCATGTGTGCCATGACCAGGCAAGCCTGAGGTTTCATTTCAAACTGGCGTCCTCAGTGTTCCAGGTGGACCAATTTATCCGCTGCACTACCGCAGGCCAAGCTAATAAAAATTTTTTTAAAAAGGAGTATACCAAAGCCTGACCTATGGTGGCGCAGTGGATAAAGCGTCGACCTGGAAATGCTGAGGTCGCCGGTTCGAAACCCTGGGCTTGCCTGGTCAAGGCACATATGGGAGTTGATGCTTCCAGCTCCTCCCCCCTTCTCTCTCTCCTCTCTCTCTCCCTCTCTGTCTCTCTCCCCTTCTCTCTCCTCTCTATAATGAATAAAAAATAATAATAAATAAAAAAAAGGAGTATACCAAAGAAAGATTTATATATATTCTCTTTTCCAATGGTCTATTTGTCTTTAAGTGAGGCAGCACCTTACTTAATGACATATACTTACATAGTTGTATAATAAATATTGATACCTGCTCATAGAGCTCTCACACTTTGGTTTTCATTTACAAAACTGTGCGATTATTGGCCCCATGAACTTCCAAATCAATTTTAGAATTAACTTTATAAGAACTCTTAATGAACTTACATTGAATTTGGAGATTAATTTATGGGGAATTACCTTCTTTAAAATAATCAAATCTTGCCATTCTTTTACAAAATATCCTTCTTTTATTCAGGTCTGCTTTTATAACTCTCAATATAAGTTTATCACTTTCTCATAAAACTCTTTTATAATTTGTAAGATTTACTCTTAGGTATAGTATATTATGGTTTATGTTACAACTGTGAAATAAATCCTTTTCTGAATTTTAAAGTTTTTTACTGTAAGTTCCTGTGGTACATGATTGTCCTTACACTCCTGATATTCAGCTGTTCTCAGTTCAATTTCTGTGTATTAAATTTATATCTAGCAATCTTGTTAAATTCTTTCATTTATTTCAATTATTCTAATAATTTATCTGTAGTTAAGATATAAAATCATATTGCTGTGAATAACAAGGCATTTGGTTTCTTCTTTTCTAATCCTTAGATCTTTTTTTTCTGAAGTGAGAAGTGAGGAAGGAGGCAGAGAGACAGACTCCCGCATGTGCCCAACTGGAACCCAACTGGCATGCCCACTAGGGGGAGATGCTCGGCCCATCTGGGATGTTGCTCTGTTGCAACAGGAGCCATTCTAGTGCCTGAGGCTGAGGCCATGGAGCCATCCTCAGTGCCTGGGTCAACTTTGTTCCAATGGAGCTTTGGCTATGGGAGGGGAACAGAGAGACAGAGAGAAAGGAGAGGCAAAGGGTGGAGAAGCAGATGGTTTCTTCTCCTGTGTGCCCTGGCCGGGAATCAAACCCGGGACTTCCACATGCGGGGTCTACGCTCTACCACTGAGCCAGCTGGCCAGGGCCTGATCCTTAGATCTTTTGTTTTCTTCTCTGACTGTGTTAGTACTATCTCTAGTACTATGAATAATAAACTTAAGAGAGGACTCTAAAGGGCTACTAAAACCGAGGGACTAAAAGCAAATGCTTAAATCATATAACAGAGTCTGCAGTGAGCAAAGTAGAAAAAAAGCAGGAACCACTTAGCAGTTTCATACAGTGATCCTGGGGAAAAAAATTGCTGTATCCCTCTGGCTTTTATTTGACCGTGTAGAATGGCTAGTGAGAAGGCAGACTAAGTTTTATTTGTAACCATGTAGAATGGCAAAGAAGTAAGCAGGCTAGGTATAAAGAACCCTTGCTTTAAATTTAGCACAAGGCAAATAAGCTGTCTATGATTATATTTTTCTTTCCCCATTAATGAGACAGCTATGAAATCTAATTGTCCTTAGTATAAGTTCACTGAAAAGCTG
The DNA here is from genome assembly GCF_036850765.1 of Saccopteryx bilineata. Lineage (NCBI taxonomy): Eukaryota > Metazoa > Chordata > Mammalia > Chiroptera > Emballonuridae > Saccopteryx > Saccopteryx bilineata. The sequence goes on along the minus strand of NC_089501.1, from coordinate 596,876 downwards.
AAAGGTTTAAAAATAATTATAGTCTGACCAGGTGGTGACACAGTGGATAGTGTCGGTCTGGGATGCAGAGGACTCAGGGTTGAAACCCCGAAGTTGCCGGCTTGAGCGTGGGCTCATATACATGAAGCCCAAGGTTGCTGGCTTGAGCAAAGGGTCACTGGCTTGGCTCTAACCCCGGTAAAGACACATATAAGAAAGCAATCAATGAGCAACTAAGGTGCCGCAATGAAGAATTGATGCTTTTCATCTCTCTCCCTTTCTGTCCATTTGTCCCATCTGTTCCTCTCTCTGACTCACTATCTCCCTCTCACTTAAAAAAAAAAAATTTAGCCTGACCAAGCGGTGGCACAGTGGATAGAGCGTAAGACTGGGACGCAAAGAACCCAGGTTCAAAACCCCAAGGTCACTGGTTTGAGCAAATCTCACCAGCTTGAGCCCAAGGTCGCTGGCTTGAGCAAAGGGTCAGTCGCTCTTCTGTAGCCCCCTGGTCAAGGCACATATGAGAAAGCAATCAGTGAACAACTAAGGTGCTGCAACGAAGAACTGATGCTTCTTAACTCTCTCCCCTCCTGTGTGTCTGTCTCTATCTATCCCTCTCTCTGTCTTTCTCTGTCTGTCACACACACACACAGAAAAATTAAAATAAAATAAAAATTATAAAAGGTATAGCTAATATTTTTAGCCTTCATGGAAGGGCATATGTACATTTGTAGCATTTCCAGAGATTTTTAATATTTTCTATAGTCACTGAGTCAACAAATAACTATCCTTTCAAAAAGAAGGGGAACACTTGAATTTATTCCTAACTAATCCCTTTATTTTAAATGATCTGCACCAGACAAGGCCAAAGATGATCACAAGAGCATTTTTGCCTTTACAAAACATTTCTGAAATCTAAAATCTATCCTTTGATTATATCCAAAGGATCTACACTTTAAAAACAGCAAAAATGTATATGTCAACAATATTACTTTATAGGGAACTGATTATGAATCTTATTTTACAAAAGTAAAGCCTGCTTTTACTAAATTATTATTTCTTCCTGATAACTGCAAATAGCTGGTAATTTATATATTATCACATATATTAGAAATAATAATATAAATAAAGCAATCTTATTTACATCAACAACAAAAGGAACGATCTTTTTATAATTATGAGAATAGTTACAGTCTTAGCTCTTAACCCTTTTATTTTAACCAAATTTGCAAAAATTAAAATTCCAGTGTAAATTTACAAGAACCTCACACAGATTCATCAGAATAGAACTGACCTATACTTCTTAATTAACAAAGAATTAAAAAAGGCTAGCTAAAGGCTATTAACAACTTTGTAATTCCCTGGATTATTACTTGGGCTTGGGGCATAGGACTCGTATTTTAGTGGAAGGATTTAGCAGCATAAATATGGAAATTTTCTGTTAAGTAGTCTTCATTTTGATTAACCCTTATTCTATTCACACAGGAAGAAACTGGACATCACGGCAGACATAAGCACGAGAATTTGCTTTGAGAATTTAAAAGTGATACCCCAAACAATGTCATGTGTTCATTAAAAATATACTTACTTAATATTAAAGTCTATATTAATTTCCTTTTTTGAAAGCAACTCAAAATTTCTAAACATTATCCAATTCTATATAATAATCATTTTTACAGAAACCATCCAATAAGTACTTGATCTTGGTTTCACCAAGAACAGAGTCTAAAGAAAGAAAGCTATCTAAAGTTACTTTTAAACACACAATTTCTACTTGAAATATTATTAGAGTCTTTTCTGGAACATTTTTTTTCTGCAGGCATTATTTTACTATTTATTATAGTAAATAATTAGAGAATAAAACAGCAATCAGAAACTCAACCTAAAACTGTGATTATCTGCTACTTGGCTTCTGACCATGCCATCAGGCACCTTGGGAGACCTATGTAGCAGCAAATGGAGCTCAGCTCCACACAATGTCTTGCAGAGGGTGATGAGAATGGCACATTGTCTGCCCAGTCTGAACAGAGGTCACAGCAGGGAGAGCATCTGCTAAGATAATGTGAATGAAGGAAACAACTATAATTGCCTCATTAAGAGATCTCTGGCCAAATAATCACAAGAAGAAAGGACTTGGAAAACCACCCTAAAATTAAGTCTCTAAAAAGGTAAATTTGAGGTAGAATAAAAAAATGCAGAAGAAAGAAGGAGACACGGGTATTCCACTGGTTTTACTAATTTCCTTAGTCACTGTATTGATGAATGGAAAATTGGATGCAACAGTTCAGTTATTCAACTCCAGCCCTTGCCAGTCATTAGTAGGAAGCTGAAGATGCAAATTCACAGCTGTCCAGGATACAAACAAATGTAAAATAAAGGATGCTGGGGAACTGCTTACAAGGGACCAAAAACAGGAACTAAGAAGGAGTATCTACTGATCTTTATTGTGAAATTACAATGAAAAGCATATAATTAAAGGCATAAGGAGCATTTTAAGAGGGAAGAGGAAAAATTAAAAGAGCAAAGTCTCAGACAAAGGAGAAAAAGGAACAATTGTTCCTGTCTCATCAATTTACTTTTTCCTATTTTCTACCTCTTACTTTAGAAATTAGATTTTTAAAGAAGAAGCCAACAGTATAGAATCACAACTAAATCCTTAGCCACCTGAAATTATCAGCTGATACAGGTGTATATTTTTTATTCAACATTGTTGATATATTAAAATATCTTATGGTAAAAACTAACGTAAATGTTTTTTGTAATTTAAATTAAGTATTTTAACTGAACACATGACTAAAATAATTGATACTGTGACAAATAAATTTTGCATTTTCTGATGTTTTGAAGTTAAATTTTATGAACCTACTCCATATTATACAGTTAAAATTTATTATTATATAAATAGATTCTTGAAGTGAATTATGGTTACTAAATTTTTCTGATTTCAACAGAATAAAATTAGCTTGTTATACCCATAAGCCAGGTTTAAAATAAGCAAACTATTTGATGACTTTGATGTTTTGCACCCAAAATGTGCTGGCTAATTTTTCCATTCCATTTACCATTCCGGTCTTTAAACTGCCTTAATCTCCTGCCCTCAGATGTTGACCTTGTAAGAATAGGGGTCATAGGTTAGAATAGACAGACCTCAAAGGATCTGGACTATCAATTCATGCCTGAGAGATTTCTCTTCCATAATGGGAACATACTAAACAGCAAATTCTTAAATCTAATCACACAAGTATCAGGGTGAAACAGTTATTTATTGGAATTTGTTGATTTACATTTTCAAAAATCTCTACCACTTAAGGTGCACTTTCCTTTTTCTTTTGGGAGCAGATTCTGGCATAGAATAAATATGAAAATAAAATAATTGAAAGAACTTTTAATGTAAAACAGGTATCTTTAATACAATTGTTATCATAAACCTAAGTGTAGATTTATTATTTGAAGGAATTCTATGTAGATTTTAGATATGTATGTCTATATAACACTCTCTATAACTATGTATATATAACTAGGATTCCTAATCATAAAGAATCTGAAAAACTTCAAATTATACCACAAAGATAATGAGTGCAGTGGAGGCGGGTGGCGGAGGTGATAAAAGAGGATTACCACAAGTTTTGAGCTTAGTTGAGGTAAATAAGGGCATTCAATAAATATTCTTAAATAAAAAAGTGAAAATAAACAAACCTTCAATAAAGGACAATATGTCAGGGCTTCTAAAACATTCTTACAAATTAAAGAATTTGAAACCACAAAATTATTGTCTGGTAAAAATAACTTTACTATCACTTTTATTTAAAAATAGGACAAGTTAGTTCTTCTGAGCTGGAAATAAATTAGATATATATGATGTGTTTCTGTTCATGTTTACCTTGGTCTTTTTGACCATAAACAGTAAATATCACAATGTACTATTCTCATTTCATTTTAATACTGAACTAAAGGAAATGCCAAATTTCATAATCAATTTTAAGTCTAAATGAAGAAAATCTTAAAAATGATAAATAAACAAGTCTGTTATCATCAAATGAAAGGAATTTCCTATACTTCAAAGCCCAAAGCACTGATACTGAACTATGTAACAATTATCCTGCTTTCTAAACAAAATACATTAAAACTTCAACTCATGTAGAAAATCAAAAAGCTTACTCATGTGCTAATGCAGTGATGCACATAAAATATTGCCTGAAATAGAATAAAAGCAGTAGAACAATAGTATTATTTTCTAAGTTATTTTAAAAAATCTCAAGTCAACATTGTTGAAAGGAAACTTGCATTATTATGAATAGCACTTCTTGGACTATGTGGTTGGGTCAAAAGATGTAGAAGGCTAAAGGAGAACAAAGAAGATAGTCACTACACAAGAAAAAAATTAGAATAAAAAAGGAAGTAAAAAAAAGAAACCATAAACAATTAAAAAAATAAAGCTATATGTATATACCCAAGATAGACATCTACCATGTGTGCATGCTTTTCAAATCATTTTAAAAATTACATGTATCTTTATTCCTTAATTAAGAATGAAAATAATTTCACCTACATAAAAGATATCCAAACACATTATTTTAGTACACATCCTTTTTATAAATAACATACTTGTTAATATAAACTAAAATTTTATTATATAAAATAATTATATAGTATAGGTTTACATAGTTATTTCATATAAATACTAAAAATCAACAATGTCAAAGTAATAACCCATCGACTATCTTTCCCCACAATTTCCTTCTGTTGAAAAAATTCTTCTTTGTCCTCATAGTTAATTGTGGTTTATTACAGAATAAACACATAACAAGTGTAAGCCAGTTTGTGAGAAAAAATATAGTTTCAAAATCTTTTTATTAACAACAACCTTCATTTAACTATATAAAGAGAGCTTTATAGGGGTCATTCAATTTCTTTACTCTTCGAGAATGAACATAAGAAAAAGTAAGCAGCAAAAATAAATTCAAAATTATTTCATTTGAAATTTTTAAGAAAACATTTTAAATGTGGACAATTTAAAATAAAACAAGATAACACTGCTATAAGATAACTGGACACCAGTAACTGAACACTAAATTCAGCACAATTTTAAGACAAGATGAAAATACATACATATATATATATAAAGATAAGTTTTCTGTCATTTCTTTATTTTTTAACCCTTCTTTTTTACGAATTCTATAAAGCATAACTCTAAAAATGTAACCTAAAAATGTTTTTTAATGTCAGAATAAATTTAATTTTGTCATCTTTATTTCATTTAATTACCATAAAAGCACGCTTGGACTTTATATTTTTTTCTTTAATATTTGACTTAATTATTATAACATATTTATCATAAATTTGTATATATATGTGTGCTACAATTATTTATAGAATTTTAACTGCAACCCAACTTCAAAAAGTTTGAGAACCACTGGTGTAGAGTGAAAATAAAAGCCATTTTCAAAAGCTTACAAACAAACTGAGCCTGAGATTATAAGAAGGAAAGAAATAACAGAGATCAGAGTGGAAAGAAATGAAGTAGAAGCTAAAAGGACATTAAAAAAGATCAAAACAACTAAAAACTGGTATTATGAAAAGATAAACAAAATAGGCAAATTTTAACTAGATTTACCAAGAAAAAGAGGGTTTTAATAAATAAAATTAGAAATGAAAGGAGACATTACAAATGATACAACAGAAATACAAAGAATCATAACAACTACTATTAACAGTTATAGAACAACAAATTGAACAACCTAGAACTGTGACGGTGTACCTTTTTATAAAAACCACCCACTTTTGCAGTACTGGTCAACCTGGTTTTTCCCGCCCACTACTGGGCGTACCAGCTTTCATGGTGAGCCAATCGCAGCGCCGTTTGGTTGCTCTGCTACTGCCCACCATGAAAGCTGGAATGCCCACTAGTGGGCGGGAGGTATCAGGTTGACCAACACTGCAAAAGTGGGTGGTTTTTATAAAAAGGTAACGCCATCACGGACCCAGAACAAATGGGTAAGTTCCTAAAAACATACAACCTACTTACCTATTATGAAGAAATAGAATATTTAAGCATACCAATTACTAGTGAGATTAAATCAGTAATCAAAAACCTCTTGCCTGACCTGTGGTGGTGCCACGGATAAAGCACTGACCGGAACACTTAGGTCACTGGTTTAAATCCCTGGGCTTGCCCAGTCAAGGCACATATAGGAAGCAACTACTATGAGTAGATGCTTCTCACTTATTCTCCCCTTTCTCATTCTTCATCTCACTCTCAAATCTCTCCAAAAATCAATAAATAAAAAATCTAAAAAACAAGTCAAACCAAAACCAACAACAACAAAAGACACAAAACAAACAAAAAAAACCTCTCAACAAAGAAAACATCTGGACCATGTGGCTTCATTATTGAGTTCTACCAAAAGTTTAAAGAATTAATACCAATTCTTCTTAAAGACTTCCAAAAAACAGAAGAGGAGGCAACACATCCAAATTTATTTTATGAGGCCAGCATTACCCTGATAGCAAAACCATCAAGGATATGACAAGAAAAAATTTAAGGTCAATATCGCTGTCCCCAATGAACACAGATGCAAAATCCTCAATCAAATATTATAAAAACAGATTCAACAATACAGTAAAAGGATCATACATCATAATAAAGTGGGATTTATAGATACAAGGATGGTTCAATATCTGAAAATCAATCAATATGATAACACACATGAACAAAATGAAGGATAAAGTCATATAATCATCTCAGCAGATGCAGAAAATCTTTTGACAAACAACATTCATTTATAATATGAACTCTCAATAAAGTAGGTATAAAGGAAATGTACCTCAACATAAGGGTATCGTATATAAGAAGCCCATAACTCACATCATACAAAAGCTTTCAACTTCTTTTCTAAGATCAGGAACAAGACAAAGATGACAACTTTCATAACTTACTCAATGTAGTATTAAAAGTCTCTGCCAGAATTAATACAAGAAATGAAAGACATTCAAATTGGAAAGGAAGAAGTAAAACTGCCTGTATTTGGGGATGACATATTACATATAGCAATCTTCAAAGACTTAACCAAAACATTGTTAGAATAAATCAATTCAGTAAAATTGCAGAACACAAAAGTCCATACAAGAAATTCAGGTGGTTTCTGCCTTGGCCGGTTGGCTCAGTGGTACAGCATCGGCCTGGTGTGTGGATGTCCCTGGTTCAATGCCTGGTCAGGGCACACAGGAGAAGCACCCATCTCCTTCTCCACCCCTCCCACTCTCACTTGTTTCTCTCTCTCTCTCTTCCCCTCCCCTCCAGCAGCCATGGCTTGATTAGAGGGAGTTAGTCCTGGGCACTGAAGATGGCTTAATGGCCTCTGCCTCAGGCACTAAAAATGGTTTGGGTTGCAACAGAGCAAGTGCCCCAGATGAGCAGAATATCACCCCCTAATGGGTTTGCCAGGTGGATCTCAGTCAGGGCACATGCGGGAGTCTGTCTCTGCTTCCCCTCTTCTCACTAAAAAAATAAAAAGTAAATCAAAAGAATAAAAAATTCAGTTGGTTTCTATACACTAACAGAAACCAACAGAGAGAGAGAAATTAAGAAAACGATCCCATTTAGATACAACTGCATCAGAAAAAATACAAAATCTGGGAATAAATTTAACCAAAGAGGTAAAAAATCTGTACACTGAAAAACACAAGACACTGATGAACAAAGTTGAAGAAAACATAAATAAATGGAAAGGTATGTTCAAGGAAGAATTTGTATTGTTAAAATGTTTATGCCAACTAAAGTAATCTATAGATTACTATGGCATTATAAAATGCAATTCCTATGGCATTATAAAAATTCCTATGGCATTTTCCTCAGATATAGTATAAACAATCCTAAATTTTTTATGGAGCCAAGAAAGACACCGGATATCCAAAGCAATCTTGAGAAAAACATAGCTGGAGGCACCACACTCCCTGATTTCAAAACAATAGTAATTAAAACAGTATGGTATTGACATAAATATAGACACATGGATCAGTGAAACAGTATAGATCTCAGAAATAAACCCATACACATATGGTCAATTATTTTACAACAAAGGAACCAAAATTATACAAGGGGAAAGAATTGTCCCTTCAATGAATGGTGCTGGAAAGCTAGACAGCCACATGCACAAGAATGAAACTAGACTACTATCTTACACCATCCACAAAAAACAACTTAAAATGAATTAAAGACTTGAATATAAGACCTGAAATCATAAAACTCCTAGAAGAAAACATAAGGGGCAAACTTCTTGACATAAATTTGGCAATAAATTTTTTCTTTTTCTTGGATTTCAAACCAAAAGCAAAGATACCATTGCAAAAAGAAATAAATGTAACTATATCAAACTAAAATGCTTCTGCACAGCAGAGTAAATCATTACCAAAATGAAAAGGCAACTTATAGGAGAAACTATTTCAAATCCTTTATCTGGTAAGGGGTTAGTATCCAATGTGTGTGTGTGTGTACATATACACATATACAAATCAATAAGAAAAAAATAATAATCTCATTTAAAAAAATAGGCAGAGAACATTTTTCCAAAGAAGACATACAAATGATCAGCAGGGACATGAAATGGTGCTCAACAGTACTATTCATCAGGGAAATGAAAATCAAAACCACAATGAGATACTTCACACCTGCTAAAATGGTAATTATCAAAAGGCAAGATATAGCAAGTGTTGGTCAGAATGTGGAGAAAGGGGAACCCTGGGATACTATTGGCATAAGGGAAGGGAAGACACTTCAGTAACAAAGCCTCTTGTAGCTGTTGCTCCATATTTTTTTATTATTATTTTTTATTTATTCATTTTAGAGAGGAGAGAGAGAGGGAGAGAGAGAGAGACAGAGAGAGAGAGGAGAGAGAGACAGGGGGAGGAGCTGGAAGCATCAACTCCCATATGTGCCTTGACCAGGCAAGCCCAGGGTTTCGAAACGGCGACCTCAGCTTTTCCAGGTCGACGCTTTATCCACTGCGCCACCACAGGTCAGGCCTGTTACTCCATATTTTTACTTGTCTTGCATTTCCTGTATTTATCACAGTTTATGTTGAACAACTTTGTTTTAAGTATCTGGGGAATTTATCTTGTCATCCTCCCTGTACTTTCTCTCTGCACCTACCTGTCCCAATTGTTGATAGGGATGTAAATTAGTGCAGCACCTATGGAAAACAGATTGAAGGTTCCTCAAAAAATTAAAAAGAAAACTACCTTATGATCCATCAATTCCACTCTGGATATATAACCAAAGGAAAGAAAATCATTATCTCAAAGAGATATCTGCACCACCATGGTCACTGTAGCATTTTTTACAAAAGCCAAGACATGAAAACAACCTGTATGTTAATGAATAACTGGATAATACACATATGGTAGATATACAATAGATTATTATTCAGCCATTTGGGATAACATAGATGGATCTGAGGGCACTGTGCTAGGTGAAATAAATCAGACAAAGAAAGACAAACACTATATTAACCCACTTATATATGGAACCTAAAAAAACAAAATCATAGAAACAGAGAACATATACCATTTTAAATATTTTGTAGGCTATCAGTTTGAAACTGTCTTAATGCCAGTATGAAGTACTCAAAAAACTATGAGGACTTGTCAAAAGACACAAAACCAACTTGAAAAGGCTTTAACTGGCTGAAATTTGAGCAATACATTAACCGATGATGGCTACAGATTGTAACTCACTATAAAAAATAGAAACCCATGGTCCATAATGATAAATAAATGTAAAATGTTAGGTTTGCTGAAGAATTAAATATCTACATAGTCTTACATTCAAAATGCTAATTAATTACAAATGGAAAAAGGAACTTCCAGGTGCAGAAGCCAGGCAGACACCTCCCTGACAAAGTGTCAAAGATATGTGATGGAAAAAACGCAAAATGGTATGCTGACAAAATACAATGAATGCAACACAGTGATTCCATGATATTTTTACCGAAGTTGAAGAACCTTAATGTAATCATAAGGAATTTTTAAACAAACTCAAACTATGATCTGGACTCATACTAGTGTTTTGAACTTGTTTCCATAACTCTTTTATTGCTTATAAATTGAAAGTTTGATTGAAATAATTTTGTTAGATTCATAGTAAACATAATACTTCCAATTTATAGGTAATATAGGTGTTACAGAAACAAGTTTAAAAACAGTGGAATGAACCAGATCATGATACATTCTATGAAACAATTGGCCTAGTGTCTTCAAGTTAATGTCAGAATTTTTCCTAAAAGGGATATAAGTGTAATTCTAGATTATGAGACACTTGAGATAATATAAATACTACTGAAAACCATGTTCCTTAACTGGGATCTGATTGGAAAAAAATAACCATAAGGGATAAGTTTTGGATAACGGGGAATATCTTAATATGAACTGAGTTATTAGATGCCATTAAGGAAGTACTGTTTATTTTGATAGGAAATTTAAGGCATGACATTTCAGTGATACAACATCTGAAATATATTTTTAAAGTTTAAAAAAAAGTATTCACAGTGTTAACCCATATCATTTTTTTACTTTCTATATTCTGAAAATTTTCATAATAAAAAGTAAAATAAAATAAAATAGAAAGAAATAAGAATAATCACAAAGTATTAGGAAAAACAGTATGACAGGTTCATATTAATATGAGCTGGTTCTTTAAAATGCAAAATAATTTTTTTAAAAGGCAATAGAAAATAACTAGAAAATTCAAAATATTTTAGCATTTTAAAGGGTACTTTATGTAATTATGCTAATAAACATGAAAATCTGGATCAAGGCATAATTTTATTCTCATTGCTAAAACTGTCTCTGGAAGTGGACATGGTTAATTACCGTGGAAGAAATCAAGAAGTTATCAAAGATTTGAAGTCTGTTAAACATTCAGAAGGCAAATCATTGCCTTGGTAACTATTTCAGACATCAGTTGCCATTTTCACAATCTGTTTTCTCATTGTTTCAGTTTCTATACAAGATTCTCTGTGCTTATTTGAATATCTTACTGCAGTTTGTCTCCATCATTTTATAAAAACAAGTGGCACATGGGACTAGAATTGCTAATTCTAGTGACAAAAATAATGGGCATCTTGAACTTAATAGAAAATTGGAATTCATTAGATATCAACTATGTCAAAGCTTTAATGACAGTAAGACACACAATAAATTTAAATAGCTGAAGCAATTACTATTTACCTTCTGACTACCACCACCTTCTACCTTTTCAGATCATTCCTTGTAGCATATCAATTACAAGTATTCTTTGACTCCATTTGCAACTTATCCATCATGAATCTGCCACTTTAATCAATGTCCTTACTCCATACCCAGTTTATATTTTATCATTAGAATTGATCCTTTGCACATATCCTCAATGCCTCTGCTTCCCTCCCTTTCTCATTCTCAACTAAGAGAGCTCCAACTCTAGTTAAAGTCATCTTTCTTCTTATTGCACAACTATACTAATGAAGTCAACAATGGCTGGAGAAAAAAACACAATCATAGTGATTGACTTTACTTTATGTCCACTACCCTTAAATGGGTTTTTGTATAGTCTGGAATTCTATCTTTTTTCCATAATATATTGGTTCACTCTTCTATTTTCCTACTTCATACCTCCTTCCTTCTTTTTAAATTTCCAAACCTCCTCTTATACCATCATTTTCAATTGATGACCTTGCTTCAAATTTCACTAATAAAATAGAATAAGCCAAACTAGGCGGTAGCGCAGTAAATAGAGCGTTGGACTGGGACACAGAGGACCCAGGTTCAAAGCCATGAGGTCACCAGCTTGAGTGCGGGTTCATCTGATTTGAGCATGTGGTCGCTGGTTTGAGCATGGAATCACAGACATGACCTCATGGTCACTGGCTTGAGCCCAAAGGTCAGTGGCTTAAAGCCCAAGATCACTGGCTTGAGCCCAAGGTTGCTGGCTTGAGCAAGCAATCAATGAACAAGCAATCAACGAATAATTAAGATGCCGGAATGAAGAGTTGATGCTTCTCATTTCTCTCCCTTCCTGTCTGTCTGTCCCTATCTGTCCCTCTCTCTGTATCAAAAAAAAAAAAAAAAAAAAGAGGTGAGAAATCTCATATCTACCTACCTACCTGTACCTGAATGCCATGTCTTACCTCCAATTTTTTTTTTGTTTTGTCTTTGTTTTTATTTTTAGGTGAGAGGAGGGGAGATAGTGAGGCAGACTCCCACATGCACCCTGACCAGGATCCACCTGGCAACCCTGCCTGAGGCTAATGCTCGAGTACTGAGCTATTTTTAGCACCTGAATCCAATGCGCTCAGACCAACCAAGCTATCCTCAGTGCCCAGGCCTACACTTGAACCAATCAAGCCACTGGCTGTAGGAAGGGAAGAAAGAGAGAAGGGGGAGAGAAGCAGATGGTAGCTTCTCCTGTGTGCCCTGATCGGGAATTGAACCTGGGACTCCATTCGCCTGGCTGAGGCTCAACTGGCCACGGTCACCTCCAGTTTTAAAGAATGAACCACCTGTACTCAGGCGCTTTAAATCTCAATCCTTGTTTCCACTGAAAGAATTTACTCCATCAATTTCATCCACTCTCTTGCATGTTCAATCTTTCCTCTCTTCCTAGACCATTCACACTGATATATAAATATACTATATTTCTTCCTCTCAGATACTGCTTCATTTTTCTCCTCTCATTTATAGGAAAACTTCTCATAAAATTGTCTGTACTGGCTGTCTTCACTTCTCCTTTACTTTCTATTAAAAACAATCCACTTAGGCATTCACTCCCACCAGTTTTCTGAATCTGATCTTGTCAACTTCACTAATGACTTCCCGGGTTGTTAAAATGGTCAAGTGTTAGTGGTCATCTTATATAATCATTTTACCATCAGCACCATTTATCACACCTGATATTCTCTCCTACTTCACATTTTTCTTTTCTTGACTTCCGAGAAAAATCCCTCTTGATTCTACTCCTATTCCCCTCCTTACTTAGTGACCTTTGCTATTTTTTTATATTCTTCCTCATCCCTAAATGCTGGAATGCCCCCAGGCTCAGTCCTCTTCTCTTTACTATGTATATTCATTCAGTCTGATGGTGGTCTCATTTAGTCTTCTAACTGTAAAGGTTGCCTGACCTGTGGTGGCACAGTGGGTAAAAGTGTCGACCTGGAATGCCGACGTCGCCGGTTGGAAACCCCAGGCTTGCTCAGTTAAGGCACGTATGGGGACCAATGACTACAAGTTGATGCTCCACCCTCCCTAAAATAAATAAATAAAATCTTAACTATAAATGTCATCTTTTTGTTGACTACTACCAATTCTTTATATCCAGCCCTGGATCTCCATACTCATGCATCTATCTGCCTAATATCCATCTCCACTTGGATATCTATTATGTATCTCCTGAGTATGTCTGAACCCATAGTTCTTATTTCCTGCTCTTTCCCTAGTCTTCATTTTGATAAATGGTCCCTCCATCTTTCTGGTTGCTCAGGTGAAACAAACCTTGAAGCCATCCTGAACACTTCCTTTTCCTCACAGTCCACACCTGACCCATCAGGAAATCCACTGTCTCCACCTTCAAAACGTATCAGGATTTTGGCTCAACACCTCTATTACTACCATCTCAATATAACCACCATTATCTCTTTTTTGCATTATTGGGACTCCTCTGTAGTTGTTTCTTAATTTCAATTCTTGTCTCTCTACTTTGTGTTATCATCACAGCTGCCAGAATGATACTTTAAGGAGGAAGTCACATCATGGTACTTTTTAAATTCAAATCTTCCAATGACTTTACTTTTTTCCCCAAATCAAAGTCTTATAATGGTTGACATTATATAGCAATGGTTTTACAGAGCAGACATTTGAGTTGAGTCTAAGAGGAGTTTCAAGGAACATAAAGGAATATCCAGCTGCTATCTTACTTCACTACTCTCAGCCTCCATTTCCTCCCTCTCTTAATGATTCCACTTAAGGACAGAGTATATGAGTCAGAACTATATTGTTAAAATTTGACCTAAAGCACATGGAAAAAGCTTTTTATATTTCTATCTAATTTTATTTTACTTTACTTTAATAATATGCATTCTATATATAGAAGCTCTCTCTTTGAGAGAGGAAAATCATTCTAACAGGTAAATATATCATTTCACGTATACATTTTCATGGTCTTTCTTCTATACAAAATGAGCTCCTAAAAATGTAGATAAAAACAATTTATTATCTTACTTACAGTTTTCCAAACCAATGGGAAATATGGTGGACTAAGCAATAAATGCTGTAGGGATAACTAATGAGCAATTTGGAGAGAAAAGAAAAGCTAGATCCTTTAAAATCCTCTCTTCAAAAAGCCAGATAGCTATCAAATCAGAATTAACAGACTTGTCTGTATAAAAATTCAAAAGTTAAATACTAATTTTAAAAGTCACTATAATTAAAACTAAATACATCTTGCAAGTTGAAAAAATATTTATCTGAGACAAAAGATTAATATCATAAATATACAAAAAGAACTTGCAAATCTATAATAGCAAATGACCACAGCAATAAAAAAACAGAGTAAAAGATAAAAAACATATAATTCAGAGAAGAAAAATTAAAACAAAAATATTTTTTATTCAAAGAATATAAAGAAAAACAATAAGAATCACTTCTTAACCTATGGAATTGGAAAAATTAAAACAATGACATTATTCAATGAACAGTCTTACTTTAGGAGGGGTTGTGGGGTTACATATTGGCCTCATCATTTCTGGAGAGAAGTTTGGAAACAGATACCAAAGCTCTTAAAGTGCCTAGTTTTTAATCCAGCTTTCTCATTATTAGGCATTGAGCCTGAGAATAAAATCAATTTTCAAAAATGTACATATAAAGATTCACTGTAGTGTTATTGATAAATTTACCAGCAATACCCTAAAATTAAATTTGGAACATTTGCACCGTAGGAATCTATGCAGGTGCTAATGATTGACATGAAATGTTCCATGACATATTAAGTGAAAAAAAAATGCAAGTTTCAAAAACACTGCATATGTATTATGATTCTCACCTCTAGTTAGGATTTCAAGTGATTTCCCTCCCTAATTTCTTTATAGTTTCTTTTAAGTTATTTGAACTTTCTGTATGAGTTTTCTATTAAAAA
The DNA here is from genome assembly GCF_036850765.1 of Saccopteryx bilineata. Lineage (NCBI taxonomy): Eukaryota > Metazoa > Chordata > Mammalia > Chiroptera > Emballonuridae > Saccopteryx > Saccopteryx bilineata. The sequence continues at coordinate 581,740 of NC_089501.1, read as the reverse complement.
CAGACAAAACAATACGTGTATTTTCATTTGAGAAAACAGGTGAAGTGTAGGGATGTACAGACAGCCATTTCTGTCTGTTGAAAACTCCACCTTCGTTTGTGGTCTCAAGACAGTCTAATGAAAAAGGTGGTAGGGGACTGACTACTCAGTCAGTGCTCGACGCTGAGTGCTCAGTCCAGTATATTCTACAGGTAGCTCAAATCGCAAGATAGGCCTATATATTGCTGATACAACTCTATACAGCTACACCGTGGTGGCACTTTACTTTTTCTAGACTATAAAATTCTGATAACATAATAAAAATATCAACTTTCAAAAAATCTTTCCTCAAAACAATAAGGCCATAGACTAACAAATTAAAATGATAAATTACCTACCTATCTCCCTTTGGTTTTCTTTTTTGTAGTATCTTCCCTTTGGGTCTTCTTTCACTTCCTAAACAGGGGCTCCCGCCAGGTCCTGTTACCCGTATTGATTCAAGGCCTTTGGAAGATTTTTTAAATGTGAATTCCACTGGTTCTCCTTCTTTTAGGCTTCTAAATCCTTCCATGAACAATTTGCTCTGTACAGAGCAAAAGAAGGAGGGGGAGAGAGAGAAATTATGATTATCAATGCTTTATAAATTATCTTTATAATTTTAAGATTAACATAGCAAGATATTTTTTGATATCTATTACTAAATATGTCTTTATTGTTTGTTTAAATTCAGTGAAAGTTATACCATTTTAAAGGTTAATGTTGCATTTCTGACAATAAGAACACACTAATACCATTTTTAAAAGCAATTTGGCAATATTTACAAAAAATTTATATGTGCATATTTTTTGACCCAGCAATTCTACTTCAATGACTCTCCTACAGACATACTCACACAAAGGTTCAAAAAATAAATAAATAAGACCTCTATCAAAATTTACCACAGCACTCTCTGGTAAAAATATCAAAACTAATGTCTGTCATTGGTAAACTGATCATATAAATTATATGATCAGCTATAGAATCATATAAATTATATTACAGCTATAGAATGTAATATTATTGAGTCATTAAAAGAAGATCTACATGTTATTAGTGTGGGAAGATAAAATTATAACATTGCTTAATTTTTAAAATTAAGGTTAAAGAAGAGTGTGTTTACCATGTTTACCATAATGCCATCTATGTCAAGAAATTTTTAAAAGTTACAGGTTTATTTATGTAGAGATGAGGTCGGGAACAACAGACAACAAATCATAATCAGCCGTTTCCTAGTCCTTTTCTGAGAAAGTGGAAAAGTTTTTTTTTGTTTGTTTTTTGTATTTTTCTGAAGCTGGAAATGAGGAGAGACAGACAGACTCCCGCATGCGCTCCACCGGGATCTACCCGGCACGCCCACCAGGGGCGACGCTCTGCCCACCAGGGGGCGTTGCTCTGCCGCGACCAGAGCCACTCTAGCGCCTGGGGCAGAGGCCAAGGAGCCATCCCCAACGCCCCGGGCGGCCATCTTTGCTCCAATGGAGCCTTGGCTGCGGGAGGAGAAGAGAGAGACAGAGGGGGGGGGGGGGGAGAAGCAAATGGGCGCTTCTCCTATGTGCCCTGGCCGGGAATCCAACCCGGGTCCCCCACACGCCAGGCCGACGCTCTACCACTGAGCCAACCGGCCAGGGCCTGGAAAAGTTTTTTGATAATACATGTGACTGTACTGTATGAACTTTCTAGAATTTGAAAGGGAACAGATTTTCCTAACTTAAAAGACAGTTGATATTTTTGCAAAAAAAAAAAAAAATTTTTTCCTGATTATAAAAGTGTAACCTTGATTACAAATATAAACTGGCTCTTTATATCTTACTCCTTTTGTCAAAATAAAAGTGCCAATTCTAAATATACTAAAAATAATTTAAAATCATTTCTTTATTTCTTAAAAAACCCTTGTGTATATTTTACTGATCTAATGTGGAATATCATAAGCAAAACAAAATATGGTAGAAGAATGTGTTTCAAGTTCAGTTTTTTAAGTAAATAGGTATGCTGCTTTGAATGAGTCATTTTATCTCTTTTCTATTTATCTGTAAATTTAAGAGATTTGAGTTTCCCCACATGTCCTGAGGAAATGTTTCCAAAAAAGGCTCCATCAAGAAAGTACTGTGGTCGAGTAAGTTTGTGAAATGCTGTACAGTATATTGCTTCTCCTTAGTCATAGTATTAAAGTTCCTGAGATACCCTCCCTTTCCCCAACCACTGAAATAAAAATCTGATTTAACTGTGTTTAACCTAGCAATTGCCCGACATAATTGATGCCAGAGCCCTTTCTTTATAAATACAGATGACTAGTGTACTTGGGAAAACACTGAACCAGAAAATCTTTACCCCTCCCAAATCCATGATTCTAAAGGCATTTAAATATCCACATAACCAAATCACTACATGGAATAAATAAAAACAACACAAAAGGAGACTATTCATTGTGAAAGTAATACGATACATGAAAACTGGGTTTTTAACCTGTTTTTAGTGCAGTCATCTGACACTGCAAAATCCTTCACGTGGAAGTCTATAACTGGCAGCACCCTTTCTGCTGTCTGATGCTATGTAGAAATCTAAAGAAAACAAAAAAACACAACTGCCTACACTCTTGAAAATAAAAACAATTATTGTTTTTAAGGTTTTTTTAAAACATTTTCAAATAATCTATTTTTTTCCCTAAGCTTTCTCCTCAGTAATGATAAAAAGTTCTTTTGCTTTCATTCTTTTTCTCACTCCCCACTCAAGAAAGCAGATTATCAAATCAGAAGTGGAGCATAGGTCAACTACTGCAATTAAGAGAATAAACACAGGTTTAATTAGACTTATCATATTTTCATGTTTTGTTTCTGTAGTAAAAAAAAAAACAACCCATCAGATATTTGGTTTCTCCTCGCTTCTAGTGTTCATAAGCACTATCTCCAACTTAATTTGATTTTATTTTCCATTATTATGATATTTAATAGGTATAATTTATAAGTAAATTTATCATTGATCACTTAGATTGGACATTCCAAATGTAAAGTAAATTTCCACCTCTTATGGACCACTGAGTTCTGTATATTCTTCATGATATTATCAAAGATTATTTTTCTAAAATTCTATCACATATTCATCCTTCCCCAAATTACTACATAATTAGTTATGATACTTCTCACAAAAATAATATCTCTAAGAAGCTAAAATGGCACTGGAAAAAAAGAAAAGATGATTCACAGAGATTTCTACCTTTGCTATTATATCAAAAGTTACTGCTACATAGGTGGGAAAGATTTGTTGAAAGATGGGGAATTAGCTTATTATATTTCTTCACAAAAATCAACTTCTTTCCTTGACTTGATAATTCTTATTAAATGTGCCTCCATTTATCTAGGTCTTATCCTTAATTTTATCCAAACCATTTACTAAATCTTATACATTCTGTGTTCATAATTTTTTTCATCTGCTCCAACTATTTCATTTGATTACTATTGCCCAACTTCAGGCCTTGTCTCCTACCTAGATAAGTGCAATAGTTTCTTCATTAACATTTTGTCTTCTCTCTATTCTAGTGTCTTCCACACCTGTATACTCTCTCTGAATTAATCTTACCCTGTTAGTTTCCTGTCTCAAAGTACAGAGGATGAATCAAAAGATTGAAAAAGAGAAATACCTTTCCTTGGGTTGTAGATGAGACCATTCATTTATAGTCCAAAGCAAAGAATGTGAGGCCCTTATCTAAAGAGACTGAAGGAAATATTTAGGCAACTGGTGAAATATTAGATCCGACACCTCTATTCATTCTAACAATTAGGAGGCCACTGGTGCAAGAGCTGGCTCCCTGCCCATTCAACCTTAAATCATTCCTATCCCTCGTTCTTGTCCCTCATTCATACTTCTGAAGGGTCAACCAAGAATCACAAAACATGCATCATGATGAAGAAAGGCCAAGATAAATGAGGAAACAAAAGAAATTTCGTATACCATCCAATTAGTATCTCCAGAGATATCTGAGATAATATGACATCAATAAAACAAGACCAAAAACAACCAGAAAATTAGAAAAAAAATCACAGAAAGTTAAAAATAAATGTGGAAATTAAGTGGATTGGAAGTAAATGGTTAGAAAAATCTCTCAGAACCTAGATAGACAGATCCCTCACCCCCCAAAGAAATATATAATAGAAAAGACAAGAGTACAGAGGATGAATCAAAAGATAGAAGAAGAGAAATTATTAAATGAAAACTATAAGAAAACTTCCCAGAGCTAAACGGAGTATCAAGGAGAGGAGGCCTATACCAGGCAGAGGTCAGTATAGAAGCTTTTACACATAAAGTACACTTTTGAGTGTATGGACAGAGTGCAAGATTTTAATGGAGAATTGAGAGTAATAATCCATACTTAGCTAATGGTTTAACTATATGATTGTATAGCAGGATAACTGAAACATGTTAGAGGCTAGAAAATACAAGTTAGAGCCAGATGATGGAAATTGTTGACTGATAAAATAGTTTTATTCTGTCTAAAATAAAGATCTAATGATATATATATATGTATATATATATATTGCTTTTTATAAATAGCAAGATTAAACTTTTTTTAAAATATAGTTTCTTTGGCAATTACGTGTATGTGTGGAGAGGACTGTATGTGGGCACACCTGTTACAAAGTAACTCATAATCTTAAGCAAGAGATGGTTACAACTACACTAAAAAATGAAAGGAAGAATTGATTATGCAAAATACTTCAGAAGTTAATATATCATCTGCTATAAATTATTACTTGGCCATGTAACAATTTATTGTTAAAATGGAGAGTTATGTAAAAGCAACGTGGACATCTTTGTAAGTGCTTCATCACAGAAAGGATCACCTAACAGTCAGCAGGAAGACAACTCTAAAATATCAAAATTTGGCTTTTTCTTTTTTACTACTTCCTGAAGAAATTATTTAACATCTTCAGGTTGACTTCTTTTAACTAAAGCAACAATAAATTTAAGAGTTTCTCTTTATTATTAGGTAGTATACTGAAAATATAATTAAAAATTAAATTGTATTAGAATTCAGTCCAATAAAGCTGGGTAATATAGGTATGTTTAAAAAACATATTCCTAGAATAACATAATTTTAGTGGGCTGAGAAGCTGAAAAAACAATAAAAATTCAAATATATTTAATTTATTTTTAATGTTTTTATGAAACAAAGGCTAATAATTTCCTAAGGTATCAGTGAAAAACCTACAATTAAAAAAGGGCAGTTGATTATTACACAATATGCAGTGGTAGAGATATCACACAATATGAATGAGTAATGGTCAACACTCTTAAGGACTCTATGCTTTTGACCTAAATGCCAAGATAATTCAGGAATCATTAAGCCTGCGGCTGGCAATCACAATAGAAAGATCACTGGACTCAGTGCCAGGAGATCTGGGATCTAGCCTTGGCTGCACAATTAATGTGCTGTACAAGCATGGAAAATTGCTAACCATTGAGTGAGTCATCTTCTGGTATTTGTTTTTTTTTGTTATAGAACACAGAACTTTATCCTTTGTTGTAAGACTCTTAAAAAAAATTATATGATTTCACTCTATGTGTACATAGATAAAAATAAATGAGTAGGCCCTGGCTGGTTGGCTCAGCGGTAGAGCGTCGGCCTGGCGTGCGGGGGACCCGGGTTCGATTTCCGGCCAGGGCACATAGGAGAAGCGCCCATTTGCTTCTCCACCCCCGCCCCCCCCTCCTTCCTCTCTGTCTCTCTCTTCCCCTCCCGCAGCCAAGGCTCCATTGGAGCAAAGATGGCCCGGGCACTGGGGATGGCTCCTTGGCCTCTGCCCCAGGCGCTAGAGAGGCTCTGGTCGCGGCAGAGCGCACCCCAGAGGGGCAGAGCATCACCCCTGGTGGGTGTGCCGGGTGGATCCCGGTCGGGCGCATGCGGGAGTCTGTCTGACTGTCTCTCCCCGTTTCCAGCTTCAGAAAAATACAAAAAATAAAAATAAAAAAATAAATGAGTAACCTTTTTTTGTCAATGCTAAAGTATATGGGGATTTCCCCTTACACATTCTTAATAGTTTCCAATTTACTGAAGAAAATCGAGGATTTAGTTCCTACTTAAATCAAATCCTTTAAGAAGCCTGGCCATGGTGGCGCAGTGGATAGAGCTTTGACCTGGAATGCTGAGGTTGCCAATTCAAGACCCTGGGCTTGCCTGGTCAAAGCACATATGGGAGTTGATGCTTCCTGCTCCTCTCCCCCTTCTCCCTATCCCTTTCTCTTCCCCCACTTCTAAAATAAATAAATAAAAACTTTTAAAAAGTCCTCTAAGAAAACAGAAGCGAACTGTATAAGTCAATGTTTACCAAGTTTTACTCAAAATGAAAACTCAACAGCTAAAATCTAGTTTAACCCACATCAATCCATCAAATTTCACATAAACAGGATAAAGAACGAGATTTCTTTTTTTACTTTTACTGAATTTTTTTCTCTTGAAATTAAAGAAAATCTTGGAAGCCTCTCCATCTGGCTTGCACTTCAAAACTGGGAAGGACACACTAAAATGGGCCAAAGTATTGGAATGTCATTGAAAAGGCAAAATGGAAGCACAAAGTTCAAAGCTGGATTTGAGTACTGTTTTTGAATCCTGACCCTACTACTTAAAACCTAAAACTGCATGACCATAGACATGTTTTAAAAAACCCGAACCTGTTTCCTTATCTATTAACTGGGGATTACACCCTCTAGGAATAAAACATATCAAAGTACAGTAACTGTTAGATTCCAAATAACTAATGTAAAATGCCAAGAACAGTGTTTAGCACCCTGAATAGCAGCTCGATAAATAGTTTACACTATTTTTATTAGTATACAGTCTGCTCCTCTACCTGCTGACACAGTATGGGAGAGGTAGAAGAAAACACATGTCAAGAACTTATTCAATAACAGGTACTGTGCTGCTTTTACTGTTATTTTATTTGATCCAACCTACTTACTCTCTACTGCTGTCTACACATTACTGAGTTTAAGTTTAAACACAATCTCATCTTAAAAGCCTTTCATGACTTTCTAGAGCAAACATGGGTACCTTTCCAGTGATCCAATTATACATGACATAGAGCACCATTATAACACTTACCATCCTGCATTATAATGCGTCTGTTTTCTTATAAGGCTATAAACATCTTGGAGAGAATTATCGTAATTTTTCATTTATATATATCCCCATGCCTAAATCCATCCATGAAACATAGCAGGGTGCTCAATAAATTTGAGGCAGAGAGGGAGAATCAGGGTAGTAGAAATCAAGGAAAACAGTAGTTGTGACTTATTTTCTTTTCTTTTTTTTTTTTTGTATTTTTCTGAAGCTAGAAACGGGGAGGCAGTCAGACAGACTCCCGCATGTGCCCGACCGGGATCCACCCGGCACACCCACCAGGGGGCGATGCTCTGCCCATCCGGGGCATCGCTCTGTTGCGACCAGAGCCACTCTAGCGCCTGAGACAGAGGCCATCTTTGCTCCAATGGAGCCTTGGCTTCGAGAGGGGAAGAGAGAAACAGAGAGGAAGGAGAGGGGGAGGGGTGGAGAAGCAGTTGGGCGCTTCTCCTGTGTGCCCTGGCCGAGAATCGAACCCGGGACTTCCGCACGCCAGGTCGACGCTCTACAACTGAGCCAACCGACCAGGGCATGACTTATTTTCTTTAGATGAGAACATTGAGAGACTCAATGGTAGAGCCAGGACTCAAAGCCAAATCTTTGACACCAAAAGCCTTTGTATACCATGATGCCTACTGTAACATTCTCCACAATATTTTAATTGTTTCTCAACACCATGTCATAATATTAAGCTTTAGAATCTTCAAGCTATAGGCCTACTGCAGACCTTCCTACTCAATTCATGCTTAGCTTTTATCCATTAACATTTTTTATTAACTTTTTTTCTGTAAAAACTTTTAGCTGATATACTGACTTGTAAGAAATCAATCCTTTTATGTTACAACATCTTATTGCTTGCTTCTTTATGAAAATAAGAAGCAATTGATAGATTATGGCTAAATTAAAAAAATTATATCCTTATCACACTGAAGCTTCTGAGATATTCATGTTTCACCAAATTGAAAGCTACTTCCAGTAGATCTTACTTATAAAATACATCTCAATATTTCAATGGTGCTGTAACAACTGGACATCATTTGCCAAATAAAATGTGAGTGCAGTCATAGACTTTTCACCTTTTATAAAAACAAAATCTTGCCCTGGCCAGTTAGCTCAGTGGTAGAGTGTTGGCCGGCATGTGGAAGTCCCAGGTTTGATTCCTGGTCAGGGCACACAGAAGAAGGGACCTTCTGCTTCTCCAGCCCTTCCATTTCTCTCTCTCTCTTTCTTCTTCTCCTTCCCCTCCCTTTCTCTCTCTTTCTCCCCCTCACAGCCATGGCTTAAAACGGTTTGAGCAAGTTGACCTCAGGCACTGAAGATGACTCCATGGCCTTGGCTCAGCTCCTAAAATAGCTTGGTTGTGGAACAACAGAGCAGTGGCCCCAGATGGGCAGAGCATCCCTGGTAGGGGGTTTGCCGGGTGGATCCCAGTCTGGGTGAATGCCAGAGTCTGTCTCTCTGCCTCCCTGCCTCTCACTTAATAATAAATAAATAAAATAAAAACTAACTCAAAATGGATCACAGACCTAATTTTATCATGTAAAACTGTAAGATTCCTAGAAGATAACATTGGAAAAAATCTAGATGACCTTGGGTATGGCAAAACAATAAAAAAGCCAATGAATGAATTAAAATAGAATTTCAAAAATACCTTATTAACACAGAAAGCAAAAATGAAAGAAAAGAGTTAAAAAAAAAATTCTCAAATGGCATAAACAACTAAAAAGAAGCAAAGTGGTAAATCAAACCAGATAAATAAATACTTTAAGTACAAATAAACTTATCATTCCAACTCAAATGCAAAGATCAACAGAATGGATAAAAAGTAAGATCTGACTATATGCTTTTACAAGAGGGACATTTTAACTATAAAGATCTAGAGATTGAAAATTTGATGACGGAGCCCTGGCTGGATAGCTTCATTGTGAAGAGCATAGTCCCAAAGCACAGAGGTTGCTGGTTCGATCTCCATTCAGAGTCTGTACAGGAACAGATCAATGCTCCTGTCTCTCTCCCTCTCTCCCATCCTCTCTCTAAAATCAATAAAATAAACATTTAAAAAAAAAAAGATGATGGAAAAGATATACCATTAAAACAATAAGCAATAAGAGGGCTACCGTTATATTAAAGAGAGTAAAAGTACACTTCAAAACAAAGTTTCCCAGAAATAAAGGGCACTTCATAATAAAAGTAAAAAACTAAGACATAATACTAAAAAAAAGGACACGATACTCATAAATGTGTAAGTGCCTAGAAACATAGCTCTGAGATAGATAAGTCAAGAATTGATAGAATTATAAAGAGAAGTAGACAAATGCCAATCTCATTTGGAATACTTAGGAGTTTTTTATATACCACTCTCAGCAGCTGATAATACTAGAAAAAAAAATCAGAGGGAAAAAAAATCACACAGGACATAAGACCTTAAAAGAACTCTATCACTCGTTTTGCACTAATTGACACATATTTTTAATGATCAACAACTGAAAAATATAATGCTTTGTGGTCTATTCACCAAAATAAACCATAAGCTGGGCTATAAAAAAATTCTCAATACATTTCAGATGATCTTACAGAGTATGCTCTCTCATCAAAACAATTAAAATAGAGATTAATATCAGTAAGATAGATAATTTATTACAAATATTTATAATTAAACAATGTACTTTTGACTGAAATCACAAAGAAATTCAAAAAACTCTTTAACTGAATGATAATGAAAAAGTCTCAAAATTTGTGATATACAGCTAAAACCATCCATGAAAGTTTTGCATATTTAGGCCCTGGCTGGTTTGCTCAGTGGTAGAACATTGGCCCGGCATGTGGAAGTCCTGGGTTCAATTTCCGGTCAGGGCACATAGCAGAAGTGTCCATCTGCTTCTCCACCCTTGCCCCTCTCCTTTCTCTCTATCTCTCTCTTCTCCTCCTGCAGCCAAGGCTCCATTGGAGCAAAGTTGGCCCAGGTGCTGAGGATGGCTTGCTCTATGGCCTCTGCCTCAGGCCCTGAGGCGTTGTTTTGGTTGAAGCGGAGCAACGCCCAGATGGACATGCTGGGTGAATCCCGGTCAGGTGCATGTGGGAGTCTGTCTGTCTGCCTCCCCATTTCTCACTTCAGAAAAAAATACAAAAAAATAAAGTTTTGCATATTGAAATGGTTATTATATTAAAAAAAACCAGAAAGGCTCTGTATCAACACCATGGAGTTTCACCTTATGAATGTAGGGGGAAAAAGCAAAGCAAACCTAAAGATAGTAAATGGAAGTAAGGAATAAGAGCATAAATCAGCCTGACCTGTGGTGGCGCAGTGGATAAAGCGTCGACCTAGAAATGCTGAGGTCGCCGGTTTGAAACCCTGGGCTTGCCTGGTCAAGGCACATATGGGAGTTGATGCTTCCAGCTCCTCCCCCACTTCTCTCTCTCTGTCTCTCCTCTCTTTCTCCTCTCTAAAAATGAATAAATAAAAAAAATAAAAATTAAAAATTAAAAAAAAAAAAAGAGCATAAATCAGGCTCTTGCTAGGTGGCTCAGTGGATGAAGTGTCAATACAATGAGCCAGAGGTTGCAGATTCAACCCTAAGTCAGGGCACTAGGAGAAGCAATCAATGAGTATACAACTAAATGGGACAAATAAGTGAAACAATGAATTAATGCTTCTATCTCTCTTTTTTTCCTCTGGGAATTTTTTTAAAAAGATTAAGAGCACATATTAAATAGCGAGAAAAAAAAAGGAAAGAGAGAGAGAAAACTAAGAAAGCCTAAAGCTTTTTTTTTTTTTTTTTTCATTTTTCTGAAGCTGGAAACAGGGACAGACAGACTCCCACATGCACCCGACCGGGATCCAACCGGAATGCCCACCATGGGGCGATGCTCTGCCCACCAGGGGGCGATGCTCCGTCCATCCTGGGCATCGCCATGTTGCGACCAGAGCCACTCTAGCGCCTGAGGCAGAGGCCACAGAGCCATCCCCAGCGCCCGGGCCATTTTTGCTCCAATGGAGCCTCGGCTGCGGGTGGAGAAGCAAATGGGCGCTTCTCCTGTGTGCCCTGGGCGGAAATCGAACCCGGGTCCTCCGCACGCTAGGCCGACGCTCCACCGCTGAGCCAACCAGCCAGGGCAGAAAGCCTAAAGCTTTTAACAAAATTGATAAACTTTTAGGTAGTTAGGAAGAAAAAAAAGAATGCAACTTATCAAAATCAGGAATCAAATAGAACCTATTACTACCAATCATACAGACATGAAAAGAATGACAAAGGGTTATAAATAAATGATTGCCAGTTAAGAAGAAATGGAAAATCCTTTGAAAAATAAGACTTTCCAAAACTGACACAAGATGAAACAGAAAATAACTGAAAATAAGACTTTTAGAACTAAAATTTTCAGCAAACTAGAAACAAGTAAACATTCTCAGTCCACTAAGTGGCACCTGTGAAAAACTCAAAGCTAACTCAAACTTTATGATAAAATACTGAACATTTTCTCCTCAGATTGAAAGGCAAGAATGCTATTTCATTATCTTTATTCAACAATGTGCTGGAGATCTTAGCCACAGGGGGAAAAAAAAGGCGGGCAAAGAGGAGGCAGAAATATTGGAAAGAAGTAAACCTGTTTCTGTTTACATAACAGGAATAGTTATATAGAATACCTTAAAGAAAATTCAAAGCAACCTTGAGAACTGTAAGTAAATTCACAAAGTTTCATAATACAAGCTGATATGCAAAAATCTAAAATGTATTTTATGAACTCACAGCAATAAATGGAAAAATAAAATTCAAAAATATACCACTTACAACATATGAAGTTATTAAATAAAAGATACTTTAAGAACACTATAGCAAAAACTACAAAACACTGCAGAGAGGAATGCAATAGTTAAATAAATAGGGTGATTTACCATGTTCATGGATTGGTGGTATAAATTAAGGTATGAGTTCTCTGAAGTATAATTATAAATTCAACAAAATTACAACCATAATTCCATCAGGTTTTTATACAAAATATGAAGTTGAGCCCTGGCTGGTTGGCTCAACAGTAGAGCATGGGCCCAGCAGGTGGAAGTCCTGGGTTCAATTACTGACCAGGGCACACAGGAGAAGCGCCCATCTGCTTCTCCACCCCTCCCCTTCTCCTTCCTCTCTGTCTCTCTCCTTCCCCTCCTGCAGCCAAGACTCCATTGGAGCAAAGTTGGCCTGGGCACTGAGGATGGCTCTATGGCCTCTGCCTCAGCTGCTAGAATGGCTCAGCCGCAATGGAGCAATGCCCCAGATGGGGTGAGTATCACCCCCTGGTGGGCATGCCGGGTGGATCCCGGTCGGACACATGTGGGAATCTGTCTGACTGCCTCCCCTCTTCTAACTTCAGAAAAATACAAAAAAAAATTAAAGAAAAGAAACCTAAAAATAAAAACAAAACGTGAAGTTGATTCTAGAATTTACATATGAATTTAAAGGATTTTTATATATAAAACAGTACTGTAAAGGAAGAACTAAGCTATAGGACTAACACTGTCTCATTACAAGATTTATTATACCACTATTGTAATCAAGAAAAGATTTGGAAAATGAATCTACAAATATATCAAAGTAGCTGAATAGAGTCCAGGAGCAAATTCACGCCTATAAACTCACCTGACCTCTGAAAAAGGTGCCAAACTAAAGGAATTAAGGAAAAAATGTCTTTTTAATAAAATGTTGCTGAAATAGTTTGATATTAATGTAAAAAAAAAATTGATCCCTACCCTAACCCAAGAACATAAATTAATTTGACATGGATAACAGACCTAGTCAAAAAACTAAAACCATAGAGCTTTTAGAGGAAAATATAGAATATTTTTGAGACTTGATAGGCAAAGGTTTCTGAAGACAAAGAAAGCAATAACATAATCAAACTTCATCAATAGTTAGAACTCCAGCTTGACAGCTGGTGGTGCAGTGGATAGAGCATCAACCCAAAATGCTGAGGTCCCCAATGCAGAACCCCTAGGTCCCGGCCTGAGTGTGTAATTGCAGGCTTGAGTGCAGGATCACTGGCTTGAGCCCAAAGGTCACTGGTTTGAGCAAGGGGTCACTGGCTTGGCTTGAGACCCCCAGTCAAGGCATGAATGACAAGCAATCAAGGAACACCTTTTTTTTTTTGTATTTTTTCACAGCTGGAAACAGGGAGGCAGTCAGACAGACTCCTGCATGTGCCCGGCTGGGATCCACCCAGCATGCCCACCATGGGGCGATGCTCTGCCCATCTTGAGTGTCGCTCTGCCGCAATCAGAGCCATTCTAGTGCCTGAGGCAGAGGCACCTGAGCCATCCTCAGCGCCCGGGACAACTTTGCTCCAGTGGAGCCTTGGCTGCGGGAGGGGAAGAGAGAGACAGAGAGGAAGGAGAGGGGGAGAGGTGGAGAAGCAGATGGGCGCTTCTGTGTGCCCGTGACTCCCGCACGCCAGGCCAACACTCTACCACTGAGCAACCGACCAGGGCCAAGGAACAACTTTTTAAAGTGAAGCAACTACGAGTTGATATTCTCACTGCTCTCCTCCCTGTCTTTGTTTGTCTCTATCACTCAAAGAAAAAGAAAAACAAACAAAAAAATTCACATCAAAAGACATGGTTAACTAAAAGAAATAGTAAAGACAGAGTTTACTCTGGAAGGAAAGACAATGTTCCAAAATTGTTTGTTATATAAACTTTGTCAAAAAGATAGTGTGAAACAAAGGAGATCAGTACCTCACTCAGAAGTTATGTAGCAATCTGAGAGACCCAAAAACCTCAAGTGAAAGTAGCTTTATACAAAAAGAATATATACTGTGTGAATTCATTTATTTGAATTTTTAGAACAGACAAAACTAACCTATGGTAGGAAAAAAGTTAGAATAGCTGTTGCTTATGGGTGAGTTCATGCATGGATTGACTGATGAGGAAGGTGAGGGATTTTCTCAAGTGGTGATAATGTTCAATATTTTGAGAAGAGTTTAGGATTACAAAAGTGTATACAGCCTGATCAGGCAGTGGTATAGTGGATACAGCGTCAACATGGGACACTGAAGACCCAGATTTGAAACCTAGAAGTTGTTAGCTTGAATGCAGGCTCACCAGCTTGAGTGTGGGATTGCTGGCTTGAGTGTGGGATCACCAACATGACCCCTATGGTCGCTGACTTGTGCAAGGGATAATTAGCTTGGCTGGAGCCACCCAGTCAAGGCACATTATGATAAAGCAATCGTACAGGCCAGCTGGCTCAGTGGTAGAGCCTGGGCCTGGCATGTAGATGATCTGGGCTCAATTCCTAGTCAAGGCATTGGAGTGAGTTTTTCAGGGCAGATGAGAATGGCACCATGGCCTCTGTCTCAGGCGCTAAAAAAAGAATGTCTCTGGTTGCAATGGAACAAGTGCTCCAGATGGGCAGAGTATTGCCCTCTAGTGGCCTTACCGGGTGAATCCCAGTCGGGGCACGTGTGGGAGTCTGTCTCAGCCTCCCTAAACTCTCACTAAATAGAAATTAAAAAAAAAAAGAAAGAGAAATGCAATTAATGAACTAAAGTGCGGCAACAAGTTGATGCTTTTCATCTTTCTCCTTCCTGTCTGTCCATGTCTGTCCCTTTCTCTTGCTTAAAAAAAAGTGTAGACACTTGTCAGTTATTGAATAACATACTTTAACAATTTTTACATTTCATTGTGTATCAATTTTACTTTTAAAAGATATTAAATTCTAATTAATGATATGCATGCCAAAAGATTTAGGGGAGGCTGTATTGACATCTGAACTTCTGAAATGCATCAAAAGATAGATTAATGGATCCATAGAGAGGTAACAGATATAGAGTTATGTGAAAAAACAAGTGTAGGGAAATGTTAATTATACAATCTAGGTGTTGAATATAATGGTATATGTTAAAATTCTCTTCAACTTCTTTCAAAATTTTCACTTTAAAATAATGGGGGGAAATATATATATATTTCTAAAGATTTAAGCCTGACCAGATGGTGGCACAGTGGATAAAGTGTTGGACCAGGACGCAGAGAACAGGTTCAAAACCTAAGGTCACCAGCTTGAGAGTGGGCTCATCAGGCTTGAGTGTGGAATCACAGACATGACCCTATGGTCTTTGGCTTGAGCCCAAAGGTCTCTGGCTTGAGAAAGGGGTCACTTGCTCCACTGTAGGCCTCTGACAAATGAGAAAGCAATCAATAAACAACTAAAGAGAAGCAATGAAGACTTGATGATTCTCACCTCTCTCCCTTCTTATCTGTCCCTCTCTGTCTCTATCATAAAAAGAAAAAATTTTATTTTTTAAAATTCATTTTAGAGAAGGGAGAGAGAAAAAGGGGGAGGGAGAGAGAGAGAGAGAGGGGAGCAGGAAGCATCAACTCCCATATGTGCCTTGACTAAGCAAGCCCAGGGTTTCGAACCAGCAACCTCAGCATTCCAGACTGACGTTTTATCCACTGTGCCACCACAGGTAGGTGAAAAATATATATATATATATATATATATATATATATATATATTTTTTTTTTTTTCCATTTTTCTGAAGCTGGAAACAGGGAGAGACAGTCAGACAGACTCTCGCATGCGCCCGACCGGGATCCACCCGGCACGCCCACCAGGGGCGACGCTCTGCCCACCAGGGGGCGATGCTCTGCCCATCCTGGGCGTCGCCATATTGCGACCAGAGCCACTCTAGCACCTGAGGCAAGGCCACAGAGCCATCCCCAGCGCCCGGGCCATCTTTGCTCCAATGGAGCCTTGGCTGCGGGAGGGGAAGAGAGAGACAGAGAGGAAAGCGCGGCGGAGGGGTGGAGAAGCAAATGGGCGCTTCTCCTGTGTGCCCTGGCCGGGAATCGAACCCGGGTCCTCCGCACGCTAGGCCGACGCTCTACCGCTGGAAAAATATATTTTTGACAGATATTTTAAGGGTGAGAGATATTTTGGTATGCTTAAATTTAAATTTTTAAAAAGTAATAATTTAATATTGAAATTATTGTCCTTAATATATTATAAAGTATTTAGCAATACCAGTATGTATATGACACTGTATCGAACATTTGTAGCAAATTTTAGAAAACCATATCTTCTAGTGACCAAGAATGACATTGTATGTCACTTGTATAATTCAAAAAGGAGAGAAGGGGGGGGATTGAGGGGGGAGAGAGATGTGTGAATAAGAAGTAGTGCAATGGGCTATTACTTGGCCATAAAGAAGAAATATCTTGCCATTTGCTACAACATGGATGTACCTCGAGGGTACTATACAAAGAGAAACATGTAGGACAGAGAAAGACAAATACCGTGTACTTGCACTTATATGTGGAATCTAAAAATAAATAAATGAACAAACAAAACAGAAAAAAAACACACAGATACGAAGACAACAATGATGGTTACCAGACGGGACTAGGTTTGGGGGATGTGACAAGATGAAAGGAGTTAAATAATAGAAATTGCCAACTTAAAAAAGTAAGAATGGTGTCAGGTGAGGTGATCAGTACTCATTTGATCTATAATATAAATGTCTAATCCCTATGTTTTGTACAACTGAAACTAATACATGTATAAATGAACATAAGGACTATGTAGTGAATTTGCAGCATTATCTTCAGACTGTCTACTCTCAACTCTTTGGCTGATGCCTGAACTTCAATGGCAGCAGGAAGCTGATTCCGAGAACACATCATGGAAGCTTAGGTCATGAAAATGAAGAAAACAAAGATACAGAGATCCTGCTTTCTTTTACAGCACTTTTCTGAGAGGAGTTACACTTTATCCTTTCTTCCAGGGCAGCTTCTGCTCTCTGCATGGAGCTGATTTGGCTTTGAGAACAGTATATGATATTGATTCTAGCTTCAGTGATCATTGATGGGGATAGCTAGCAGGAAAGATGAATCAATGAGAAGTGTGTCCACTTTTCCTTTATTTAAAAAAAATTATTGAATTTATTGGGGATGACATTGGTTAATAAGATTATACAGATTTCAGGTATACAATTCTAGAATACACCATCTGTATATTGTTTTGTGTGCTCACCACCCCAAGTCAATTCTACCTCTATTACCATCTATTCCCCCCCCCCATACTCTCCTCCACCTCCCCTGATTAGAGCTCAGGAAATAATTAGAAACTTCTCAAGCTGCATAAGTAATGACAAAAATTCCAAACTTATCTTTTTGCTTTATTCCAGCAAAGAAACAAACAACGCCTCAACTTTCCACAACCTCCCTTGCTCACTTCCATCTGAAATCCTTTGAAAGAGTGATTTTAGACTGTACTATTTTTAAAACTCTGGAGTTAGAGAAATGTTTCAGTGATTCTAAAATAATGTATCATGTTTTTCGCTCCATAAGACCTACTTTTTCCCCCCAAAAGTGGAGGGGAAAATGCTCGTGCGCCTTATGGAGCAAATGTTCAATTTTTTAAGCTGCTGCGGGGCGCTGCACCGGTAAACATATGTAGAATAAGCACCTGCGGGAGCATAGTCATACTCTCCACAGCGGCGTGTGGAACCCGCATCTGCTGAGCGATCTCCTGGTTCTGGTCTCCACAGTTGCATGCAGCACAGGAGGGAAGGCGAGCAATGTTGTGTGGGCACATTCATCTGGCATCATCAAGGGCAGGCATGAGAGGCTTGCTGCAGCAGTGGAGGGCTGCACTGCAGCTGCTGGAGCTCTGTGTGAAGTGCTGATATCACTTGTTGCCAGCCTCATAGCATTTCATTGGCTGACTAGCTAGCAGACATGGGAAGAGCCAAGGATGTTAGAGGGCTTCTGAAAAAATCTACCCTAGTAATGCTTGACCAGTTTAGAGCATATATTAGCACTCTTTCTCTCTTTCTCTCTCTCTCTCTCTCTCTCACACACACACACACACACACACACACACACAACTTTAAAGAAGTGAAGACTCATCTAGCTGTAATTCCTGGGGGTCTTACCAGCCAATTGCAACCTTTCAACATTTCCATCAACAAAACCATTTAAAGTCTTTATGCAGGAAGAGTGAAACAAATGGATGGCTGCTGGTAATCATGATCTGACATTAACTGGACGAATGAAGAGACCCACTATCACTAAAGTTTGTGAATGAGTGAAAACATCATGGCAGTCAGTGAAGAATGAAACCGTGGTACGGTCATTCAAAAAATGTGGTATTAGGAATGCCTTAGATAGCACCGAAAATGGTATCATATATGAAAATAGTGAAGAAAGTGGTACCAGTGATTGTGAGCAACTGAGCTTCTTAAATTCTGACACTAGCGATGATGAGTTCCTGGGGTTCCCGGACAACTTGAAGAGTATTTGAACATTAAAGTCTCTTCTCATTTGTTAATAACAGTGCTAATGGTTGTTAATACTGCTGTTGAGTTTACACTGTTGAAATATTATTGTGGTATATTTTATTAAATATTTTTTTTAATTTTTATTTATATTAGCCAGAGAGGAGAGGGGAGAGAGAGAGAGAGAGAGAGAGAAACAGGAACATTGATTTGTATGTGCCCTGACTGGGGAATCAAACTGGCAACCTCTGTGCTTCAGGCTGATGCTCAAACGAACAGAGCTATCTGGCCAGGGCCTTATTAAATATTTTAACACACCACTTAGTTCAGAATATTTTTTTTCTTATTTTCTTCCTTAAAACCCTAGGTGCATCTTATGGTCAAGTGCATCTTATGGCACGAAAAATATGGTATTTGAATTTCTAAATACATTTTTCATGTATCCTAAACTCTAACATACTTAAACTCTAACTTAAGTCAGTGGAAATCTCTAGTATATTAGATAGTACCACTAGGTTTGCACATTTTGTGTGTGTATGTGCAGATTTCATAATAGTTTCTATTAGTGTCTTTCAGTGCATGTATCAAAACTTGGGCTTTTTGCCTGACCAGGCGGTGGCGCAATGGATAGAGCATCGGACTGGGATGCGGAAGGACCCCGAGGTCACCAGCTTGAGCGTGGGCTCATCTGGTTTGAGCAAAAGCTCACCAGCTTAGACTCAGGGTTGCTGGCTTGAGCAAGGGGTTACTCAGTCTGCTGAAGGCCCACGGTCAAGGCACATATGAGAAAG
Organism: Saccopteryx bilineata; assembly: GCF_036850765.1. Classification (NCBI taxonomy): domain Eukaryota; kingdom Metazoa; phylum Chordata; class Mammalia; order Chiroptera; family Emballonuridae; genus Saccopteryx; species Saccopteryx bilineata. The sequence goes on along the minus strand of NC_089501.1, from coordinate 562,561 downwards.
CAGTCAAGGCACATATGAGAAAGCAATCAATGAACAACTAAGGTGTTGCAACGAAAAACTGATGATTGATGCTTCTCATCTCTCTCCATTCCTGTCTGTCCCTATCTATCCCTCTCTCTGACTCTCTCTCTCTCTCTGTCCCTGTAAAAAAACAAACAAAACTTGGGCTTTTGATTTTTAATACTAAATACAGCTCCTTATTGATTTCATTAAAGCTTCTGGCTTATTGATGGCCACTTCCCCTCAAATCAAAAGAGTGTAGTTACTACTGGAGCACAAGTGATATAAATAAAAATGACAAGACTCCTAATTGTCACTTGTTTATTGACAAGTGAATACATAACACAGTTTGTTATAATACTTTGAGAGTTCTTCTTACCTGAATATCAGTGTATAAAATGAAAATAACTACCTTGAGAGAGAAGAAGAGAAGCAGAAAGAGAGAGAGAAAGAAAGAAAGAGAAAGAGAGAGAGAGAGAGAGACATCAACTCATTGTTCTACTTAGTTGGGCCACCGATTGTTTCTGATATGTACTCTAACCAGAGTTTGAACCAGTGCCCTTGGGATTGAACCAGCGACCTCGATGCTCCAGGATGATGCTCTATCCACAGTGCTACCAGCCAGGGCAAAAGTACCTTTAAAAGCTAGAAAGAGTTTTCTATTTCTTGATTAAAAGCAGAACGTAAAAAAAATATGTCAAGTGTTTAGACTCAAGGTAGAAACAAGTTACATTATACTAACAATCACAAATTCCTTAATTGTTTCCACTACACAAACAGTGCCCCAAAATTTTGTATAAAATCATCATTCAAAAGCAACCAAGTATTATGACCTTATTTGATGTTAAGGTACTTACACCTCATGGAAAATAAAAATTGTCCAAACATATATGTTACAAATAATAAAATTTAACAAAATGTTTAAATGGTTGCTGTCAAGAGACAATGTCATTTTCAAATATAGAATGAAAATAAGCCTGTTCACTTATTTTTAGTGTAAACTGACTTAGTGGTTTGAAAAACAAAATTATATCATTTAAAATAACCTACAAAATTGAGTATTAGGTGAAAACAGTCATTGACAAAGGAAAAGCTTACTAACTTAGCAATGTGGTATTACAATTGTATTAGGCTTACAAGATAATGTCAGCAATAAAATAAAAACAAAGTTTGAACATAAAACTTTGAATTAAAATTTTATACATAGAAATAAAATTTTATCTGACAGAAAGGTCCTGACTATTTTTTAGACTGCAGCATAGAATAACATGATTAAAAAGGCATTTTAAAATATACATGTTTATTTTCAACCATAAAAGAACACTTAAGTCAGCAGAGGAATCTGGTCGTGTAAGATCTAAAAATTGGACATTTATAATTTAAGGATACAAGCAATTGTTAAATATTGTCAGTAATTGAACAAAGAATAAAAAATGTCCTACACTTCTTTCAATCTTCTGAATCTGTACCTTTTCTTTTCTTTAAGAAACTGCTATTGAGGAAAATAGCTCCCAAATTTTATAGAATATTAATGTCTTTATTTTCGCTACATTTATTGAACACTTAATTTTCAACAACTTGTCAGGGTTCAGTGGCAGCTCTTAAATCACATAGCCCCAGCCTGACCAGGCAGTGGCAAAGTGGCTAGAAGTTTGGATTCGGACGCAGAGAACCCAGGTTCGAAACCCAGAGATTACTGGCTAAAGAAGGGGGTCATTTGCTCTGCTGTAGCCCCCTGGTCAAGGCACATATGAGAAAGCAATCAATGAACAGCCAAGGTGCCACAACGAAGAATTGATGCTTCTCATCTCTCTCCCTTTCTGTCTGTCTGTCCCTATCTGTCCCCCTCTCTCTCTCTGTCTCTGTCAATAAATAAATAAAATCACATAGCCCCAAAAGATGAAGCTGGAAGGGACCTTAGATATCTCACTCTTGGAAGACACATATATCGTAAAATTTGTTAAGACAGCAAGAGCAAAACTTCGAAAACATGCATAAGTTGAATGCCATTGTGGTAGCCATTATGGCTGTTGCATATACTTTGGTTACCCTCTTTTTCAGGGAAAATGGTTAAGCTGCACTTCACTACTGTCTTTTAAATTAGGCATGACCACATGACTTGCTTTGGCCAATAAAATGTGATCAGAAGTGACTTCGATACTTTGGAGAAGTAGCTTTAAGAGCAAGTGCACAATCTGCCTTGTTATCTTTTCCTGCCTCAACACTCACAGGGGAATGTTTCATAATGGAGGCTCTGTTAGATTGAGTCTTGAAGTGAGGGTCAAGAGTATATGGCCTTGCAGACCACACTGTACATGTAGTATGAGAGGGACAGAATTTTCATTGTGTGGCCACTGAAAATTTGAGGTTGTTAGCAAAACATAATCTAGACTGTCATGAGTGGCACAGAAATAAGAATCTAGAATGTGACTTGTGGCCTATATTTGGCATTACAGGTTGGTAAGTGAGAGGGAAGAAAATTATATTGGATGGCAATTCGTGCATGTGGTGTCAAAGCATTTATAAAACTGTCAAATAAAAAAGTGGCCTGGTCACTCTTAACGAACAGCCAAGGATCACCAGATATTTCAACATGAAAGAAAACAACACAAGCAAACAAACAAAAGCCTGGAGATGCCTGACTTATAGTGGTCCAGTGGATAAAGTGTCGACCTGGAATGCTGAGGTCTCCAGTTCGAAACCCATGACTTGCTTGATCAAGGTACATTATGAGAAGTAACTCCTATGAGTTGATGCTTCCCATTCTTCTCCTTCCTTTTCTCTGCCCCTCTTTCTTCTCCCTCCCTCCCTCCTTCCTGTAAAAAAAAAAAAAAAAAGCCTGGAGGAAACAAGACAATGTTGGGACAAGAAATCTTTAAAACTTACAATTAACAGAGAAAATTACATTGCATCCATAAAACAAATCAGGATATTCCTGAAAACAAAAGAGTTCTTGGAAATTGAATATATGATTAGAAAAACTGCAAGTCATAAGAGGCATTATAAAACTGAGTGAAAAGCTTAAAATAAAATACAACATCTATGCATAGAAGTAGCAGAAAGCAAGAACTAAGGAAGAAGAGGATTTTATTGAGAATAGTTCCAGGTATAGAAAAATATGTGTTTTCACATTAAAAGGACCAAGTCATAAAAAAAAATGATTAAAAACCCCGCATATCACAACCTGGGTTGGGGTTGGAGGGTTGGGAGAGGATCTAAAAGCTTCCTAGAAGAAAGAAAATAAAAGGGTGGGGTTTTATAAAAAAAAATAAGAAACAGAATGGAATCTGAATTCGCAACAGCAACTATAGACACTAAAAGAAGTATATTGAAAAGTCTGAGGGCCTGACCAGGAGGTGGCACAATGGATAGGGCATCAGACTGGGACGCAGAGGACCCAGGTTCAAAACCCCAAGGTCTCCAGCTTGAGTGTGGGCTCACCAGACTGAGTTCAGGATCATAGACATGACCCCACGGTCGCTGGCTTGAGCAAGAGGTCACTCACTCTGCTATAGCTCCCACCCTCATCAAGGCACATATCAGAAAGCAATCAACAAACAACTAAGGTGTCGCAATAAAGAATTGATGCTTCTCATCTCTCTCCCTTCTTGTCTGTCCCTCTCTCTGTCTATCTGCCTCTGTCACACAAAAAATAAAAAAGTGAGGGAAAAGTATTTCCATATCACTTTTATACCTACTCAAATTACTAGATATAAAGAGTCTTAAAAACTTTACCTCCTCAATATTTGTTCTTAGGAAGCAGTTTAAGGATGTGTTCCATCAAAACATAGGAGAGGCCCTGGCCGGTTGGCTCAGCGGTAGAGCGTCCGCCTAGCGTGCGGAGGACCCGGGTTCGATTCCCGGCCAGGGCACACAGGAGAAGTGCCCATTTGCTTCTCCACCCCTCCACCGCACCTTCCTCTCTGTCTCTCTCTTCCCCTCCCGCAGCCAAGGCTCCATTGGAGCAAAGATGGCCCGGGCGCTGGGGATGGCTCTGTGGCCTCTGCCTCAGGCGCTAGAGTGGCTCTGGTCGCAACATGGCGATGCCCAGGATGGGTAGAGCATCGCCCCCTGGTGGGCAGAGAGTCGCCCCCTGGTGGGCGTGCCAGGTGGATCCTGGTCGGGCGCATGCGGGAGTCTGTCTGACTGTCTCTCCCTGTTTCCAGCTTCAGAAAACAAAACAAAACAAAACAAAACAAAAAAACATAGGAGAAAACTGCCTGACCTGTGGTGGCGCAGTGGATAAAGCATAGACCTGGAAATGCTGAGGTCGCTGGTTCGAAACCCTGGGCTTGCCTGGTCAAGGCACATATGGGAGTTGATGCTTCCAGCTCCTCCCTCCTTCTCTCTCTCTGTCTCTCCTCTGTCTCTCTCTCACCCTCTCTCTCTCCTCTCTAAAAATGAATAAATAAAGAAAGAATCAACAGACTTAAGTAAAAATTTCAAATTTCAAAACATAGGAGAAAACCAAGAAAGATGAAGACATGAGATCCAGAAATAATAAGTAATAAGGAAGTAAAGGAAATTCCCACAATAAGAGAAAAGAAAAGCATAGGTCAATAGCTACTCAGCAGGACCCTACAGAAGTTTAATTTGTAGCAAGTGTAGTAAATCCTAAGAGGGCTGATCCAAGGCAGGGTGGGGGACTGTCCAATGATGTGAGATGTTTAAAGCTATTGAGTAGCTTTCTAGATCTGTTGGAAGATTTTTGGAGACATACTAATAATACATACATAAAAAATTAAAAAGAAAAAAGGGTATTTAACTCTGTTTTTTTTTTAAAGGAAAAGAAATCATAGTATATTGCGATTCCCTTTGAACATTCCTGCAGCTGTAATAAAAAGTAAATATACTAAATATTTACTCAGTCAAAATTGTGCTATTTTTTTTTTTTTGAAGAATGAGGAAAAAGTAGTATAAAAGAGCTGAGTCTTTATCTTCTTTTTTTTTGTGACAGAGACAGAGAGAGGGACAGACAAGAAGGGAGTGAGATGAGAAGCATCAATTCTTTGTTGCAGCACCTTAGTTGTTCATTGATTGCTTTCTCATATGTGCCTTGAGTGGGGGGTTTCAGCAGACCGAGTGACCCCTTGCTCAAGCCAGTGACCTTGGGCTCAAGCTGGTGAACTTTCCTCAAACCAGATGAGCCCACAATCAAGCTGGCAACTTTGGGGTTTCGAACCTGGGTCCTCTGCGTCCCAGTCCGACACTTTATCCACTGTGCCACCGCCTGGTCAGGCCTAAGTCTTTATCTTCTGTTGTGGGACATATATAGATATTATCTGGGGAGTAAAATAAATAGCCATATAAAACCTGGTGGTAAATATCAGAAAAAATAGTTAGATAATTTAAATTTTGTTTCCTGTACTAAAAATATGTTGAGGCCTGACCTGTGGTGGTGCAGGGGATAAAGCGTCAACCTGGAATGCTGAGGTCACCAGTTCGAAACCCCGAACTTGCCTGGTCAAGGCACATATGGGAAGAATTGATGCTTCGTACTTATCCCCCCCTTCTCTTTTTCTTTTTCCTCTCTCTAAAAATGAATAAATTCTAAAAAAAAAAAAAAAAAAAAAAAAAAAAAAGCCGTATAGCCAGCCTACACACACACAAAATATGTTGGGGAGAAAGTGGAGGTACCAAATTGTTCTTTTTTCCTTCTAAGCTGTATAGAAATATTTGATTTTTTAAAGTATTACATTGATAAAAATTAAACTTAAAATACAAAGTCAGAGAGAGAAAAAAATCTAGTCACCACCTCCACTGCTTCCTCATCCACTTATTCCTCAGTCCTTGTCAAATGCCTCTGCCCAAACTACAGAAATGCTCTCATTAACGTCACCCTGTAACCCGGTAAGTGCGGATCCAGTGGACTGTTCAGTCTTTATTATATTTGTCAGTTTTACAGCATTTGATATTAACCACTCCCTCATTGTCCTTGGAATCTGGAACCCTACGGCCTAATTTTCTTCCATTTGCCTCAGATCACTCCCCTGCAGTTACACTGTTAAATTATCCTTCTTCCCTGTGTTCCTGCTTGGCCTTCTTCTCACCATAGCTGCTTCCCCTGGGATATCTCTGTATTCCCTTACTTTCAACTACTGCTTATGTATTAACTCCCATCATAGTATCTCCAGCTCAGACGTCTTTACCATGCTCCAGCCTCATCTATCTAACAGGACTCTCCCTCATTATGTCTAAAACTTAACTCATATCTCTACTATTAATGATTAATACATATAGTACTTATTTGACAGGAACTATTCTAAGTATTTTGTATATATTAACTCATGCGTGAATGAAGCGAATGAAGGTAATTAAGGCACAAAAAGATTAATTAACATGTCCAGGGTCACAAAGCTAATAAACAGCAAAGCCAGGATTTTAAACCAGTCAGTTTGGTTTCAAAATGTAGCCTCTTATACCTGCACACTATTACCTCAACAGTCGCTTCTTAATGTATTCCTTAACCCAGTGAAAAGTCACCATCCCTCAACCGTTGTCTGATGCAAAAACTTCCATCTCCCTCAATCCACGTCAAGTAGTCACCAAGTTGAATTAATAACTGATTTTACTTCCTTAACACGTGTTAATATCTGCTCCCTTCCTTCCATTTTCCTACTACAAATCTACATCATTTCTCACTTAAACTGGAACAAAGGCTTCCTACTGGTCTCATTGCTTTCAAGTCATTCTCCACATTGCTGCTGAAGTCCAGATGTGCTCCTTCTCTCCCCGCACCTTCATGCTCCCCCAGTCATATACATAAGATTAAAAGTTTTCAATGTGTTCCCATAGTGTTTAGCACACTGTTTAAACTTAGTCCATGCTTCCTAGTCCTTGCTAGTATTTCCTGGCTTACCTCTTACCATACTCTTCCACTTTTTCTCTATGCTTTAGGTAGAAACCTCACAGATCAGTGTCTGCATCTGCAGCTCGCTCTGCCTGGAAAACCACTGCTTTCCTCTCTATATTGGCTAGTCTCAGTTCCGCAGCTTTCCTTTCTGCTTTTTATAATACCTGGGTACACCTCTATGACAGACAGTCTTAGCTATTATTATAATGTATCGTTCTGAAATGACTGCAAGCTCCAGAAATGATATCAAGTCACTTCATCCTTTCAATAGGAAACGGAGGCTATTAAGCCCTGTAACTTACTCAAGGTTACACAACTAGTTATCTGAGGACATGCTATTTCACCCAGATCTGCGTGACCCCAATGTTAATGAAGTTCGTGGGTTTTTTTTTTTCATGATAAGCTGCTACAACTTTAGACCAACAGAGTCCTCATATTCTTGGGCAGTGGTTTAGTAGTTTCTATAGTTAACAGGTCTGTTTTTAAATTGTGATTAAAGGCAGGGTTTTCTTAGCTTCATCAACACCTTCTCTGTCTCTTTGGGTTACCTTTTCCACTCAAAACTGCAGGTCTTCATAAAAGTTGTATCTAAGGGAACAAAAGTACCCAAAATTACTATGACAAGAGACATCTAAAGTTTTTTTTTATTTTAAACCTACAATTTAGAGATGAAGAAATTAAATTGAAATTAACTTTGGAAAATTAAATGCCTAAAGTCATAACTAGTTAATGGCAAAGCAGGGACAAGATAATGTTTCCTGTCTTCGAAATTAATGTTCTTTTTCAGTACCTTCATAATACTGTTTCCCATAAGCCCAATTTTAGAGTGTTTTACTGTTTAACACAGTAAATCTCTATTACTGATTAACCTGAATGAAAATTTCCTCAAAAATCTAACGGGCAAACATACTGTTGTCAGCATATACTGTCAAAATACAAGAACAGCTTCTGCCCAATTTGAAAAAACAGGATGGTTTCTCCTCAATAAACTTATACTTTGAAAGCCATGGTTTTAGACAACACCAATGACCTCAAAAGATACAGGAGTGTTTAACAAGAGAATGCGATGCAATGTTCTGTGTTTGTGATGTCCAAGATGGAAGCTATTAACTGGCCACATGTGGCTACTGAACACTTGAAATACTGTTAATACAACTGAAGAACCAAACGTTTCATTTTTAATTTAAATAGTCACACAGGCTAGTGACAACCACTTTGTATACTGCAGTCTTAGAGTTATGTCATAATGACCTGAAAGGTACTTTACACAGGATGTTTGAAAACAGTACGCATGACCTGTGATGGTGAAGTGGATTCAGCATTGACCTGGAATGCTGAGGTCGCTGTTTTGAAACACCGGGTTTGCCTGGTTAAGGCACATATGAGAAGCAACTACTGTACTAGGAATTGATGCTTCCAGCTCCTTCCCCAATACTCTCTCTCTCCACTTTCTAAAATCAATAAATAAGATCTTAAAAAAAAAAACCCAAAAAATGAGCCCTGGCCAGTTGGTTCAGCAGTAGAGCATTGGCCCGGCATGTGTAAATCCTGGGTTCAATTACTGGCCAGGGCACACAGGAGAAGCACCCATCTGCTTCTCCACCCTTTCCCCTCTTCTTTCTCTCTCTTCCCCTCCTGCAGCCAAGGCTCCACTGGAGCAAAGTTGGCCTGGGTTCTGAGGATGGCTCCATGGCCTCCGCCTCAGGCACTAGAATGGCTCCTGCCACAACGGAGCAATGGCCCAGATTGGCAGAGCATCGCCCAATAGTGGGCATGCCAGGTGGATCCCAGTCGGGTGCATGTGGGAGTCTCTCTGACTGCCTCCCTGCTTCTAACTTCGTTAAAATACAAAATAAATAAATAAATAAAAAGTACAGAAGGCCCTTGAATAATTGTTTTATTATAACATCAAGAAGGGGAAAATGATTTTTGGACGGATCCATTGTCTGTGTGGAATGTTTGCACATTCTCCCCACATCAGCATGAGTTTTCTCCAGGTATTGTGGTTTCCTTCCACATCCCAAAGATGTGCACATTAGGTAAACTGGTGTGTCCACATTGTTCCAGTCTTAGTGAATGTGGATGTATATGAGTGCACCCTGGGATAGAACAGTGTCTTGTTTGGGGGTTGGGCCCCACCCATCTTGTACCCTGAGCTGTCTGTCAGAATAATATCCAGCCATCCGTTACCCTGAACTAAATAAGTGGGTTGGAAAATAATCCTCTTGTTTTTATTAGTCTTTTTTAAATGTATGTATATCTCACTTTATTTCAATGTAATTTTTGAAGTGCTTTGGGTCTTTATTTGCAAGTTTGGTGATTTTTGTGACCAGAAATATGTTGTAAGCATTTAACTCTTATTTATATCTACCTATGGTAAAATTGGTTTCATTATACATCATTTTTTTTGTTTGTTTTTTTTTTAATTTATTTTTATTTTTATTTTTTATTTATTCATTTTAGAGAGGAGAGAGAGAGAGAGGAGAGACAGAAAGAGAGAAGGGAGGGAGGAGCTGGAAGCATCAACTCCCATATGTGCCTTGACCAGGCAAGCCCAGGTTTTGAACCGGCGACCTCAGCATTTCCAGGTCGACACTTTATCCACTGCGCCACCACAGGTCAGGCTTATTATACATCATTTCTGTTAAAGTCACAGTTTCCAAGAACCAAGTGACAATATCAAGTAAAGCCCTACTGTAGGGATCAAACTGCTCTCATAGAAGCAGAATGGAGTTTTCTTGGCCACCTGCCACCCAGTGCTTCTCAAAGTACTTCGAAGGAAATCAAGGTCATTTCTGAATACAGTATAACCTCTAAGTTTGAAAACATCATTTTAAAAGAATGACTACACAGTATTATAATACATGGATATACATAATTTAATCTAATGATGATATTTACTTTTTTCAATTCTGTTATTATAAAAAATGCTATGACAAAAATCTTTGGAAAAAAAATCTTTGTGTATATCCATTTTATTTACAGGCTTTAACATGTATTGCCAAATGATCCTTAAAAACTTGTATCAGAATACACCTCTGCCAGAGATATGTGAGACTGCCCAATTTTCTGCAAATTCCCCAATATCAGGTATTTTTAAAAATGATATCAATAACTTTACAAACTTTCACCTGTCAAATGTTGTTTTAAACTTACATTTTTAAATTTTCTATACTTATACTTTTATGAATTTCTATGTTCCTATTTTTTGCCCATTTTCTATAAGGATGTTTGTTTTTTTCTTACTAATTCACAAGACTTCTTTACACTGCAAGAATATTAATCCTTTGTATATGTGTCATAAATAATTTCCCTTGGAATTTTGGCTTTAAACTTCTAACAAGTTTCTACAAGCTATATAAGTTTAATTAATATCAATAGGAAAAAGATCCATGGTTATGTGCAATACAAAAAAAATTCTGGTTTACTCTATTCTGCAGATGCATAAACATTTAATTTATACATATTTTACTCATTTTGCTTATATGTATGACTCCAATATATAAGATAAACTATTTCATGAAATTAAAATATATTTGTAAAAGATCTCTCATTAAACAAATAGCCATCTTTACTTTTATAAATAATAGGTTATCTAAATATAAAGTAAACTTTAAATGTTAACATCAGTGAATGATTAGTGATACTGGATTCTAAGAGAAAATGCAAGAAGAAATTAATTTTTTGTACATGCAGTTGTAACCTGACACAGCTGCCAAATTTGGACAGAAAAAGCAGGGGTGAAGGTCAAAAGTTTTTAAATCACAATTAACAGCTTAATTATTATTGTCTATATTTGAACCAATAAATTAAACTACCATACTAAGTAAAATTAGATGAAGTAAATCATCTAATCCTGAATTATCTGGGAGGGATGTTTATTGTTAAATATGTTCCCTATTGGCCCTGACTGGTTGGCTAAGTGGTAGAGTGTCAGCTGGAGTGTGGAAGTCCTGCATTTGATTCTCGTTCAGGGCACACAGGAGAAGCGCCTATCTGCTTCTCCACCCCTCCCTTTCTTCTATCTCTCTGTCTCTCTCTTTCCCTCCTCCCCTCCCACAGCCAAGACTCCATTGGAGCAAAGTTGGTCCAGGCACTGAGGATGGCTCCATGGCCTCTGCCTCAGGTGCTACAATGGCTCCAGTTGCAACGGAGCAACACCCCAGATGGGCAGAGCATCGCCCCCTAGTGGGCATCCTGGGTGCATCTTGGTCGGGTGCACACAGGAGTCTGTCTCTCTGCTTCCTTGTTTCTCACTTCAGAAAAATACTCCCCCAAAAAAGTTCCCTATTAAAGTTTAGCATTGGTGGGATAGCTCAGTTAGAGCAGTGGTCCCCAACCTTTTTTGGGCCACAGACTGGTTTAATGTCAGAAAATATTTTCACGGACAGGCCTTTATTTAGGGTGGGACAGATAAATATATCACGAGACCGAGACTAGTGTCAAGAGTGAGTCTTGGCCCTGGCCAGTTGGCTCAGCAGTAGAGCATTGCCCTGGTGTGCGGGGGACCCGGGTTCGATTCCCGGCCAGGGCACATAGGAGAAGCACCCATTTGCTTCTCCACTCCCACCCCCTCCTTCCTCTCTGTCTCTCTCTTCCCCTCCCACAGCCAAGGCTCCATTGGAGCAAAGATCGCTGGGGCGCTGGGGATGGCTCCTTGGCCTCTGCCCCAGGCACTAGAGTAGCTCTGGTCGCGGCAGAGTGATGCCCCGGAGGGGCAGAGCATCGCCCCCTGGTGGGCGTGTCGGGTGGATCCCAGTGGGGCGCATGCGGGAGTCTGTCTGACTGTCTCTCCCCGTTTCCAGCTTCAGAAAAATACAAAAAAAAAAAAAAGAGTGAGTCTTAGCCTGACCAGGCGGTGGTCCAGTGGATAGAGCGTCAGACTGGGATGCGGAAGGACCAGGGTTTGAGACCCCGAGGTCACCAGCTTGAGCGCAGGCTCACCTGGTTTGAGCAAAAAAGCTCACCAGCTTGGACCCAAGATCACTGGCTCGAGCAATGGGTTACTCAGTCTGCTGAAGGCCCGTGGTCAAGGCACATATGAGAAAGCAATCAATGAACAACTAAGGTGTTGCAATGTGCAAAGAAAAACTAATGATTGATGCTTCTCATCTCTCCATTCCTGTCTGTCTGTCTCTGTCTATCCCTCTCTCTGACTCTCTCTGTCTCTGTAAAAAAAAAAAAAAAAAAAAAAGTGAGTCTTAGACGGATGTAACAGAGGGAATCTGGTCATTTTTAAAAAAATAAAACATCGTTCAGACTTAATATAAATAAAATGAAAATAATGTAAGTTATTCGTTCTTTCTCTGTGGACCAGTACCAAATGGCCCACGGACCGATACTGGTCCGTGACCCGGGGGTTGGGGACCACTGGGTTAGAGCACCGTCCTAAAACACAAAGGTTGCACATCTGAACCCTGGTCAGGGCACATACAGAAACAGATCAATGTTTCCGTCTTGCTCTCTTTCTTTTTTTCTCTATAATCATTATATTTTTAAAAAGTTTAACATTGAGAAATCTAAATAAATGATAAAATGCTAATAAATGTTAGCATCTCTCTTTTAGTTGAACTTTATACTTTATGAATGAAATGCAGTCTCAGTACTTCAGTGATATAAGTTAAATTTTATTGCAAGGAACTTCAACCACTTCCAATTTTTACCTTATGGAGTTTTGTAATATTTAACACTTAAAATTATGGGCCAGGAATTAGGCACGTTAATTTTAAAACTGTTATAGTATGAGTTGGTCTGCATTACATACTGTATTTAAAACTATTCTAGCCTGACCTGTGGTGGCGCAGTGGATAAAGTGTCAAAGTGTCGACCTGGAAATGCTGAGGTCGCCAGTTCGAAACCCTGGGCTTGCCTGGTCAAGGCACATATGGGAGTTGATGCTTCCAGCTCCTCCCCACCTTCTCTCTCTCTGTCTCTCTCTCCCTTTCTCTCTCCTCTCTAAAATGAATAAATAAAAATTTAAAAAAAACAAACTATTCTATATATGATTAAACACAAATTAAGTAGATAACAAAAGCACTTAAATTTTATAATATAAAAAGATTTAAAACAATCTTTCAACAGTCTTCTCCAATAATGGAAACGTCGTCTCATTTTATTACCATGTATAAGTAAAACTTTTTTTAAAAGGCATCTTAAGAAGACCACCTTAGCAAATGGGCACATGAGAATAAATTAAGGATAAAAGCATAATGCTTCTTCCGATGAGTACCACCAACACTAATGGGATAATAGGCATCTTAAATTAAGAAGTATCAGGCTTCACTAATGCTCTCACACTGATTTTTATAGGATGTGAACTCAGCTACATGCAGATTATAAATTCTGATTTCAATATAAGTATGAGTTTCTTACCAATAGCAAATTCTATCTTTGTCACTAAACATCAAAGCTTTCAACTGGAAAACATTATCATTTTATCAGGTATATCTTATAACTTAGAATATCTGATAGAAACAGCAGTGGTGGGTATTGCATACTTTTGTTAATACTGTATTAACCAACTGAGAAACTATGTATATATAAATATAGCCCAATTTTATCACTGTCAAAGGTTCAGATTCTGAAGTCTTCTCTTTCTTTACATCTTAGTGATAAAGGCTTGCTCACTCTTCCTCCTCCAAATTTCCATTTCCTTTATATTACTGCCTTTTCCTTTCTGAAAGAATCGATAGTCTCACAACTATCAAATGATCCTTTTCTAACAAGCAAAACAAAACAAAACAAAAAACAGAACAAAGTGTATGATGGTTCATTAAGCAAACATTTTTTGAAGTTCAGAATATATATATAAAAAAGCACATGGACAGATACTTTAAGAAAAATAATGTTATTCTGAGTTATAGTCAAGGTAATTAGTTCATTAGAATCAGTTTTAGAGTTTAATAATTTTAAAAGGCAGTTGTGTTGTCCACACTCATTTCACCATACCATAACCTGGTCCAGGAATCTACCTGAACTAAATTCAAAGTTGATAATTTAAAACCATTCAGCATCTGGTCTCTACTTAGCTCCCCACCTCCTTTAAATACTATCCTTACTGTATCCCAACTATACTTTTTGAGGATGCTCAACATTTCTTTCTGTGACCAAGTCTTAGCTGAACCTCTTCTCTTTCAATGTTAGAGCGTAAGGAAGACAAAAGTAGCTGTTGCAGCCAGAGGCTGACCTGTCACTATCAGGTAGGCTTGGTGCAGCCAGGAGTTGGCTTAGCACTCAGAGCCATGCCAGGGTGTTCATAACATAACATTTTATGCTATATATAAACAATTTCAGAGAATGGCATCAGAGAAGGTCACTCTAACTTTATCTGAACAGAGACAAAAACAAGAACATTGCGCAAACCAAATTATGGTCAAACACTCCCTTTTTTGGCTAACATGCCTGCTTCCTTACCAGTTTAAGTTTTGGCACTATGTTCTTTCCGTCTTCCAGACAAAGATTATTAAGATATCCAATCATAGAATTACTCCTGCTTTTTGATAGCATCCAATACAGGGCAAACTCCTGCCTCCTTGATCTCCCCTTTAAATCAGCTAACATAAAACCAAATCCTAAAAATCCTTTTAACACCCTCTCACTGAGATACTTCAAGTTTCCACATGACATGCCCGCTCCCTCATTGTCACAAGTTAGTAAATTCAGTTTTGTTTGATTCAGGTGTGTTCCTGGTGGCATGTATTTATATATGTATTACACACACACAAACAAAATAAAGCTATTTTTAGTTTCAATATATACTTTTACAGTTCATATTATATTCATGCATATTTAATGTTGTTTTTTAATATTATAAGCACATATATATTTGCTCCTTAATTCCATAAAAGATAAGATCTTTGTGGTTCTAAATATTTATATCTTTAATCACTACAAAAAATGCTGTAGATATGTCATTAATTCCTTTTATTTATTGGTACTTTCCCAAATTCTGATTCCTGGTTCCTTCCCACTCTACATTTTCTTTCTTCTCTTTCTCTTTCCTTTCTTTCTTCCTTCCCTTTCCTCCCTTGACTTTATTTATTGATTTTAGGAAGAGGAGAGAAAGACAAAGAAAAGCAGTGAGGAGGAGGAACAGGAAGCACCAACTCGCTGTTGTTTCTCATATGTGCCTTGACCAGAAAAGCTCCAGGTCTCGAACTGGCAACCCCAGTATTCCAGGTTGACGCTTTATCCATTGTGCCACCACAGGTCAGGCCCCACTCTACACTTTCTTCTTTGATGATGCTCTCCATCTCACTTCCACTAGCACTTAAATATGATGACTTCTAAATTTATAATTAAAACACATAAGATAGTTAACAAAGCTATTATTAAAAATTAAATTATAAAAAGATAAAATAATTTATATAAAACATTGTATAAAATATTGAAGTCATTACTTATTTTACTATATTTTATTATTATCTATGTTCCTGAGCTTACACATCCATTGAATCTCTATAGTGGAATTACTCCACAATAGTGTGTCACAGTCCATTTCTTCTCAAATCCACATTCACTGATATCATATTGATCACTTGAAATTGGCCATCATAGAAGTATTTACACTATGGAAATTGGCAAATGTTATATAAATCAAGGCTTAATTTAGTCTTCTGTTGAGTGTCTAGACACTTTGGAAAATGATGGTGAAAATGTTAACAATGCAAATTAAAATTAACAATGTATTATGTTTATAGCTGTTACATTGTAAATAGCACAAAAATTGGGGAAAAATTCTTACATTTCAACAACTGTTAGTATTCAAAAACTGTTATCCAATTCAGCTTTCTTTATCCAATTTGTTTTTGTTTTAATTTTGTTTTACTCATTAGTATTTTTAAAAAATCATTTAACATTCATGGAAGAACTACACTTGTTCATCAATTACAAAAATAGCTGCAGATAAGAGTTCAGAAAAAAAGTCAACATATGCAATCTGTGAGAACCAAATGGCCACATGGAATTTATGATAGAGAATTGCAACTGTATTATTAGTTGTAAATTGTGTTTTACATTCTTTATAACAATGAAATTTATAACATCTGTTTTGGAAAGCCAATTATTAAACATTTAACAAATCACCCCAGTTTTTAAAAATGTTTATCAGTCCACAAATTACCAAAATCATAATTAATGATGGAAATTTTATATTTTTAAATCATTTTTCTTCTACTTGTGGGATAAAAAGTTTTGTTCTCAGCCCTGGCCGGTTGGCTCAGCGGTAGAGCGTCGGCCTAGCGTGCGGAGGACCAGGGTTCGATTCCCGGCCAGGGCACACAGGAGAGGCGCCCATTTGCTTCTCCACCCCTCCGCGGCGCTTTCCTCTCTGTCTCTCTCTTCCCCTCCCGCAGCCAAGGCTCCATTGGAGCAAAGATGGCCCGGGCGCTAGAGTGGCTCTGGTCGCAACATGGCGACGCCCCGGAGGGGCAGAGCATCGCCCCTGGTGGGCGTGCCGGGTGGATCCCGGTCGGGCGCATGCGGGAGTCTGTCTGACTGTCTCTCCCTGTTTCCAGCTTCAGAAAAATGAAAAAAAAAAAAAAAAAAGTTTTGTTCTCAGTAGGAAGAATTTTAGGCAGTTGTAAGACAGTTTCAAGTTGAGAGAGCAGGCTAGAAGTGGTGATACTTTATCTCGTAATAGTGCTGGTGTGGTCTGAGCATTGGTGCTGGTCAGTAAGCTGTTCATTACTGGACCGAGACAAGTATACAAACAGGAAAGCATTTGTACAAAAGTATGTGGTCTGCAACATATCAGAAATTATACAAATTTTAAAAAATGTTTGGAATCACTGCTCTAGACAGCAAAATTTGCCAGGAAAGTATGCCTCATGTCCTCTGAGTAACTGGGGTAGCAACCTTCAAGAAAACTTCACTACCGCCTGACCTGTGGTGGTGCAGTGGATAAAGCCTCGACCTGGAAATGCTGAGGTCGCCGGTTCGAAACCCTAGGCTTGCCTGGTCAAGGCACATATGGGAGTTGATGCTTTCAGCTCCTCCCCCCTGTCTCTCTCTTCTCTCTCTGTCTCTCTCTCTCCCTCTCTCTCCTCTCCTAAAATGAATAAATAAAATTTAAAAAAAAACTCAAAAAAAAAAAAAGAAAAACTTCACTACCACTACTACTTAAAAAAACAAACAACAACAAAAAAATCCAAATAATTTTTAGAAAATAAAAAAGAAAGAAAAGAAAAAGCCAGGCAAATGCTACAGGCCAGAGACCACTCCCAGAAGCTGCTAGTGAAAGATAAATATGTATCACTTATCGTAAGTTTTCTATTTTTTTTTCACCCCACACAGAAACTATCCTGGCAAAATTTCAGCCTTCCTATACCACTGCCAACATCATCACCCTTTACCGGTCTTGATGTATTTTCACTCTCCTTTTAAGATGTCCATGTGCATAGTTGATATTTTGTAAACACGTGCACAATTTTAGATAATCTGTTAAGATACTTTTATATGATGAACCACCCTGCTCCCAGCTTTTCTGGATGTCTTGAATATTATTTAAGTCTCTGGTTTTGTAAAATAAAAATATATTACTAAAAATGTTTTAAATAAATTTAATTTATTTTAACAGTGATAAATTTTGAGCTAAAGAGTAAAGATGTCAATGTTGACTAATACACAGATTACTGGCCATCAGCTTAAACTTCTCAGTGCTTGTCTTCATGGGACCATGTTCCATGAGTCAATTTTTAATGGAAAATACTACATATTATATTGCTACTGTGGAGACTGATAGTGTACTATAGTATATTAAGGCATTGAAAATCATAAATTAAATGAAGAAATAGACTGAGTTTTGTATAAGCAAGAGGTTCCCAAACATATTGAAAATGAACTTCTTTTCCTTTCAGAAACACTTACTAATACACTGTAGAAGTAACTTGTTTGCAAAACATGCTTAGGAACATTAGCCATCAATCACTCTCACCACGGAGCCTAAGGCCTTTCAAAATTAACTTCCTTTTATAATAAGCCTGTCTATATCTAATACCACTATTTGCAAAACCTTTAAGTAATGCCTAAGGGATATTCCAAATACATTTTGGCCATTTTGTAAATTTTCTCACCAGATCTTATAACCTTATTTCAGGCTAACTTGGCTGTTCAAACTTGTCCACAACCTAAAGACAAATTCTTTTAACTCTGCATCTAAGCATAACAGTACCTGCTGTGTTTAAGAAAATATCCTTTCTATAAAAAGAGCAATGTAGTCACTCTCCCTGGCTTTTCTGGACCTTATTGCATTAGTTTCTATGACAGCATGATTTTTTCTAAGTGCTTTGGAATTGCTTTGCCTTGGTTTTTGTAGGAAAGTCAACAAAAATAAGGAAAGCAGCGCACCCATTTTGATTTGCAGTCCCTGCCATCTGAATAAGAGGCAGCTGTATAAATTAAATTGCACAAGTATTAGAATTATCTAGAACCATTGAGGAGATACAAATTCATGAACATGGATATTCACTCTTCAGTACAAATGAGTAACCGAAAGCCAAGATTGAAAAGTTTATAAGAAAAAAGTAAAGTGAGCCTGACCAGGCAGTGGCGCAGTGGACAGAGTGTCAAACTGGGACAAAAAAGATCCAGGTTCAAAACCCTGAGGTCGCAGGCTTTAGTGCAGGCTCATCCGGCTTGAGCGTGGGGTCACTGGCTTGAGCGTGGGATCATAGACATGACCTCATAGTCCCTGGCTTAAGCCCAAAGGTTGCTGGGGAAATCATGGGGTCACTCGATCTGCTATAGTCCCCTTCACCCCCCGTCAGGGAACATATGAGAAAGCAGTCAATGAACAACTAAGGTGCCACAATGAAGAATTGATTCTTCTCATCTCTCTCTTTGTCTCTCTCTCTGTCTCTGTCACACATGAAAGAAAGAAAAAGAAAGAAAGAGAGAGAGGGAGAGAGAGAGAGAAAAGAAAGAAAGGGAGAGAGAAAGGAAAAGTGATAGGAACTGAAGCACAGATACAAGCTGGGCAGCAATGGGCAAATGATTGAAATTTCAAGCTCCTTTTCTTTTGTTAAAGCAGCTTCTCCAGTAAACTAAAATTGATTAATCAGAGAACCTGACAGATCACAGGAACCCGGTCAATTTCTCTTAGCAGCCAGCTCCATGTGTTAAAGACTTTGAAGCAGAAAGATGCCCTTATCAATTTCCTACAGAAGGTCTTAACACCAGGAAGGGGAGTAGGGATGGAAGTTGAGAAAGAAGAGAAAAACACACACACATTAAAAGGTAAAAGAAAAATAAGTGAAAGATTTAAAAATAGCAGTGTTTTAGAAAAGATGGGAAATAACACAAAGAAAACAAAGATTAAGGTGACTTGATAGTATTGAAGGATATGTCCTGCCATATTTTTGCTAGCTAAAATAAGATGTTCCAGAATCTATTGGGGTTTCCAACCTCAGTTCTGATTAGCATTATATTAAGAATGAGCCAAGCATCCAGAAGACAAGAAAGAATTTACAGCACAAAACATGTAGCAGAAAATGATTAACGCCTGACCTGTGGTGGCGCAGTGGATAAAGCGTCGACCTGGAA
Source organism: Saccopteryx bilineata (assembly GCF_036850765.1). Taxonomy (NCBI): domain Eukaryota; kingdom Metazoa; phylum Chordata; class Mammalia; order Chiroptera; family Emballonuridae; genus Saccopteryx; species Saccopteryx bilineata. The sequence continues at coordinate 543,168 of NC_089501.1, read as the reverse complement.
ATGCTGAGGTCGCCGGTTCGAAACCCTGGGCTTGCCTGGTCAAGGCACATATGGGAGTTGATGCTTCCAGCTCCTCCCCCCTGTCTCTCTCTCCTCTCTCTCTCTCTCTCTCTCTCTCTCTCCTCTCTAAAGTGAATAAATAAAAGTAAAAAAAAAAAAAAAAAAAAAAAAAAAAAGAAAATGATTAACAATAGGCATACCTTTTAATATATGGTAGGAATAAAATTAATAACAGATTAGGGATGGGCTGTCCCTACTCTTTGTGTTGGGTAAATGAGCAGGATGGCCCAACAATGAAAGTGGACATGATATGAAAAGGTTAATTCAGTCTGAGTGTAGAAAGACACTTAGCAAACAGATGATACATGGGTGACAACTAATTAACAAGTGGATGAGCAGATAATGAATCAATCACTATTGAGAAAGGGACATTTAAAGAGAGTATAAAGGCTGCTTCCTTTAATGTGAAATAAAAATTGTTTTTTTAACATAGATTTTTAATTTCTATAATTAAAAATTAAATTCAGGCAAGATAGATCCTGAAGTCTATCTGCCACTTAAATTTAGGTCAGGATATGATTTTTGGGTCAGAAAAAGGAATATATACATTTGTGCAACTCTGAAAACAATTTGAAAATTGAAAGTTGACAGGGGCTTCTGGAAACTCTCAATGGCATATATAATTTTCAAATGCAAAGGACTACTTCTACCTTTCAACACCATCATTTTCCCTGCCTAGAATGCTTTTCCTTCTTGCATTGTGGCCACACATCTTCCTTTCTCAAAGAAATAAAAATTCACTTTCTGTCACCTGTAAATGACACTGACAAGGTACTTAAAATACTATGATATATATACATATATCTACACATATGTTTTATAAAACTTGTATAAACCCCTAAGTTTTATTTCATGGTATTTGATTCTAAGACAACTATATTACAGAATTTTAAATAATATATTTTAGAACTAAAGGTCACCTATAATATAGCTAAAATTAAATTCCTTTATCAGCTAAAATAATTTTAATTTGCTTATAAAACTGAAAAACTAGCAAATGATTTAATGACCTTTTAAATTTTTAAACAAAATATATACCAATTCTTTTTATATTTTGCACGTGAAATAAAGACATATATTAGCTTTGTCCAAGTTTTCTAGATGACATTTCAAAAGATATAAATTTTTAAAATGTCTCACATATTCACACTTGTAAAATTACAATTAGATTAAAATAAGAATTAATGGCCTGACCAGGCAATGGAGCAGTGGAGAGAACATCAGACTGGGATGCAGAAGGCCCAGGTTCAAAACCCCGAGGTCACTGGCTTGACTGTGGGCTCACCTGGTTTGAGCAAGGGGTCATCTGTCTGCTGTAGGCGCCTAGTCAGGGCACATATGAGAAAGCAATCAATGAACAACTAAGAAGCCACAATGAAGAATTGATCCTTCTCATCACTCCCCCTTCCTGTCTGTCTCTCTCTTTGTCACAAAAAATAAATAAATAAATAAAATAAGAATTAATATAGGCCTGACCAAGTGGTGATGCAGTGGACAGAGCATCAGCCTGGGACACAGAGGACCCAGGTTTGAAACCTCAAGGTCTCCAGCTTGAGTGTGGGCTCACCAGCTTGAGCCCGAGGTGGCTGGCTTGAGCAAGAGGTCACTCACTCTGCTGTACTCCCCGGTCAAGGCACATATGAGAAAGCAATCAATGAACAACTAAGTTGCTGCAACAAAGAATTGATGCTTCTCATCTCTTTCTCTTCCTGTCTGTCCTTGTCCATCCCTCTCTCTGTCACTCTCACTTAAAAAAAAAAGAATTAATATCAGATGTTAGGTTTACTCTTATTCCAAAAGAATGTACACATTAACAAATGTTTAGAATTTGTCAAATGCATAGTACAGTATAGCTGTTTCTTTTGCTCTTTTTGTGTGTTTTTTCCGAATGTAGAAGTGGGGAGGCAGTCAGACTGACTCCTGCATGCGCCTGACTGGGATCCACCTGGCATGCCCACCAGGGGGTGATGCTCTGCCCATCTGGGATGTTGTTCCATTGTGGCTGGAGCCATTCTGGCACCCAAGATGGAGGCCATGGAGCCATCCTCAGCACCCGACCGGGCACCCTCCGCTCCAATGGAGCCTTGGCTGTGGGAAGGGAAGTGAGAGATAAAGAGGAAGAGAAGGGGAAGGGTGGAGAAGCAGATGGGCGCTTCTCCTGTGTGCTTTGGCCAGGAATCGAACCAGGGACTTCCACACACCAGGCCGACACTCTACCGCAGAGCCAAATGGCCAGGGCCTAGCTGTTTCTTTATACTCTATTTCTCAACTTCCAATTTAATTTATAAAAACCTAATTTTCCTGTTACAATTTACTTAATTTTAAACTCCTTTGATTTATAATTGGCAATAATTTGAAATGGAATTGAAAGTTATTTTCCCCATTAGTGAAAAACATTTATTTTTGGCAAACAGCATAAAAAAGTTAATGATTCAAAAACAGCATCTGGACCGAGGCTGGTTGGCTCAGTAGTAGAGCACCAGCCCGGTGTGGATGTCCTGAATTTGGTTCCCACCAGGGCACACAGGAAAAGCGCCCATCTTCTTCTCCACCCCTCCCTATCTCACTTCTTTCTCTCTCTCTCTCTCTCTCTCTCTTTTTCTCTCTTCTCCTCCCCTCCTGCAGCCATGGCTTGATTGGAGAGAGTTGGCCCCAAGTACTGAGGATGGCTCCATAACTTCCGCCTTAGGCATTAAAAAATGGCTCTGGTTGCAATGGAGCAAGGCCCCCAGGTGGGTAGAGCATCGCTCCCTAGTGGGTTTGCCAGGTGGATCCCGGTCGGGGAGCATGCAGGAGTCTGTCTCTGCTTCCCCTCCTCTCAGTAAAAAAAAACAAGCATCTGTTTTTAAGTTATAAAGAGTAGAAAATATACTACAAGGTAAGCAGTTGGGTATCTCTGGGAGGGTGGAAAATGGGTGACTTATTATTATTGTCTTTATATTCTTTTGTCTAAATTTTCTATAAGCAACATGTATTACATTTATAATCAGAATAATGCAATATACAACATTTTAAAGATAAAAATGCTAAGATGAGCCTGACCAGGTGGTGGCACAGTGAGTAGAGAGTGGGGCTGGGACATAGAGGACCCAGGTTCGAAAGCCACTTGGGTGTGGGCTAACCAGCTTGAGCGCGGGGTCACTGCCTTGAGTGTTGGGTCATAGACATGACCCTATGGTTGCTGGCTCAAGCAAGGGGTAACTTGCTCTTCTATAGCCCTTCAGTTAAGACACATATGAGAAAGCGATCAATGAACTAAAGGAGCCACAACAAAGAATTGGTGCTTCCTATCTCTCTTCTTTCCTGTCTGTTTGTCCCTATCTGTCCCTCTCACCATCTCTCCCTCTCTGTCTCTGTCATAAAAAAAAGTTAAGATGGCCCTGGCTGGTTGGCTCAGCGGTAGAGCGTCGGCCTAGCGTGCGGAGGACCCGGGTTCGATTCCCGGCCAGGGCACACAGGAGAAGCGCCCATTTGCTTCTCCACCCCTCCGCCGCGCTTTCCTCTCTGTCTCTCTCTTCCCCTCCCGCAGCCGATGCTCCATTGGAGCAAAGATGGCCCGGGCGCTGGGGATGGCTCCTTGGCCTCTGCCTCAGGCGCTAGAGTGGCTCTGGTCGCAATATGGCGACGCCCAGGATGGGCAGAGCATCGCCCCCTGGTGGGCAGAGCGTCGCCCCTGGTGGGCGCATGTGGGAGTCTGTCTGACTGTCTCTCCCTGTTTCCAGCTTCAGAAAAATGAAAAAGAAAAAAAAAAAAAAAAAAAAAGTTAAGATGCTTCATATTTAGTTTTCAGTCCATATTCTTACTTAAATATGAACCTATTGGTAATTTCTTACCCCAAATGTGCAACCACTCTAAAATCATTTTAGACTATGTTTCTGCCTAACAATAGATTATAGATATTAATCATAAACTGTTATACATTTGGAGGAGCACTTAACAGAGTCACTAAGGAGTTCTCAAATGGGGGCATTTGGCACTCCAGGGGACATTTAGCAATGTTGGGAGACAGTTTTGGTTGTCCCAAATATGGAAGTATACTGGTTGGAATCTTGTGGGCAGAGGTCAGGGACATTGCTAAACATTCTATAAAGCACAGGATAACCCCTCACAACAAAGAATTATCTGGCCCAAAAGGTACAACTTGACCCAAAGTACTGAGGTACAGAAATCCTATGAATCATTAATTTCTACTTGTCTTCATTAACAATACTGCTATTGGTATCTTAAAGTGTAATTTTTAGAATTCTATAGGATTCAGACTTAGTCATCATCACATAAATATTATTTTCATATTTTCCCTTTATCCCAAAATAAAACAACTTCTTTCCGATTTCTAGAGTTCAAATATTACTATGACATTTAAAAATTAAAGATGCTGCATTTTACACAAAATATTATTAGTCTATGTGCCCACTGTTTACAGTGGAGACAGAAGATATACAAAAGAGATGAGGAAAGTGGGAGTGGGCATAGAAGGGCAGGTGTTTTCATTCATTTTGTTCTGCTCATTGCTGTATGTCATATATTAGGTGTTCAATTATTATTTGTTGAATAAACTGATGGAGCTAAAAGTCTTTTTTTAAATTAATTTTAATGGGGTGACATTGATAAATCAGGGTACATATGTTCAGAGAAAACATCTCTAGGTTATTTTGACAATTGATTATGCTGCATTCCCATCACTCAAAGTCCAATTGTCTTCCATCACCTTCTAACTGGTTTTCTTTGTGCCCCTACCCTCCCCCAACCCCCTTTCTCTCTTCCCCCCCTCCCCATAACCCCCACACACTTGTCCATGTTTCTGAGTCTCATTTTTATGTCCCACCTATGTATGGAATCATATAGTTCTTAGTTTTTTCTGATTTACTTATTTCTGGAGCTAAAAATCTTGATGAAGCCTGACCTGCGGTGGCGCAGTGGGTAAAAGCATCGACCTGGAACACTGAGGTCGCCGGTTCGAAACCCCAGGCTTCCCTGGTCAACGCACATATGGGAGTTGATGCTTTCTGCTCCTCCCTCCCTGTCTCCTCTCTCTAAAATGAATAAATAAAATCTAAAAATAAATAAATTAATTAAAAATCTCGATGAAGACTGCCTGCCACCAGGTTCCCTTTAGAAACTGATCTACCTGCAGGAGCTCACCCCTGGAAGACCCTACAATCAAATGATTATTGACAGACATCTAAAGCCAAATTATTATCATATGCCTGCCTTTAATTGCAAAGCTTCTTTATCTGATTTCCTAACTTTGAGGTCTTGGTTCTTCTATGTATGGACCTCAGGGCAGCCAATCAGACTCTGCTGTGATCATTAAGATCTCAAATACAGATGACAGGAATTTATGTGGCATTTTGAAATTATATATTTGATTTCAAATCGCGACTGGAAATCAGTACACATATAAAAAAGGAATGGTTATTTGTGGATGTTCTACCCAAGGAAATAGAATAAAGTCAGAAAGAAAATAAGAATACAGAAGTAAAACAACAGTGAGCCTTATAATAGTAAAATGTAAATAAATGCTCCCCCAAGACTAAATAAGCCAACTTAGAATAGTTCCAAGGAAAATGCTATGTGCTTAGACTGATAGGAACGATCGCTTATGTTAGAGATGAAGTCATCTTTCCCAGGGACACAGGGAGACAAAGGTGGATACATGAACAAAATAACTGTGGTTTTGATTGGAGGGAAGAAAGAAATGAATGCTGAGTGTGCAAACACTAGTGACCACTACAAAAACCGTAGACCTTTTTCACACAAGCAGGTATCAAGAAAGACTACCCCTATCCTATACTTGTGGAACTGACTTGCGTCCATTATGCTCTTGACTTTTGTTAATTAACCAGGATGCAGATAACTCCTTTTTGTCTATTAAGTTTCATAGTATCTGCTAAGTGTTGGCCCTGTCATCCTTATACCAGCTATCCTTAACTGTAGCACATCTACATTCTTAAAAAAAAAAAAAAAAAAATTTTTTTAAAGAAACAAAAAGATGACAGTAAGGATACCCTTCATTCCCTTTTTAGACACTAGGTTATACTAAACATACATATACTAAACATACATAAACTCTAATCCTTACAACCTTAAAAAGTTAGTATTGCTATCTAAGGCAATGTGGCAAAATTGAAACAGCTAGTAAGCAGTGGAGCTGGGAGTCCATCTCACTCCTATTTACATTTGCTACCATCTCATATCCTTAATGATATTGCCACTTAAAACATTTATTGAATATTCATGTCAATGTTCTCTGAAATTAAAAAAGAGAATTAGATACGTTAAGTTCCTCCTTACCAATAAACGGCAAACATTTTAGACTTAGCAGTAAACTGTGGTAATAAACATAGTACAAAAGCCACCTTTTTTTTCTGTTAAAAGAAAAAAAAAGGCAGAAGTCTAAAAGTGTTCTGGGCCCACAAATGCAGTTTATCATATATAATTCAATGCATAACGAACATATTAGAATGATAAAAAGGAAACTGAATATAAGTTGAACATTAGGGTTTTTTAATCAAGAAGAGTTCACACTCTATCCAGCTAGCTCCACATAATACATATTTTTTCATCTAATGGCAGATAGAGAAAGCTATTCCTAAAGTATATACTATACTTTTATCAGTAAGAAAATGTTCTGAGCAGAAATTATATGAAAAGCATGCATCAAGCGGTAGAGCGTTGGCCTAGAGTGCGGAGGACCCAGGTTCGATTCCCGGCCAGGGCACACAGGAGAAGCGCCCATTTGCTTCTCCACCCCTCCGCCGCGCTTTCCTCTCTGTCTCTCTCTTCCCCTCCCGCAGCCAAGGCTCCATTGGAGCAAAGATGGCCCGGGCGCTGGGGATGGCTCTGTGGCCTCTGCCCCAGGCGCTAGAGTGGCTCTGGTCGCAACATGGCGACGCCCAGGATGGGCAGAGCATCGGCCCCCTGGTGGGCGTGCCGGGTGGATCCCGGTCGGGCGCATGCGGGAGTCTGTCTGACTGTCTCTCCCTGTTTCCAGCTTCAGAAAAAAAAAAAGAAAAAAAAAAAGAAAAAAAAAAGAAAAGCATGCATCAAAACAGAATACAAAATTTGATAAAACAATTCCACTTAAAATTTGCAGTTTAGTAAGACAAACGAGAAACCAAAAATAACAAAAGACAACCTATGACAAGTGACCATTTATTAAGAGTTTTGGAGTGTGAGCATATCTAGCTAGAATGATGAAGAAAGGCTTTAGGAAAAGAAGGAACTGATTTGGGGCCAGATTCTGAAAGATGGTAAGGATTTCCAAAAGTGAATTTAAGAGGAAGACAGAGTACTGTCTGTGCAAAACAGAAGCCTTGGTGGCCTGACCAGGCAGTGGCACAGTGGATAGAGCGTCGGACTGGGATGTGGAGGACCCAGGCTTGAAACCCCGAGGTCACCAGCTTGAGCACAGGCTCATCTGGTTTGAGCAAGGCTTACAAGCTTGAGCAAGGGGTCACTCGGTCTGCTGAAGCCCCCCAGTCAAGGCACATATAGAAAGCACTCAATGAACAGCTAAGGTGCTGCAACAAATAATTGATGCTTCTCATCTCTCTCCCTTCCTGTCTGTTTGTCCTTATCTGTCCCTCTCTTTGTTACCAAAAAAAAAAAAAAAGAAGCCTTGGTAGAGCAACATTTACACTAGTCTTTATGATCAGGAAATACAATAGAATCAAATGGTGACAAGCTGGTTCTCTTACAGGGAATGGTAGTAATGACAACCTCATATAAGCAAGCAGCTAAAACAAAACAAATATATATATGTTCCTTGATCTGGTGAGAGGTTGGACCAATAGAAAGGAATAAAAGGAATATATGATTACATTCTAACTGTATTTTTAAAGTTATTCTATCAAAAGATTACTTACACTTATCATTCTCCTATTCCCTTAAATATACTTGCTGTTACATTTTTATATTTGCCTTTTACTTAAATAATTATATTAAAAAGTTTCAAAATATCTTTGGTACATCCTATAAAACATAAGTAGTATGTAATGTTCACTTTATTATTTTTCAGATATAAATTATGACCTCTAAAATCCTCTTTAAGCTAATTGTAAGATTCCATGACCATTCTGCCCTAGTTTTTCAAACTAGGGTCAACCAGTACAAGAGACTTGAACAAATGCATATGGAGCTAAGGGACTGCCCTTTAAGATGATGAAATAGTAGCAAAAATAGCTATAGCACAGTGGAAGAAACTTGGGCCCCTCTGTTTATAGTGTTTACCCCAATAAATCTGCATCATTTTCTTACTCATCCTGAAACCAGATGAAAAAAAAAAAGACTTCATGAAAATTACTCCTAGGAAGTAAATTATTAAAACAATGTTAGACTTATTCATATCAAGTTATTTTCATTGTCAGCCTATTTTATGAGTTATTTTGTAGCTTAAAAAGCCTCTACGCAAAAATATGTTAAGACACACATTACCTTTATAAAAATGACAAATGATGCAGAGTAAAATATTTCATATATATATATATATATATATATATATTATCCTTTGAAAATTTAGGTAAATACTGCAAATATCAGTAACTGTTTAGAAATGTGAAAACTGCCTAACTGCCATTGCTTTTATTCAGAACACACTCTGTTTTCCAATATTAGGAAAATCACTGGCAACAGCCATTAGAAAAAGAATAAAAGACTTAACCAAAGCTGAATAAAGAGAGAAAACTAGTGAAGGACTGAATTTGACTTTTCTAACATCTAAACAAAGTAGGTTTCTTTTTTCAAAATGACAATATCCAACTATTCAAAAAAATAAATTTGAAATTAATTTGAAATTTAAGAACAAATTTGAAGAACTCTGGTATCTTCATATATATTAACCTCTTCTCATCTACACTCTTTTTCAAGAGATGATACTTTTGCTAAAGACAGACACTTTCTGCTGAATGATTGCTTTTTTCTAGTATCTCTAGAGGTAGGGCCTCAGGCTTCCTTCCCGAATGGGGGTGGGGGAGGGGAAAAAGAAGGGGAGGTAGAGTCTAATAGAGAGAGACCACTTAGAGCCCTAATAATTTCTGCAGGCAGGTCAAATGATAATGTTAGGACAGGGAATAATTTGAGAACAGCTTAATGCTTTAATAACTTGGGTAATTTCTTTTTTCAATTTTTAATTAAAAACTGAAAAATATAAATCAAAATTAACTTTTATTAAAACCTCACTCTGACAACATTCTCTCTTGTCTGAAATTCTTCTAAAAATTGTTTGAATTTTGTAAATTCGGGTAATTGAATGTATGTTGAACATTGAATCACACAGGAAATTCTGGTTACCTACAGGAATACTAATGGTTTAATAATGAGCAGATACTTTTAAAAGGCAGAGTGGACAGATAATGTGGCCAATACCTAATAAGATAACTTCTCAAATATCATTGGTTAAAAATGTTTTATATCATATCTTTAAAAAAAGAAATACTAAAGAATATGTACTGAAGCAAATGTTCACATTTACTTGTCCCTTCATATATTTCAATGATTTGAAAATTTATTCCCAACTTTTATAAAGTTTGTTTTAAAAGAAAATCTAGAAAACAAATCACTCATCAACTATATGTTTACAATAAAGCGTATAAAAACAAGTAGTAATATCTCAAATGGTGTTACTGCCACAACTGAGGCTGGTACTTTTGACGTGAAGACATGAAGACACCCAAAGCCATATATAATTCGTTTTAAAAACCACTTTTATCCACACAAGTTAAAGAAAACTTTCTCAGGAAGAAAAGAGTTATAAAGGGGGAAATGTTCAGTTTTTCACTTTTTAATATCAAATTTTGTTGGGAAAGAAAAAACAAATGTGACATACACACATACACACGTACCAAAAATTAAGCTTGCGTTTCTTAATCTTTTTATTTTAAACCCACAATAACACCAAGATATTAATAGACTCAATTAATTCCTTCCTATATTTGCATGCAGTCCTGTCAAACATTTTTCTTTCTTTCCTTACTAGCAATTTTTCCTTGTTAAAATCATCCCAACCACCACCACTACTTTCTTTACACTGAGTTCTGAGAAATAAGCTACGGTTCAGAAACCTCAAACGATGCTAAAAGATAACTGGTAGAAAAACAAGGACACTGAGAAACTACCCTTTTGCAGATAAAAAGATCAGTATAATTTAAAAAATCTATTTAGCAACTTATTTTGGACTCCTAAAAAAAACAACAGAATGGATGTAAAGTAAGGTATTGTGAGTCAAAACAAGTATTTTAATGCAGAAAAAGCATGAATTAAGAGGCAGATTTCAGTAAATATTTCATATAAACATAAAACTTCTGATAATTTATTCATTTTGAGATTCACTTTAGCATTATCTATAACTAACTAAAAGGGAAATCACATGACTTACACAATGAAAGAGAAAGAATAGTTTTCTTTCCTTTCCTTTCCTTTCTACAGGAAGAAACAAAAGCTCAGTATTAGCTATCCAAGGCCAATGGGTGGGGCCTGCAGGCTAAAAGCTGTAATGGATTGAGGTTAATCTTAATGGGGGCCCACTTTAGTTTTCTGAAAGCATCAAAAATTTGAAAACCACAACCAGGATGTACAAAAAATAACAAGTATTTAATTGAAGTTAGGTTTTAGAACTAGAAAATTCTACTGGGACATAATTCAGTTTATAAACAATGTTACTGCTTTTGTTGGGGTAAAATCGCCTATGATTTCCTATACAGATACACACACCATCCCCCACTGGCTCACAGATACTTCACAAGCTTCTTGAATAAATAGGAGTATCCAATGTCCAGGGTGATGGGTGGTCCTGAGGTCCCGAACCAGAGCTGTATACTTTTAAAGGATGCTGAGATAAGAACAAAGTGTTTTGTGTTCCTTTAAACCTGGGTTTATATTTAAACTCTTCACACTATTATTCATACAGTTCATAAACTTGTACTATATAGGATTCACACAAGTTTTAAGTGTCACCATAAATGTTGGAAATTAACCCCATCAAAACAAAATACTCTGGGGCCTTTTACAGATCTTATTCAAATTAACTAATTCAATTTACTTAAAAGTAATTACTACATCCCAAAGGTGTAAAATCTCAACCTGAGATATTTTCATTACCAACAGGGTGTTTTTATATCTTATAAAATCCCATGGATTTAAGTAAAGTTGTATATATCAAATAAAAAATACTGAGATTAACCCACATGAAATCACAATCAAGCAGCAACTATTTTTAAAAAATACTTTTATACTCTAGGCTTTATTATAAGTCTAATATAAACGTGTTTTCTCTCTCTATCTCTCTCTCTTTCTTTTGCAGAGCAAAACGGCAGGATTTACAAGTGGCCCAAGGAAAAGATAAGTAATGAATAGTTCTGACCCCAGCTTCTCTGGCTTGATCAAGTGGGTCTGCAATCTGAGCCAAAGGGCACAAATTCCTCACCATTCAAATTTCTCCAATGGCATGGGGGAAGAAACAGTGAAAGGGGCAAACATGCAAATCCAGCTGTCCTTAGATTTAGTACTGAACTAAAAATTTTAATGAGTGCTAAACAAATGAGGTCAATACTGTGATTAAATTTCTGGCTCATAATTTAAGCAATTGTAAAAAGTTTCCTTGATAAAAATTTTAAGTTTCTTTTTTTTTTTTAAATATAATACATTGAACTATAATAGGTACATGTCTCTAATATCATTTAATCTGTATATTTAAAGGAGTTGCTGAAAAGTAGAATTAATTTCCAAGCACTAGAGTTTCCATATTATAAACAAAATGATATAGTATTAAAATCAAACCTTCAAAAAAGAAGTTGGAAGAATTCATTCCAAGCTTTAAAATATATCAACAATGTATTAAGCATTTAATATGATACATATAACCAGTGTTATCAGCCTTCTGTTACAGACTCAACTAAGGCTAAAAATTCATTTGATTGAAAAACTATTAAAAAGAATTTAGGCATTCTTGTATCTGGGAACATATCAGTAATGGCACAGGGAATTCCTTTCAAAGCTTAAGGAAAGAAATGGCCATAAACAAACACAATACAAGTAAAATTAACTTTAAATTTACATAGTCTTTATATAATACAGCACAATAAAATGGAACAAAAATCTTAAAGTTATTATCAAATTACACTTACAAGATTATGAAATAGAAGCCAACTTTAAGATAAACAAAAGCAATAAATTTAGTCGGGTTCTTATTTTTATAAATGGACTCATAACAAAAGGTTAAAGCAGCTGGTAAAAATTAAATAGGTTACTAATAACACAATAAAATTCTAACCTTGGGTTAAGATAGTTTCCATGCATAAAATCTAAGAGCTATGTATTTTAAGACTGATGAAAAATAATTGTATTTAGCTCAAAATTTAAAAACTAACATTTAAAAAAAATAAGTATCCTCAAACTAAATGTGTAGAGGTTATATAATTAGACTTTGTAAAATGAAAGTGAATAGTACATGGGGAAAAAGGATCCTTTCTTTTTATATTTTGTATGAAAAGCATGAGGATTGGAAATTTTTAATTAAAAAGTCTGCTAAGGCCCTGGCCGGTTGGGTAAGCAGTACAGCATGGCCTGGCTTTTGGAAGTCCCAGGTTTGATTCCTGGTCAGGGCACACAGGAGAAGTGACCATCTGCTTTTCCACTCCACCCTCCCCCCCCCCCCCCACACACACACACAGCCATGGTTTGAATGGTTCTAGCAATTTGGCCCTGGACTATGAAGATGGCTCTGTGGCCTGGACTCAGGCATTGAAATAACTCAGTTGCCAAGCAGTGAGCAGCAGCCCCAGATGGGCAGAGCATTGCCCTGTAGGGGGCTTGCTGGCTGGATCTTGGTCCAGGCACATGCAGGAGTCTCTCTGCCTCTCAAAAAAAAAAAAAGTTTGCTAAAAAGTACAAAACAGAAACATATAGAGCAAGCTGGAGAGTATAACTCTTAAATCTATCATACAACAGTTCACACTTAGTATGTGATCAATAAAAGAGTTAACTAGATAAAAAGGTAACATTTTATATGAAAGTAAACCACCTTATCAATTTACACCTCTAAGAATGTTTATACAAAAACTCAGTTAAGACAGGAATTCATTAAATTTCCCAAAAGAAACATAAATATCAATAAACCAAAATCTTCTCTTTAGGTAAATAGTGAGTTTGGAAAGTACTATAAGGATAAATGAAATTTAGAATATTTGTAAAGTGCCTACTAATTAATCTCGCTTTCACATGCACAGAAACTATTTTTGTAAAGATCATTTCCAAGCAGAAATAATTAAAAACAAACAAAAACACATAAATATAAATGTGAATTGTATTTAATAAAGAATGCTAACTAGATTGTAGCCTATATGTAACAAGATGAAGTTAAAAGGAACCAGGTAAATTAACCAGTAATATAACATACCAGTATTATATAGCACAATTACGCCTCTTCTCTTCAAGGGTGACTACTAATGAGCACAAGAGAACTTTCTGTGGCAATTTAATGTTCTATAACATAATTGTGGTGGTAGTTATACAGTTTGCCAAATTTACCTAATTGTATACTTATGTTTTGTGAATTTTATTCTATATATTATACCTCATAAAGCTGACAAGGCAAAAAATAAAATAAAATAATTGACATGAGCTTACAATTTTTAAAAAATTCTGACAATGGGCCCTGGCTGAGTACCTGAGCTGGTTAGAGTGCCCTCCCCATATGCCAAGGTCGCAGGTTCGATTCCCTAGTCATGGCACATACAGGAATCCAACAATGAATGCATGAGTGAGTGAGTGAGTAAAAATTCATTTTCTCTCTCTCTCTACCTCTCCAAAATGAATAAAAATATATTTTTTAAAATTCTGTCGATTTACATGATGAAAGTATTAATAAAAATCTAGTGCTCAAAATAAAGATTAAAACTAAAACCTTGGATTTTTACAGTTTTAAAACTATTTTCATGTATATTACATCAATTGATCCTTACCCTATACCTCAAAAAATGGAAAGAAAGACATTATTGCCCACATTTTACCCGTACGAACATTGAAATTCTGAGGAAGCAACTACTGTAGAGTAAGGAACCAACCAAGAGGCAGAGTCAAACCCAAACCTTAATTTCCAAAGTTTTCTCCCTCACTCTACCACACTAGTTCTTTTTTGTAACATACAGAAAGCATTGCTGTGCCCTTACCACCTCCCAGGCTCTCTGTGAAAGGCTTTATATTACATATGTCATAACATTTAATCCTCATAATAACCCTCTACGAGGTGCATACGTTTTTGTCCCCTCACTTGCAGGACGCTGAAACATTGACAAAGTAACTTTCTCTTCACACATAAAATAAACTAAGATTTGAATACTGATCTATATGAACAGACCCTATACCATTATATAGTCTCTCACAGAGTTAAATCATAATTTTTTTTTAAGCAACAGAACGAGGACAGACAGGGACAGAGAGACAGGAAGGGAGAGAGATGTGAAGCATCAATTCTTTGTTGCAGCTAATTGATTTGTTAATTGATTGTTTTCTCATATGTGCCTTGACTGGGGGGCTACAACAGAGCGAGTGACCCCTTGCTCAAGCCAGCAACCCTGGGCTTCAAACCATCGACCATGGCGTCATGCCTATGATCCTATGCTGAAGCCAGCAACCCTGTGCTCAAGTTGGCGACTGCGGGGTTCAAAAGGGTGTCCTCAGAATCCCAGGCTGACGTTCTATCCACTGCACTACCACATGGTCAGGTTAAATCATTATTAATACAGTGACAGATTAAATTACCACAGCAGGTCTATTTAAAATAATATTTTTTTTCTTAACTTATACTGAAGACTACACAAACTGAATACATAACACTGATAAAATCTCATGGTACAACAAATACTTTTAAAATATATAACAAAAGACCTGTGGTGGCTCAGTGGATAAAGCGTCGACCTGGAAATGCTGAGGTCGCCGGTTTGAAACCCTGGGCTTGCCTGGTCAAGGCACATATGGGAGTTGATGTTTCCAGCTCCTCCCCCCCTTCTCTCTCTCTGTCTCTCCTCTCTCTTTCTGTCTCTCCTTCTCCTCTCTAAAATGAATAAATAAATAAATTTAAAAAATATATATATATATAACAAAAATATTTCCAAGCTTCATTTTGTATCCTAATACGTTAAATAATATTAAATACCATAAAATTATAACACAAAATTTTGTAGTTCACTAAAAGAAATTAAGTTATTAACATTATACAACATATTTTGCCTAATTTAAAAGACAGCACATGGAAGATATCAATTTAATTTCCTATCAAGAATATATGCCATTAAAGATAACTGGTTTTATTGTGGCAAAGATTAGTTTCCATTTTAGTTTATTTATTCAACACATACTTGCTAGACAGTTTATGTAACATGTCTACTCTTCACAACAACCTGAAAAGTTAGGTATGATTACTCCTATTTACAGCTGATTACAGAAAAAAATGTAAAACTAAATTATCAATCAATTATCTATAACTCTTATCTTAGATGGCATTTCCAAATTGTCAATTCCTCAGTTATTGAGGAGAGGGATGGGGAAGCAATCACCAGGTTATCTTCCAATTTGTTGCTAAACAGAAGGTAAGATTGATCATGATGTTATCAAAATGCAATCTAGGCCCTGGCCGGTTGGCTCAGCGGTAGAGCGTCGGCCTGGCGTGCAGGAGTCCCAGGTTCGATTCCCGGCCAGGGCACACAGGAGAAGCGCCCATCTGCTTCTCCACCCCTCCCCCTCTCCTTCCTCTCTGTCTCTCTCTTTCCCTCCCGCAGCGAGGCTCCACTGGAGCAAAGACCGGGGCACTGGGGGTGGCTCTGTGGCCTCTGCCTCAGGCGGCAGAGCTATGCCCCAGAGGGGCAAAAGCATCGCCTCCTGGTGGGCCTGCCGGGTGGATCCCTGTACCCCACTGATATACACACTGATATGCAATGTATTTTCTTGAATATGTTGTTATCTAGTTTTCTAATATTGGATATTAAAATCAAATTATTTTAAAGAATAAAAATTACTTAAATTTCTCATGAGCTATCTATACATGTTACAGTGCCATAACCTATAGCAACTATATACACATATTGATCCACTTACAACCTATGCAACTAGCGACCATTCGACTTTACAACCACAATCACTAGCCACGACCACTAGCCACGACTGCTCCGCGTCTGGCAGCGCAAGCGTTGCCCAGCTAGGCGTACCAGTGCGGACCAGCTTTCGGCAGCACTACCATCTCCACGTGCACCATTTCAACCAGTGGCCAATAAACTGTTTCATACATGTTTATATATTTTGATATGTTTTGCAATTGGAAAAATGTTTCCTATGGTATTTTTTACACCTGTAGTTTATATTTTTTATGCACCTGTATTTTGTAATTTTGTATGTTTTGCAAATATTAAACCAGTTGTACTGGTAATACAATATTTTACTAAAATGTAAAAATAAGAAACAAAATGGTGTAGAGATGATACAAATGGCATAAAATGAACAAAGAAAATTATTACATATAACAATAATGAAAGAAAATTATGATAAGATATACTTAAAGATTTTTATAACATCATTTCACAGTACAGTACATATAGTCTACTCAACTTACGACCAAATCGTGTTACGACTGGTCTGTCAGAACCAATCGTGGTCGTAAGTTGAGCACTAGCTGTACTGAACAAGCTGAACTTCTTGTTACTTAAAATTCATAGAGAAATATCTCAAGGTTGAAGAATTGATAATAAAATAACTTCTATTTATTTGTCTTTAACTCTAAATCAAGTCTATAAAATACCAAATCTAAAGTAATAAATTTTCAGTTTAATTAATTAGAAATATCACTTTATTTGTTTAGGTTATACTTGGTTTAGAAATAAAATTACAATACACCATATTTTAAACCAGTAACTTTTATGTTAATCATGGTATCAAAAGAACTACTCAGTTAAGCTATACAAAACTATTCTCAATATTTACATAATTTCTGAACAGGAAGATTCCAGTCTAATTCAGATAATGATTCTTTGCTGCCCTAAAATAATAAAATTTACAGTGAAGGACATACTTTTTAATCCAACATGTTAAATGCAGATAACAAAGTTTTTATCTTCTTATGAAACCCAAGAACTCTAATATGAGTCAAAGATAGTTGAAAATGTTATGCTTAATTGCTTTCATTTATTGTGATTGATTTAAAAAAAAAAGATTCAAAAATAAAAAAGAAAATATTTAAGAGTTACACCAGTAAATTTTAGAATGAAGACTATTTCTTAAATATGTGCCCAATTTACATTTCTTGTTAGAACTGAATGAGAATAAGAACATATTTTTAGAAGCAAACAAAAAGGGTCTTGAGCCTGACCAAGCAAGGGCACAGTGGATAGAGAGTGGGACTGGTGCGCAGAGGACCCAGGTTTGAAACCCCGAGGTCGCTCGCATCAGCTGGCTTGAGTGCAGGCTCATTTGGTTTAAGCAAGGCTCACCAGCTTGGGCCAAAGGTCGCTGGCTTGAGCAAGGGATCTGCTGTAGGTCCCCCTCCACCCCTGGTCAAAGCACATATGAGAAAGCAATCAATGAAATGAAGAATTGATGCTTCTCATCTCTCTCCCTTCTTGTCTGTCCCTATCCCTGTCTCTCTGTCACAAAAAAGAAAAAAAAAAGGGTCTTGAAACCACCATTTGAAAATCAGAAGGAAAGTATCCAGTATCTTTTATAAAATAATTAGTCTTATAAAACTTTATTTAAATGCCTTTAAATGTAATTGAAATTAAGACAATATGTTTGGGATTTTTCCAAATTGGTCAACTGGGCAAATCATCATGAAAATTTGATAGGTTTAGGAACTATTTTCAAAATATTAAAATATATAACTTACTAAAAATGAGCTATATTTATTATGTGATCACATTTTAATGTTTCTAAAATTTCTCTTTATCTAAATAATCTTTTTGAAATTAAAATATTCAACAGCCCTGAGAATCACATGTATTGTGCATGTGAAAAATATTTTCATGCCTATGACAAAAGTAGATTTAGCTAATAAATTAGTGATGGAATACTATGAAAAGCTCTTAAATATGAACATATTGGAGTAATGTTTTTATAAGCTGTGTAATTAAATTGAAAACACTGGGACATGAACTTTATGATATGTCAACTGAAGTGTGTACAATACTTAAAATGTTCATATATATAAATGATTCATCTCCAAATGTCATAAGTTGTACTATTAATAAAATACTTTAAATTTATCTCAGTTACAATAATTATCATTCTTTCTTTTATTTCCATTATTTGAGATGTTTTCTAAGCAAAGTAATAAAAGAAACAAAATATGTAAAATCTTCATATGTATATTTGTATCTTCCATAAATATCAAACTACATACAAGTCAGAAAAACAGAGCATAAGAAAATATCAGTACTAGAAAAGTAAATTAATTCAAAACCAAATTTTTAAAAAATATTTAAGCCTACTAAGAGTAGATAAACAGCAATCATTTTTAATTATTCTGTTTGAGACAAAGTCTTACATAAATTGTGAAAAAAAGAAATATATTTATGTTAAAAATTCTTTGCATCATATTTGATGGCCAAGAATTTAAAATATAACCCAACAAGTAAAGAAATATTACTAAGCGAATAAGCTTAAGAGGGCAATAAGGAGAATGGATTGTATTCATCCTGTAAACAAAATAAATTTCAAATGATCATTTTATTAGGTGAGATAATGACTTTGGAAATAAATGTCAAAATATATGTAGGGAAAACTTACAGGATAACAAATATCAACAAGTAGTTATGGGGAATACTGTTCTCTGGAAAAGCTCTAATATTTAATTACCATGCAATTTATCTAAAGTACCATCAAATACTTAAGTCTGATTAAAAGCTTAAAATATTGCAAAAAGTTGCCAGAGACTTTTCTATGTAATTTAAAAATGTTAGCCCACAATCTGTGGATGCAAATTTTGAAAATGCGTTAATAATAAAGGATAGGAGTATTATTAGTACCTACAAAATAACTGTATTCTAACCAATGACATCACCTTAGTAGGAACCTAGACTTAAAAATCTGTATTAACCATGTGTACCCTTTTCAACTGAAAGGCAAATCTGTTTCCCATTGAATTATTATTTTTTCCCATTGAATTCTTAAGTAAGAATTCCTATAAATTTATCTTATTGACAAATTAAATCATCAAAACTGTCAAAAGTTAAATATTTTAATGAACACCTCAAAGACTGTGCACTGTGGCAAAATTCACAATTATAATATTTATACATTTTTGTTGTTTGTAAAAATAAAATATTCCTTATTGAATGCTATCAATGTTTCAGTATTGACATGTATCAGAATACATATATTCTCATTAATAGCCCATAAAAAGTAAGGTCATTTAAATCACAAGTTAACATTAGGAAGTCAGATGACACTGTCATTTTGAACCACCTATGGTCATTCACCATCTTCAGACAGCAGAATTTCACTGCATTTATCAAATAGTCTAAAGACAGGTAAAGTACAACATCTAAGTTATGTGTTTCCTTTTTGAGGAGCTGGTAACATTAAAGAAACTAAAAGTTTGATTGTATTATTGCCAACTAACTTTAAATAGATTTATGTAACAATGTACAGATACACACACACACACATACACACACAGGTATATGAGACTATATATAGTCTTTTCATTTCCTAGCAACTGAATTGTTTTTGATGTGCAGTTCTTTGCAGTCAGTATTTTCCAAAAAAAAGATACATCCTCAGTGACTTGACATGAATTTTTAAATGAATTTTTAAAGAAACTAAAATAATTATTTTTTCCCAAGGATATACAATTAAAAACATATTTTTGAATTAAAAATATCCAGTGACACATACACTTCTGAGCGCTCAAAAAGCACCTAAGTCATCTATTTAAAATATATGCAGATCTTGGTCCAGGAGAACATTTAAAATTCCTAAATATCAATGGCTATTCTTTCATAATAAAAGGGTATACAGATATAATAGGGGGAAATTCTAACTTATAATTATACATAAAACTTAATATGTTTTCAAAACTGCTCAGACAGTAAAAATGGCAGCAAAAATAAAACATTTAAAAGACATTTATACTGGAGTGAACACACAATACAGCATACAGATAATGTGTTGTAGAATTGTGCACCTGAAACTTGTATAATTTTGTTAACCAATGTCACCTGAACAAATTTAATAAAAAGGAAAAAAATCAGTGGAATAAAATCACTAAAATATGATGTGATTTTTCTAAAATAAAAAATTATTTATGGCTATCAAATTGTTACTTGTAGTTGCTTGGCTAAAATCAGTAGGATTCCTGCCCTTGTTCCAAACAATTATTCATGTAATTTAATATGTAATTACATTAAGTCCCAATATAATAAGACAGAAACCCAGGTATCAAAGTCATGACTCAAAAAAAAAAAAAAAAAAAAAAAAAAAAGCAATACATACCTAGATAATTTTTCCCTAGAAAAAAACTTAGATATATTTTAAAAAACAAATATTATATCCATCAAAAAAAAAATCCCTTAATATCACTTTCTAATTTTAAAGTTAAAGATTATCACTGTCCGGGTTTTTACACCACTAAAACACTAATATTTAAGTTTTATTGACTTTTTACATACTTCTTCCTAAGAATGTATCTGGATATATTCTTCTGAAGAATACAAATTCATATATTTAAAGAGCATTTTTATCACATGTCATCTTAATATTGTTTTTTAGTAAACACACAATGTATAACAATGATTAAAGCAAGTCTTATTAAATAATTAATTATTATACACTAGAAACTATCTATAAAACTTTTTCAGCAATATACTAAATTTCTGAATTTAGTGGATAAAGGAATATTTATCAATATATAACCATTACACAGCGTAAATTTGGATGTCTCATGGTTCTAACATTAATATTGATTAATAGGATGTCTACTATTTGAATATATTAAAGTAAACACAGAAAACCAAATTATAACAAGGTGTGATCAAAGAAGAAAAGGGCTATTTTTTTCATTCATCTATAAAACAAATTTATGAGATCGTAAAGAACAATTTAACAACCCAAAGAAGGTTCAAAGGGGGGAAAGCCAGAGCCTGACAGAAGTGGATCTGTCAATGATTTCAATCATTCACTCCAGGGAAGAAAAAAGCAGAAAATGTGGCTTCATTTTGCAATATAAAGTAGGAGGCATAAAATTCAGTAGCCTGTCTGTAGACTTCTATTTATGTATTTAAACCTTGTTTCAATTCACAGTTCACAGATTATGCTGATCCTTCCACATATAAACAGCCAATAATGATGGCCAGGCCTTTAGGAAAGGAAAACACACACCACACAGCAAGATCAGGAAACACCACAGGACAACAGATCAAAACAGAATGGTTTCATATGTTTCTATTGTTTATATACTTAATTTGGAGATGATATTCCTTAGAGGGAAAGGAGGTTGTAAATATAACCGGGAACATGCAACACAGTATCAAATAAAATATGTAATTTTCACACAAACAGCCTAAGTATTTCCTGCATGTACCTATGTCAGTCAACCTGTAGTATATTGATAGCCATTCATTGAATTCTTTTTAACTTAGATGTCAAGACAAAGTAAACCTCTTTACTCTCAAATCCCTTTACTCCTATCTAAAGAATTATTAGAGAATTTATTGTTCTTTAATTCTTTTGATGAAATGATCAAGCTTGCAAACTGTAAATATATTTCTTACTAAAAAGAGGTTAAGCTATAGAGAGGAGTGGATTGAAAAGGGATGAGGTATTAATTTGTTTCTGCATAAAAATTTTAAAATGAGAAGCAATAACATTCTGTTTGGTATTAAGCATCTTTAAAAATTACAACACACTATAAGCAATGGTGGAAATTTACCCTCAAGTAGCAGACTAGCACATTTTAAACACACAAGCTAAAGCCGCCTCTGGCCATATGTTTTTTCTGTTTGTTTGTTTGTTTGTTTGATTTTTTTTTTAGTTCAGTCTCTTAAAGAGACAGTATCCTTAGACGTATACAGGAAGCACATTTCTAAAATGTTTGATTACTAAGCGTCCACACTTGCATTTCTTCAAATCCATACTAAGCCAACAGTGTTTTATTTTACTTTACTGTAAAATCAAACTATTTTGACTTACATCTACAAATGACTACTGGGCAGGAAAAGATGAAATAAGATGGAGAACTACAGACTAGGGTGTCTAAAATATGGGGACCTATAGATTTTTTTATAACAGCAAACTGTTGTGTTGCTTTTTTAAAAAAACCTTAAAATGGTCTTCATTTATTCATTCATTTACCTACTCATTCATCAGGCGTAGGCGACAGACTACATTGTAACGGATAACACCGGAAGCTATACCACTGCAATTTTGCTGTCGAATGAATAAAAGGAACTTGCTAATAAAGTCAACAAATACCCATGCATTAAAATTTCAAAGATTTCGTTGTTTAGAAAAAAAAATACCCGTAAGGGACCCATACACACACCCTAAAAACTGCATTAACTCGTGATTATAAGGAAAATCTTTCTTTTTATATACCTAAGGACACATTATTTTATAGCCATTGACAAAATTACATATCAACTCCACGTGGAAAAAGGTCAAGAGGTGGGTAAAAAGTTTGGCTTACTTGGTGTACGAATACATCGACTGGAATATCCAAGGGGCATCCCTCTCGGTTTATCATGGAGATGAATCCAAATCCCATTCGCACATTGAACCACTTACAGTGGCCAGTTCCATGCAAAACTTGGGATTCCTCCTCTGCCTGCTCGTGCAGCTTTCCGGGCTCTTCTCCACCACCTTTGCTTGCCCCGCCTGAGAACAGGACAAAAAGTCAGTCTGTATTGCCATACAGTTCATTGAAAAAGGAAGAAAGAAAGAAAAAAAACCTGGTGGTTGGGGAGTGAGAAGGAAATAAGAAAACTCGATTAAACGGTTGATTCCTTCTTTTCTTCTACAGAAAATATTTTAAAAGAAAAAGGTTACAAGGGGAAGCGGGGGAGGGGGAGCCACACTGTTCTATCGATTACATCCCCTTCCACGGTTCTGTATAGATGTTACTTTTTCATTTAAGTCCATTTTTTCAGCCACACATTACCGTACAGCATGAGATACCTTACTTGCATATTGCTGATTTAACACTGATCCCATTTACAAAGAGAAATTTTCAGCGAAACTTTTTTCTCCGGCGGGCACGAGGAGGAAAGAGGAATCACGAAGATGGATAGAACTAGTTTAATGCACATGCGGCGGCAGCGAATCCAGGGTTATCTGCAATGTGCATTCCCCTCCCCCAATAACTTTCAATTAAAGTGGGATGGGGGAGGGGGCAGGTGTATAAAAGTTTTCTCGGGCTCACTAACTGAAACTGCGCTTAATCACACTCAAACAATTCAAACAATAGCCCCCTGAAAGCTTTTCAAGTTGTGAATCACTGTGGGCGGTACAAAACATTTTTTGAGATCTGTAACAATGGGTTGCAGAAAGCCCCCTTGCGCGATGGGGATAGTGGGGGTAATGCCCAGTACTGGGGTAAAACCGGGAAGGGGGAGACGGGCAAAGGAGGGTGGGAGAGGGGGAGGAGAGAGAGAAAGGAAGAAAGAAAATCACAGTAAAACAATAGAAAAGAAAATTAACCTTCGGCCATGTTGCCCCTCGGGCCCTCTGCTCCGAACTCGTGAGATGAAAACTTTCCCTTTGCACGGAGTGATCTTCTGCATCAATCTAACATCTTGATTTTGTGCGATCACAAATTTAGCTCGCATGGTCTAATGTGCTTTCCCTCTTTTGATTTTTTTCTCTTCTCTCTCCAGTTTCTGGCCCCCTGAGCACACGTGACTTTGTCAATTACATGCTTTCTTGCTACTAATTTCACCTCGGATCCTTAAGGGGCTGGCAAGAGGAAGAGATAACCAATCGCCATTTCATCTATGCTGACATCAAAATAATTTATGAATGAACACGAAAAACTCAAAACATGTTATCTTAAAGACAATTTGGGACGCTGCTTTATGATAATTCAGAATGCTGTTTCGTGCTTTTACTTAAAACACAATAGAGGGTCCTTGTGAGTCGTTTAGAAAAACAGCAGTCATACATGTGCACACGCGTGCCTTACACATAAGCCTGTCCAAATAATCTCATTTGGGGGAAAAAGCCATTTCAATAAAGCAACCAAGGTTACGCTATTTTTTCCCCTCTTAAGAATTCAACTGGCTCCATAGCAGTAAATCTGCTTTGGACGCAAATCTATTTCAGTTCTTAGAGAAAAATGTATAATTTACAAAAGATCTAATTAAACCTAATTACATCCCCATGAAAGTTTAGATAATGATAACAAACACCAACACTACGACAAGCACACAAATTTCCTGATTGTGCCTCGAAAAATTTCAAATTTCAAATAAAATCCTATTGGAAAAATCGCTATCACCTTTATGCAGTCAAACTGTGTTTAGGTTTATCATTTCGGAACATTTTGGAAGGGGTTGGTAAGAAATTGTACTTCACAGGTTTCTCCGCCATCTCTTTCCGGGGGAGGAGATGTGATTAATGACTTCCTAAATAACAGCCCCGTATTCCAGCCTAACATAGAGTGAACCTAAATCAGTGGCGATTGTTCCCCAAGAGCAAGACGAGGTAGGGCAGGGAGGGGGAGGGGTGCGCCGGGCAGGGGAGTGAAGAGGAGAGGCCAGCAGAGGCGGCTGCAGAGCCAGAGAAAGAGGTGGGGGAGAAAAAGCGGGCGCTAGTGGGGGGAGGGGTAAAGAAAGAGAGGCAAGTGGGAGAAAAAAAGGTAAATTCACATATTTACTGGACCCTGACATTTTTAAAGTCAATCACCAGTGAAGAGAAAAACCGAATCAACGAAAATTTAAAAATGGATTAGGCTTCTACCGCCCCAGCCCGCCCCCAGTTTCAAAATGCTTTCCCTTTACCTTTTAAATCGGTTTAAATGATTGCAGATTACTAGATACTGACACCAAATATTACCGCCCTTATCGACTATTACAATAAATATTATAGATCAAGTAGAAATGCCTAATTTCCTTTAAAATATAAAACATCACCCTTTTTGAAACATGTAAACGCACCACCACACTTAGCCCCACCCACCCCCATTTTCTTAAACAAGCAGTTTACGGAGAAACTGAACAGATACCACTTCCCTTAGGCAAAGCTACCAAGTTGACCCTCCCCCACCAAACCCGCTATCCCCTTCGGTATCTCCAAACCTGTCCACAGGGCTAACTCTTTAAACACTGCTAACACTGTTCCACATAAACTAAAATGTAGGATCCTGAATCCAAGAACTTTTGAAAACCCATGCATGGCATCTATGTGCACCTTCTCCCTTAGCTAAACAACTAAATATAAATTTATCCTAATTGGTTCAGATTTTAAATAAATGAATGTATATAAATATGCTATTTTCAGCTGTTTGTGGTAAAAAGCTTCAATCAAGACTAAAAAAAAAACTTGTAAAGATTTTTTTTTTGTCCATTTATTTTGTTGTTTCTCAGGAAAAGGGGCAAAGTTTTCTTATTTATTTTGGGGAAGAATAACCATGGTAGGAAAGCAAGAAAAAGTATGAAAATTCAAATGATTTTGAAAGAGTAACAAAAGCTCAAAGCTCTCAAAAAATTATTTGCTAACAAAACATTTATAAGGCATTATTTTAATAGAAAGCAATTGATTACATTGACCTATAATGAAATAACTTTAATAAGGGCATTCCAGGTTAAACATTTCACATAATACAAAATAGAAAATACTAAATACTAAATAAGTTTTTTAACTTTTAAGTGAAAGAATTACTTTTTAAAAATCAACATCTGGTTAATAGAAAATTAATCTGGAAAAGTATTCATTTAACTGGAGGGGGAAAGCTATTATTTATGTAAAACTAATTGTCATAAAATTCACAGGCCAGTACAGCTTCATTCTGTTACTGACACATATTTATGGGAAATATTTTATCTGTAAGTTTGTTTTAATTAGAAAAGTTTAATAATAAAATCAGAAATATATAGAATCCTTGTTTATCATTAAATTTGATTAAGTTCAAACCTATCAATACACAGATTAAAAGTGTGAAATACCAAAACTGAACTACATAGTATGGTATGGTTATGAGCTTCAGTCTTGCCTGATTGAGGGCTTCCAGTATTAGTGGAATTAAGGTAGGGTTCATTGGACTGGTCACTGGTGTCAGAGGTTATCGACTCATTCATTTCCTGAGAGGGACATCAGCCTTTCAAGTTGTGTAGAAGGCTTTGTCCAATTGGGAACTCTGAGAAATCTTCTAGTGTTCATTCACAAAGAATTGAAGGCAACTGTATTTACATACCTGGGGCGGGTTGGCGGTAAAAGAAAGGGGTAGAGAAGTGAAGAGGAGGAGGAGAAGGAAAGGCAATTGGGAAGAAAAGTGAAGGAAGGAGACAGGGTAAGAAAGACTATCAGGGATATGACATTATCTTTTACATGGATTCATCTTTTCTATCCCCACCCCATTTTTTGAGCCTAAGATCCTTTTATAAAACTGAACCTAATCTCTTTAAGCTCATAGAATACTTCTTTCACATAAAACGGTCCTATGAATCTCCTAGAATGCTTTCCAATTTGTTACCTTCCTGAAGTCTTCTGGTTTTAATTTTTGTCTCATTTCCTACTTGTTTTTAGTGCCAGAAAGACCTGTGCTTGACTCAAAACGCATGTTTTATACTTGTGAGAGCCAAATGTTTCAGTAGGTTGATTTATCATAGTTCTTCCAAAATCTTGAAAATGAGTTCAAGTAGCTACAAAGAACGTTAACGCACTGGGGGTAAAAACCAAGGAAACAACCGCCCATTGGTTATCACAATCTAAGGTTTCTCCATTTAAAAAGCACACATGTTCTCAGCCGTTATTATTTTTTAATTCCAACAGTACAATGCAAGGAGCTAAAAGAGGTGTCAAAGCCCACCATGGTTGTTTTCCTATAAGCAGTGAGTGCCTTCTATCAAAGCAGAAACAAGGCTTCAGTTCTTAAAACTAGGAGGAGGAGCTGTGGCAGTACAATGAGCGACTCCACCCGCGGTTTCCTCCTGGCAAATAAGCTGGGGTCCGCAGCCCTCTCATTTCACGCGAAGTTCGTGTCCCAGGGTCACTCAGACCCCCAGGTCAGCGGATCTGCCCCAGCCTGATACTTCCTCTCTCCTTTTTCTTTCTAGTCACCTTTCCCTTTATTTAGCACATCACCACCTTCTCTCTAGCAGTGGAACTGTTCCGAAGAAGGCTAGTGATTTCTCACTAATTAATGGATTTTTACATTTATCAGCCCCCACCCCAGAACACCAAACAAAAAAAACCTTGCCTTTCCACCATGGAAGACAACATTTGGCACAATCTATTACTTTTACTGTATTTCCAGACATTCATAATTTGATCCCTTTATCTGTGAGATGTCAGAGTCTCCGAAATCTAAGATAAGTATGAAGGGGGAAGAAATCAGGAGAACCCGAGAAAATGACCACAACCCTCCACCCTCCCTACCTCCCCGCGTCCCCGCCTTGCCAAAAATGAAGAGGTCTTCAGACTCCTGGCGCCGGTACTTTAGGGCAGCCACGAAAATATCGCCCTGCGCCTTTGGAGGGTCAGGAAAAGTAATCGTACCGGAAGGAGGTGGGGTGGGGGTGGGGTAGCGAGTTGGGGGTGAGGGGCGGACGAGGATGATTTTAGGGAACCCGCTCTCCAGCCTCGGGGAATGAAGTTTCCAGCTCAAAAGCTGCACGTCGGGCAAACTGTTCCCGATCCCTCCCACTGCGGCTTCAGCAAACTGCTTGGCAAGTAACTTTCTTGAAATTTTTACAATACGAAGTCAAATGAAAGAAGTACTCGGCTGGGTGCCTTGGTCTTATAATAAAGGCACTCAAGAATATAGGAGCATTTTGTTTTTGTTTTCAAAAAGCAAAATTCCGTTTTCATTTAATTTCTTTATCTGGAGTTAATAATGCTTAACACAGTTGTTCCAATTTGATAATTTTGACATAGTTGTAAATCTTTTAAATTTTTCCTTTAAATATCTTAACAGATTTCTCCAGATATAATTAAGTAAAATATGGAAATATAGGAGCTGATTAGTATATATTTTAAATCTTCCAAATTGTTTTCATACTTCAAAAAACAAACATTTGCAAATGTTTCCTTTTTGATCAGTTGTTTCAGCAAAGTTTTTAGAGCAATAAAATTAAATCAGAAAAAGGATATAATTTAGGAGCGCCATTTTGTTGAAAGTTTCTTTAAAAAAACAAAACAAAAAAAATCCTGTTCTATTACCATACTCCCCTAATGAAAAGGAAAAATAAGTTTTTACCACAATTCCCAAATGTCTTCTGAACTATGCTCAACAAATTACTTTCTTAAATGATTTTAATCAGAACAGAAATGGGTTAGAAAAATCATTTTGTAATAAGCACTACATTTGTTGGCCAGAATAACACAAAAGGAAGCTTCATGTTTTGTATGAAAAATGAGTCAGTATTTTTCACCTGTATGAGTTGAACATGTATGCTTCATAGTTTAAAATTCTTTTTGCAGTAAATATTGGGTCTGTAGAAACTGACAGTAAT
This sequence comes from Saccopteryx bilineata, assembly GCF_036850765.1. Taxonomy (NCBI): domain Eukaryota; kingdom Metazoa; phylum Chordata; class Mammalia; order Chiroptera; family Emballonuridae; genus Saccopteryx; species Saccopteryx bilineata. The sequence continues at coordinate 514,465 of NC_089501.1, read as the reverse complement.
GTAAACAGGTCATTTTTTCCCCTCTAAGGCAATGAATGACATTTGGTTCTTTAAACCTAATCTCATCAAAAGAAATAATTGAAATGAGAAGGTGAACTGTTTCCCAGGCATTTATTTTAATATTTGCACTTTGGATTTATTTGGAAGAAGGGGGCAGGTGAATGAAAAGTGAGAAGGAAAAAAGTGGGGGGATAAAAAATGAAGGAAGTGGGAAGATATCACCAGGCTTTAAAATTGCCTGAGTGGGAAGGAAATCTGTGGAGAAAGAGAATTCAGCTAGAAACTAAAAGCCAGAGTTCTGGTCCCATTTGCTGACCTTGCTACTCATTAAGCTTCTCTGGCCCCAGTTACCTCATCTGCAAATTGAGGAGAGTGAACAGTTGATGTTCAAGTATTTCAGTTTAAATGTAATCCCTGGAAACAACCTTTCTTTTTGGTGAAAGTGGAACCTTTCCCAAACAACCCTTTTTTTAATCACAAGGAAACACAGACATGAAACTTTATTGCAGTCACTTAACATACTGGTGTTAACATTATTTCCCAACAGAAATGAAAAAGGTATCTGGACTGTCTCCAGTTTGCCCCCACAGAAAAACAACAATCTATAGTAATCAGAAACTAGCTGGTAAATTTAAATATTGTGGCAACTTTTCAGAATCTTCTTTTTCATGGTACTCATTAGAGCACCACCTCCATGTCAAAGGATTCCACTCTAGAAAAAAGGAAAGTGTTTGTCAAATGGCAATGCCTATCAGTGGTTACTTAAACTTTTTGATCCCTACTATTTTCCTCTTACTAAAATCTTAAATTTGATAAGCTTAATAACAGAATAACATATTTTTACTTGTACTTAATGATCATAAACCTTGTAATATCACAGCTTTTAAATGTTTTCATGGTAGTATTATCAGTCAAGAGTAGAGCCAAGATATCAAATTAATCAAAGCATAAACCAGAATATTACATTACAAATAAAATTGTTACTGAAAAGCACTGTAAGTAAATTTCAGTAATTTAAGAAAATATGTATCAAAAATCTAGGTTTTATAGTACACCTAAATAGACTAAAGGATATATATATATATATATATATATAATATATATATATAAATCTAGGTTTAAAATGTTAAAAGTTCAAATGACATTTTTGCAGTATAATCAGGAATGAATATGATACAAGTTCATGAAAATCAAAATAAATGTAGTTTTCTTGGATTAGCAAAACTGCTTAATTCTCTGAAAAATAGTTATTATATTGTGCTATTTATATTATGGTAAATGATTTGAAAACAGCACCAAGTCTCTAGCTTTAAATTAATCCAGCCTATATTTGTGAGCACCTATTTTGCTGTGGGTGTTTAAAAAATGAACAAGCTACAAATCCTGTTCATTCAGCCACATAAATAAGCCTGTAAATACCTATTATCAATTTTACCTTAGTTACAGAAAATGAATCACAAAATCCAATACTGCTAATATTAGGAGGAAAAAGAGTTAATTATAAGATTTCATTCACACATTCTGATGGAAGTATCAGTTTATAGACAGAGTGATCTGGAGTAGAGTAGGATATGGTACCCATTTTGCCAAAGTGAATTTCTAAAAGCTGTCAAGTTTTCTCATGTGCCTCTAGTGATCTTTCCAAACATTAGTGAAATATTTAATTGGAAAAAAAACAAGCACCCACTAACCTGGGGCGGATGAAACCTGGTTGAATGACCTCATCATCTTCTGAAGAACCTAAAACCAAAAAGCTCAAGTTAGTACTACATTAATTGCTGACTTAATTGCCTCTTCTTCAGCTTAATGGCATGTTAGAAAGCAATAAAATGCCTCAGTTTTGACTCTGTGAGGTCAAATTTAAGACTCACCTAACAAAATTAGATAACTAATTGGCATAAACTTGCCTTTGATTCCTACTAAAGGACACTGGTTTAATAAACACTTTAAACGGCTATTAAGATGTAATCAAATATCCTAATTTTGTGAACAATGCAATTACATTAAAAAATTTAATATTACACTGTAATTCAAGAATCCCATTCTGTTTTTTAAAACACAGTTAAAAATCAATCTAACCCACAATAGCGTTTTTTAATGAATTTATTTGGCTATTCCTTTCAGATATATTTTAGAAGATAAATCATGAAATTTAATTGTGGTACTTCACTGTTGATATTAGGTCTTTCTGTTACATTCAAATACTCTGTGAAAAAATTAATGTTAATTCATTCAATAAAGTATATTTAATTAAAAGTATCTAATATGCATTAATACACTTATTTAAAAATATGAATAAGTACTGACATTTCTAAAATATTTATGGCAGATGTCACAACACAATAAAGCTTGCAATCAAGAGTTCACTCAGTAATGAAGTATGGCAATTGGAAAAGGAAGAACTATTGGCCATTGAATTATCATTTTTATCCTCAGGTCACTTATTAAAGTTTGGAAAACAGCTTTTTTTAAAAAAAAAAAATTTTATTTAATCATTATAGAGAGGAGAGAGAGAAGTGAGGGAGGAGAAGGAAGCATCAGCTCCCCTATGTGCCTAGACTAAGGAAGCCAGGGTTTCAAACCGGCAAACTCAGTATTCCAGGTTGACACTTTATCCATTGCACCACCACAGGTCAGATGAAAATAGCCTTGTTTCAACATGCATCCACTCACTTGCTACCACCCAGGGTTGTCCTTGTTCCCTTAACTAAATTTTACACCTATATCTACTGTATCTCACACAGAATAAGCCATTATGTGCAAATTCTTTAAAGTTACAATCTCATTTTTATTCTCAGAACTAAATGGAAGAGTTTCTATAATATATTTTTTAATTTTTAATTTTTATTTATTTATTCATTTTAGAGAGGAGAGGGAGAGACAGAGAGAGAGAGGGAGGAGAGACAGAGAGAGAGAGAAGGGGGGAGGAGCTGGAAGCATCAATTCCCATATGTGCCTTGACCAGGCAAGTCCAGGGTTTTGAACCGGCGACCTCAGCATTTCTAGGTCGACGCTTTATCCACTGTGCCACCACAGGTCAGGCCAATGGAAGAGTTTCTAAACACACAGTTCTACTAAATGTTGACCAAAGATTCTTCTTATAAAGTATAACAATACCACTGAGTAATATTTGAAAAGAATAGAGGAAGAATGTGAACAAAAGGCATGTGAGCCTGACCAGGCGGTGGCACAGTGGATAGAGCGTCGGACTGGGATGCAGAGGACCCAAGTTTAAGATCCTGAGGTCACCAGCTTGAGCGTGGGCTCATCTGGTTTGAGCAAAAGCTCACCAGCTTGGACCTAAGGTCGCTGGCTCGAGTAAGGGGTTACTCAGTCTGCTGAAGGCCCGTGGTCAAGGCACATATGAGAAAGCAATCAGTGAACAACTAAGGTGTTGCAACACGCAACGAAAAACTAATGATTGATGCTTCTCATCTGTCCCTCTCTCTAACTCTGTCTCTGTAAAAAAATAAAACTTGTTTTAAAAAAATATGACTACAACTTATTTCTTTAAAAAAAAAAAAAAGGCATGTGAAACACTGTACATTAAATCCTTCAGTTGTCCTGTGTTTATACCCAAAAGATGAGGGTGGACTCTAATGTTAACAAAATTCATTATTAAAACTTATTTGAATTAAAGTTTTTCTTTACACTAACACTATCTTGTTTTACTTTGCACACTTGGTTTATGTAGGGTTTTATTTAAATATTACATATAATTGCCTGACCAGGCAGTGGTGCAATGGATAGTGGTGACATGGGATGCTGAGGACCCAGGTTCGAAAACCTGAGCTTGCCAGCTTGAGCACAGGGTCCCTGGCTTGAGCAAGGGTTCACTATCTTGGCTGGAGCACCCATCAATACACATATGAGAAAGCAATCAATGAACTAAAGTGCCAAATTACCGTATATTCCCCATGTATAAGATGCTCCAATGTATAAGATGCATCTTAATTAATTTTTGGTATTTTTCTGAAGTGAGAAGTGGGGAGGCAGTCAGACTCTCGCATGTGCCCTACCGGGATCCACCTGGCATGCCCACTTACGGGCGATGCTCTGTCCATCAGAACTGTTGCTTTGATGCGACTGGAGCCATTCTAGCACCTGAGGTGGAAGACATGGAGCCATCATCAGCGCCAGGGCCAACTTTGCTCCAGTGGAACCTTGGTTGCGGGAGGGTAAGAGATGGAAAGGAAGGAGAAGGGGAAGGGTGGAGAGCAGATGGGTGCTTCTGCTGTGTGCCTTGGCCCAGAATCAAACCTGGTACTTCCATATGCTGGGCCAATGCTCTACCGCTGAACCAAGCATCTTAATTTTGAGGCTCAAAATTTGAAAAGAATGTATTCATAAAGTTATTGAACTCAAGTTTATTAATCATAAAATTCATACAACTCATCACTGTCAAAACTCCCATCCATTAGCTTGTCCTCATCTGTGTCTGATGACGAGTCACTGTCTTCAAAAATGAGCACAAAAACAAGTGCGAAAAGGCAGGAAATGCAAGTAAAAAAATCTACAACCACTGTATAAGCCGTACCATTTTTAAACCCCAAATTTTTTTTTTTGGGGGGGGTACGTCTTATACATAGGAAAATATGGCACACATAATTTCAGCAAAACCCTAGCTCATGTTTTTCTAGTCTAATGCCCGCAGCCCCATGCTTAATTTTCTCTGCTTATATAATATTTACAGAAAAGTTAAAACCAAGATATTCTGAAGATGTAAAAAAAAATTGGTAGGGTTTGTGAAAAAATTTTAAGTAATTCAGATGATAATTATAAATGGCAGATTTAAAAATAAAAACCAAATGGCATAATGCTGTTTTAGAGCTTTATGAGCTTTCTGGGTTTAAAGAGAGCTAGTCATTTGTAATGATAAAGATGTTCAGATTTTCCACTTTCTAAACACATAGGATAGTTTTTTATTGTTTATAGTTTTAATATTATCATCCCTTTTCAAAGGAAAAGATAGGATTATTTCACAGACATTGATAATTTCATTTGATGTTAATAGCATAAAAATTTTCAAAAACAAGAATAGAAATGAAAAAGATTTATTTAAATATATTATAACCCATCCAGTATTTATTGAACAATTATGATAGGAATGAGACAGGCATTAAAATCTTTTTGACTTTTTGAGAAAGATAGGAAGGGAGACAGAGGCAGAAGAGAGAAAATGAAACACAAATTTGTTATTCACTTATTTTTGCGTTCATTGGCTGATTCCTGTATGTGCCTTGGACAGGGATTGAACCCGCAACTTTGGTCTATCTGTACAATGCTCTAACCAACTGAGCTACCAGGCAAGGGTGAAGAATGAGACAGGTAAATGTTACATAAAATATTTACAATATTAAATGTTCGTGTTCTTACTATAGGTGACTATTTGAAATAAGTTAATTCTTTAAATGCATAAATAATATAAAATAAACTATAACTTTATACATGGGTTATTTAACACTATATTTTGGGGTAAATATTAAAAAACAAAAATTGAATTAAAGTTATGATATACTAGAATATACTTCTCTGACCCTTCACCAGAATAATCCCTGTTCATCATTTAAATCTCCACTTTGATCTGTTTCTTGTTGTTACACACTGAGTATAAAGGCTTCTACCATGTAATACTATACTGTAGTTGACTATAATAGCCCAACATGCTCTTTCCCCCAACTTGACTCTAGGCTCTATGGTGGCAGGGACTGTATATATTCAGCTTATCATTTTAATCCTGGCATTGTTTAGTGTTTAATACATATTTTAAAAAGAATCAATGACTAATAAATTTCTGAACCTGGCTTGACCATCTTTAAAATGCCATTTATGAAATAAATGAATTTGTATACAAAAATTTTTTTTTATTGATCTTAGAGAAACAGAGAGGAAGAAAAAGAGAGAGCCTGACTAGGTGGTGGCGCAGTGGATTGAGCGTCAGACTGGACGCAGAGGACCCAGGTTTGAAACCCCGAGGTCACTGGCTTGAGCATGGGCTCATATCTGGTTTGAGTACAGCTCACTAGCTTGAACCCAGGGTCACTAGCCTAAGCAAGAGGTCACTCGGTCTGCTGTAGCCCACCCCCCATCAAGGAACATATGAGAAAGCAATCAATGAACAACTAAAGTGCCACAATGAAGAACTAACTGATGCTTCTTATCTCTCTCCCTTCCTGTCTGTCCCTCTCTCTGTTTCTCTGTCTCTGTAACAAAAAATAGAGAGAGAGAGAGAGGCATTCATTTTTTCATTTTTTGTTCCATACCCTCAACCCTGCTGTTTCTGGATGACGCGCTGACGGAGCTAACCAGTTGAGCTAACTGGCTTTTCTTAAAAACCATCTTTTATAAAAAGACAATGTAATAGGTAATTAATCATTTGACTATTGCAAATACAAAATATGTGTATTATTGATTTCAAGAATTTTATTTAAAACATATGTACTTACTGCTATAAAATGTCCTAACTTATGAACACTATCTAGTACATTCTTAAGACTTCAAATTTCTTAAAGTACATAACACTATTCTCAAGCACTTTATATATTGCTGTTAATCCACTATAACTATTCAATGTAAAGGAAAACGATTACTACTACACATTATAGAGTGATTTTTTTTACACTCGATCTTAGCCAAAAGGCTGGGAAGCAATTATACTAATTTTTTAAAACAATTATTAACTTTAGAGAGAGAAGAATAGAGAGACAGAAACATCTATCTGTTCTTTTATGGGCCCTGACTGTGGATCGAACCCACAATCTTTGTGTCTGGGAAAGACGCTATAACCAACTGAGCTATCTAGCCAGGGCACGTATACTCATTTAAAAAAAATTCCCAATTAAGCTGTTAGGCCCAAAGAATGGATTACTAAATAAAAATACCACTATAGTGTCTTCCTCAGAACTTTATTTCAATTAAATTTACATCACATTAGTTTTTCCATCTAATATGCTCAACTAATAAATGCAAAAAATCAATTAAAAAATTTATGCTCTTAATACATGATTTAACAATCAATATTTACCAAAATATAAGGAAAATTACTTCACTACTTATTCTCACTATAATTTCGCACATTTGAAAAAATACTCAAGACAAATTTTTTTTATTCTAAGCAGTGTTTTCTAAAATAAAGTGTAAAATACATTATAGTTGGCTACAAATATCCTTTACTTTATGGCTTATAACAAAAATTACAGTCTATTTACAATATGACTCCACTATCACTAAAGTAAATACATTCTTTGAAAGTAAGGTAGATGCCTGACCAGGTGGTGGCACAGTGGATAGAGCATCAGACTGGGACATAGAGAACCCAGGTTTGAAACCTTAAGGTCGCTGGCTTGAGTGCGGGCTCACCAGCTGTAGCACAGGGTCAATGGCTTGAGCGTGGGTTCATAGATATGACCCCATGGTCGCTGGCTTGAGCCTAAAGGTCGCTGGCTTGAGCAAGGGCTGACTTGTTCTGTTGTAGCCTCCTCACCCCTGGATCAAGGCACACATATGAGAAAGCAATCAATGAACAAGTAAGGTTGCTACAACAAAGACATGATGCTTCTCATTTCTCTCCATCCCTGTCTGTCCCTATCTGTTTCTCTCTCCATCTGTCACACACACAAAAAAGTAAAGTAGACAACAATGTGACTTTTTCCTCCCAGAAGAATAGTTGGGAAAAGTTTTTAAATGACTCTACTTAAAATTATATAGCAAACATCCTACACAAACATCAGACTGAAATCTAAAGCACAATCCTTATTTAGCTATACTATAAAAGGTATCAAATAAAATATTAAATGTAAATTTTAATATCAAAATGAATATTTTGTTATACTGTCCACTAAAGAAATGCATTAAACTCTTCCCTGTAATTGTTTCTTTGACAATTAGTCAACAAACAATTCAAATGCTGCAGAAGGAAAATCAGGATAAATTATTTTGCAATTCAACTGTACATTCTACTGTAATTTTAGATATAACTGGAAATACTGTACCTTCAAGTATATTCAAGTACAATTTAAAAAAATGATCTTCTGTGAAGTAACATAAATATTACATGTGACTTCGCACAGTTGAAAAATCATAGGTATTGGAATGTTAAAACAGGAAACTTCATGCCCTGGCCGGTTGGCTCAGCGGTAGAGCGTCGGCCTAGCGTGCGGACGACCCGGGTTCGATTCCCGGCCAGGGCACATAGGAGAAGCGCCCATTTGCTTCTCCACCCTCTCTGTCTCTCTCTTCCCCTCCCGCAGCCAAGGCTCCATTGGAGCAAAGATGGCCCGGGTGCTGGGCACCGCCCCTGGTGGGCGTGCCGGGTGGATCCCGGTCGGGCGCATGCGGGAGTCTGTCTGACTGTCTCTCCCTGTTTCCAGCTTCAGAAAAATGAAAAAAAAAAAAAAAAACACAGGAAACTTCACATTTGGTGAAATATTTTGAACATTTTCTTGAATGAAAAAATTTATATTAAAAATATTTCAAACTTGCAATTTTTATATATATAAATTAAATTATAATACATTATTTTATTTATTTATTTAATAAATTTTTATTAATGTTAATGGGGTGACATCAATAAATCAGGGTACATTTATTCAAAGAAAACACCTCCAGGTTATCTTGTCATTCAATTCTGTTGCATACCCATCAATACAATACATTATTTATAATAACACTAAATTAAAGGTTGCCGTTTTTATTACTGCTAAATCACCGAGATTGATTTAACTTTCTCAACCACTTTCAAGTAGAAATTTTATTGGTTTCACACAAGATATAGGCAATTCTAGTATTCTCATCAAATAAGTATACTAAAAAATATTTTATTCTAGAAAATAAACTTCAATGAATTATTTAGTTGGCATTGTCGATTGTTTAAAATGTATTATGACACAACTGTTAATTGGTAAACAATTCTTTAGCTTAAATGTAAAAGTTGTAACACAATTAAGCCACAACACAATTGGTTTTGCTAGTGCAAATAGTTTGTATTTTCTACAGCATAAAATAACAGTTTTATAAAATAAGTCCATAGCTGAACCATTGTTTAGGTCACATCAAAAATTAAAAAAAAAAAAAAAAAAAAAAAGGCCCTGGCTGGTTGGCTCAGCGGTAGAGCGTCGGCCTGGCGTGCGGGGGACCCGGGTTCGATTCCCGGCCAGGGCACATAGGAGAAGCACCCATTTGCTTCTCCACCCCCCCCCACCTCCTTCCTCTCTGTCTCTCTCTTCCCCTCCTGCAGCCAAGGCTCCATTGGAGCAAGGATGGCCCGGGCGCTGGGGATGGCTCCTTGGCCTCTGCCCCAGGCGCTGGAGTGGCTCTGGTCTCGGCAGAGTGACCCCCTCCCCAGAGGGGCAGAGCATTGCCCCCTGGTGGGCAGAGCATCGCCCCTGGTGGGCCTGCCAGGTGGATCCCGGTCGGGCGCATGCAGGAGTCTGTCTGACTGTCTCTCCTCGTTTCCAGCTTCAGAAAAATACAAAAAAATAAAAAATAAAAAAAATAAAAAAATAAAAATTTTTTTAAGTGAGAAGAGGGAAGGCAGACAAACAGATTCCCGCATGCGTCCAGACTGGGATCCACCCAGCAAGCCCCCTACTAGGCGATGCTCTGCCCATCTGGGGCATTGCTCCATTGCTCAGCAATCAAGTTATTTTTAGTGCCTGAGGCAAGGCCATGGAGCTACCCTCAGCTCCAGGGGCCAACTTCCTTCAACCATGCCAGGGCTGTGGGTGAAGAAAAAAGAGATAGAGAAAAGGGAGAAGGGGGAGGGGGAAGCAGATGGGGGAAGCAGATGGTAGCAGGGTCGTGTGCACCCTGACCAGGAATCAAACCTAGGACATCCACACACCAGACCAATGCTCTACCACTGAGCCAAATGGCCAGGCTATCAAATTAAAAAAAAAAAATAGTGGTCTTAAATAGTCAAAATAATGGCAAAGATTCCTGTTTAAAAACCTAATAACATATATTTTGAAAGCCCATGCCCTGGCCGGTTGGCTCAGTGGTAGAGCGTCGGCCTGGCATGCGGGACACCCGGGTTCAATTCCCGGCCAGGGCACACAGGAGAAGCACCCATCTGCTTCTCCACCCCCCCCCCTTCCTCTCTGTCTCTCTCTTCCCCTCCCGCAGCCAAGGCTCCATTGGAGCATAGATGGCCCGGGCGCTGGGGATGGCTCCTTGGCCTCTGCCCCAGGCACTAGAGTGGCTCTGGTCACTGCAGGGCATCGCCCCCTGGTGGGCAGAGCATCGCCCCTGGTGGGCCTGCCGGGGTGGATCCTGGTCGGGCGCATGCGGGAGTCTGTCTGACTGTCTCTCCCTGTTTCCAGCTTCAGAAAAAAAAAAAAAAAAAAAAAAAAAGAAAGCCCACCATAACTTTAAGATGAAAACTTTCATGTAGCTTCTTGGTATAGTAAAAAAAAAATTCTAAGTATACCTGAACACCACTATTTAATATATACTGCTCACAAAAATTAGGGTATATTTCAAAATAAATAGGAAGCAATAAAAAAAAAGCATTTGATGTTTTTTATTAAACAAGAACATCAGAAAAGCAAACGACAAGTCAAAGAAAGTTGTCCGATTATGCAAATAAGATGCAAAACCAACTTTTATTTCACTAGTGAAAATGCATGTACAAAAGGCTGAAAGTACTGAAGTATCTTCGTTTCTTGATCCTCTAATTTTTCTGAGCAGTGCAATAAACATCAAGAGATATTTTTGAGGCTACTCATCTTTATGTCATGGCCATTTAATGGTATAATAAACAGTATTAAATAAAAATAGAAATTTAACTAGCAGAGATTATACCAAGAGACTAATGCAAAGAAGATAAAACATAGTTTAGTTTTTCTAAAATTTTTATCCACAAAAAGTTATTTCTGTTATTACCTGTATGATATAAAATATTTTAGCTAAAATGTTTCTGTACAGTATGAAAATGTTACTTAAAAGAAATGCTTAAAAAACATAAAAGTAGCATTTTGGCTTTTGCATTTCCACTGTCTGTAAAAAAAAACTGATTTGAAAGTATCTAGAAAATTTAAAACATGTTTTTCCACATTACACCTGCTCAAACAACACTTATGTCCTTTTTTCCATATAATTAAGCTTTTGCTCAGCCATGAAAACTGGAAACGGATTGCTTGAAAATGAGCTGCATACCTTTTGTCCTGGTTGGTCACCTTTGACCCTTAATTTGATTATCCTGCATATCAACCCATTCTATTTTTAGGAAAACAATATCAAATTTTTATGTCTAAAGTGGTATTTTTTTACTGAAATATTAAATGTATCACAACAGTCCTTTTCAGGTAATTTCTACAATGGTTTCATACCAGTGTTCAGTACACAAAATGCAAAACACAGTAATAGTGTAAGCAGTGATAACCTAGTGTTTGTCCTGTTTTAAACAATAGAAAATTTTCCCAGAGTACTAAGTCAAGATCATTAAAAAGTCATATTTTATCTTTTTCTATTTAGAAAATTGCTTATATTATTATTGTTTCTAAGCAGGATTTAATTCATAAGTCACTTCTAATTTGATTAATTTTGATAACATGTTTTGATAGTGCCAGACTATAAAACATGAAACAAAAATTGCAAATATCAAATTCATACTCAGTCTTACAGTGTTGTCAGTTAAAACTGTCCTTTTTGAGAGTACTCATTAGTTGCTTAAATTGATTTTAAAATCTTGTCTTCCTCTGCAAGTGACAGCTTTCAAAGAAAGAGAAAATCTCTAATATTGATCTCATTGATTATAATGACATTATTCAAAATCGATGTCACAGTCAGGGGATAATTTCTTTACCACAACTTCTGTTTGATTCCAATGCAGTTTGGTAAAAAGATTACATTAAAAAGTATATATGAAATATATTTCTTACAATGATGATGTTACTTGAACCTCTATACAATTTTCTGTGTGGTTTTCAGTCAGATTTAACAGTGACCAATATGGCTGTCTTGGTTCAGCACTGTGGCCAGCGACTTCACAGAGTCACTGTGGCAGATAAATCCAAATCAGTATATATATACAAGTATATGTATATAGCGGGCAAGTTTCTCAAATCAATGTAATTCTATACTTCATATATACCTAGATATGTTCATATAAATCAGTCTCAACTTTTTAATGTAAACAATTTTCATTGTTCTGCTTGGCAAGCTAGAACTACTTCTTTACCTTGTGGTTCACTGAAAACAGCACTTTTCAAGATACTGTCTTTTTAAAAGTCAAAAAAATCAGGTACAGGTTCTAAAGCATTTAAATATAAATACTTTGGGCATTTATGGGCTATAAAATTCTAAAAGAAAATAAGATTCTAATAAAAATTACCAAGTAAAATTCTTTAACTGACCAAAAATTTGTAATGTCTCTTTTATACTCAAAAGCTCTAATTACTTATAAACTGATTCATCTCTGAATTTCTTTTCCTTTTTTTAATCAACTCAACTATAGATTAAATATTTAAAGATCATTTACAGTCCCCAAATTTGCTATTTATAAATAACACTTCAATTATTTTGAAGGGACATCAGTGTTACATCTGACAGTTATGCATGTTTTAATTATGGTACTTATTTTTCCTTTAATCATGGTCAATTATGATAGCAGTGTTACAAATACAAAAAAAAAGTGTTATGATCAGATACCAAACATTACCAAACTACCAGACATTGTTTAATCTTCTCCTTCTGAGTAAATGGAAGAAAATGAGAATTGAACTTTGAAGCATTTGATTCCAGATCTATAACAGAACAATAACTATAGAGGGTTCTAATAATATGCATTACAAATTGATTATGATTCTCAAATTCTTATGACATTTTATTATCAAGCAATGATTAGTTGATCCTATTTGTAAAATGGTAAAGTCAAAGCATTTTATCCTCTGTAGTGCATTCACCTCCCCTTCAAGCACTAGAAAGAAGCTGTGTCAGTTTAATTTCTAAAGCTCTTTGGAAATTTAGGCACACTGGATTGTCCTATTTCATACATTCAGAGATACAGAATTTGGGAAGCAAGAACTGTCTTCCAAATGGACAAAGGTCTAATTATTAACCTAAATGTAATACTAGTTATTACACATTCTGCTGATTTATAATTTGATTCCTCTTTCAATTTGTGCAAAAATACAGCAGGAAAAAAAAGACAAATTTCAAAACAAATTTATATTTTCAAAATCGCATCAACTGGCATAAATTTCCAAGAATTAAATCTTAAATTTTAAAGTTTTCCTTAATTACTTTATAGAGTTGAACTGTTTTATAAGTTATTCTTTAAAATTTTGCTTTACCAAAGGATGCATTTTAAAAAAGGTTTCTTGCATTACCACCTACCTAAATATAGTACCAATCCGCACAAAAATGACAAGAGCATATTTTTATCAGAGTAAAAATCACGTTGTCATATTTTCCCAACAATGTTTTAAATTTTCTAATACTAGTTATGTGTAATTTTAACTTCCACAGTACTTGTGACCAAGAAATAAAAACAATGAACACGAGTATAATTTATTTTCCCTTGCATTTAAAATTGTAGATATAAAAATCCTCACTGAATAATTTAGTCTTATGAACAGTAATAATAGCTGGTAACCTGAAAAACCTGTGGATGAAAACAAATTCACAGAAAGAACAGAAAGGAACTCAGGAAACACAGGAACCTATTTCAGTCTGTGTTACATGCAACAATTCAAAATGGCGGACTTACTATTACTTACATTTTAAAAATTTCCGCAATGAGGACATTAAATACATACTGCAAGATGTTACTCGAAAGCACTCAATATTTACCAACGTGCAATTTTATAAAAGTTTTTGGAGTACAAATCCTCGTAATGCACCCACATCCAGTGTTCCAGGCAGTAGTTAATGCTCCTGCAAATGTAGCATTTCTTCTTTGGTTGTTTCCTTTTCAAAAGCAACCTAAATACAAGTGCACTTTTCTCCGTTCTCCGCAAACCCTTAATTTTAATGCATAAATTTACATCACTAACACCAAAGCAGAAGGGATTCCCGACGTCTGCCGGCTACAAAGCAGCTCGGTTCGCGGAATATGTGAAGGGCAGGTGCGGACGCCCCCTGGCGACGCGGCCCCGCACGTGCGAGGCGCCCGCGCCGGCCGTGCCGACCCGCGGCCCGGACCCCAGCCTGCGCCTTACCACTGCGTCCCGGGTCGCCTTCATCCCCTCCCCAACCGGCCCTCTAGCTCACAGCCCACTCCGGCCCGCACGGCGGTAGACCGCGGTGGCGACACTCGGCACCCACGCTGGCGATGCCTAGCCCGCGAGCGCCGACCCAGCGGGGCAGAGCAGGGTGAGAAAGGTGTGAACCCGGAAGTACATCGGCCGCCCACATCTCAGTGACAACACGGGGGCAATAAATCAGGGCCGGCGAAGGAAGGATGTGGTCCGGCTCCCGAATGGCAACTTGATGAGAGACAGGTCACTTCCCCACCTTGCCCTGTCCTTCCCCCTCCCTGGCGCTCGCGCCTTCTCCTTTCTTCCTGCTCCGCGGCACCAAGCTCCCCTCGACGTGGCTCACGTGCCAGACCAGGGGCCGCGAGCCGTGTCCGCAGCGGCGCGCACACCCGGCCGCACTCGCACGGCCGCGAGGTGCGCTGCTTACCTCCGGAGCCTCATGGTCGCGTCGCTAGCTCAGGTGTGAGCGGCTATAGGGTGTGAGTACGCGGGTGGCGTTCAGTCCGGGACGGGGCGGAGGAAGGGGCCCGGAATCTGTCACTTCCTGAGGGAGCGCGGCGGCCGGAGACCCGGGGTGCCCGCGGCGGGGCCGGGAGGGTCAGCACATTGTGAGCTGGCGAGGGGACGCGGCGCGGAGGCGCTGGGGGAGAGAGGGCGGCGCTCAGCCGCGGAATCCGCCGTCGCCGCCGCAGCCCGGCGGGTGGCTGGGTGTGGGGAGGAGCGCGCCGGGCCGGGCCGGCTAGGGAGCCGCGGAGAACGGTGGCGGGACCAGGCTGCTAGATTCCAGCCCTGCGTCAGGCGGCGGCACGCGCACACCTGCCCGCCGCCGCTCCCTGCCGCGTCATTGGCTGCTCGCGCCGAGCGCGCGAGATTGAAGTTTCCATTCATTCTTAGGCGAGGCGGGCGCGCGCGGAGGCGACGGAGCTTTC
Source organism: Saccopteryx bilineata (assembly GCF_036850765.1). Classification (NCBI taxonomy): domain Eukaryota; kingdom Metazoa; phylum Chordata; class Mammalia; order Chiroptera; family Emballonuridae; genus Saccopteryx; species Saccopteryx bilineata. The sequence goes on along the minus strand of NC_089501.1, from coordinate 499,338 downwards.
CCCGCCGCAGGCTCTCGGGAACGCGCGCTGCCTTCCTGCTGTCTGAAGGCGCGCGTTCTCGCGCAGGATAGAGCGCGCTTGGCTGCCCTCGCTGGAGCTGTTGTGGAGGCTGCGAGTGTCGTGGCCTGTCGTTCGGTCCTGGCTACCTTTGACGAATTCCCTACATGGCTACTAAACTTTCCATTGAGCCTGTGCAGAATGTGATTGGCTTTAAAAATGCCTTTTCATTGGCAAGTACATAAAGTATTTCTTATATTACTCATTGAGTAGTACAGAGAATCTTTTACACACACTTATTAGTTACAACCATTGTATCTATCAATTACAACTGATTTGTTATAATGCTACACACTTTACATTATGGTGCCAAATATAATTTAGTGGAAAAAGATGCAGACATTGATCACCAGAAATGAAAATCAGCAATAAATTATATATCATTATCTGAAATATGATATGCTTTGACTGAAAAGCATTGTAGTAATTTTTTATTTATGAGTGGAGCTTATAGCTGATGCACTTACAGAAGAAACGTTGTTTTTTCAGTAACTATGTCTTTCAGGTGCTTGATAAGGCATTCGATATATTGATGTAATACCTATTTAAACTCTTGAGAAGAATTGTAAACAGAAAATAAAAGTTAAAACAGATGAAAACATAACCTAGAGTTTGTATCCCAAATAATCAAGAGGTAATTTTTCTTTTTGATTTCAAACTAATTATCATCATAGTACCATACTACTGTCACAAAAATGAAAAATGGTTCATTATAGTACTTACTGTATTATTTTATATCAGGTGCCAAGAAAGGGAGATAACGAACTTTGATAGGCTAAGCACTTATTAAAGAATATCTTAGCGTGATTAGAAGGAGATAAAAATCACAGAGAAAGTCAAAAGCAAGTGAATTTATCATTTGTATATGTTTCTTGCCAATTTCTTTCTAAAACTGTATCTTTCTACCTGGAGTTATGGTGATAGTTTTCTTTACTCTTAAAATTGTATCTGATAATTACTCTCTGAAAGAATAGAATCTATTTTACTCATCTCAGTATCTCCAGTGCCTACAACAGTGCTGGTACTTAGTGGGTGTGAAAGAAATTTTGTTTTTAAATTAGTGCATGAAAATGTACCCTGATTACATTTTCAAGCAAGTAATTAACAAGATATTTGGAAAATATAGAATGCAGTGTGTTATCTCTCACCTTTTTAAAAAATGCATATTTTATTGATTTTAGAGAGAGAGGAAGGGAGCGAGAGAGACAGGAGCATAGATCTGTTCCTATATGTGCCCTGACTGGGGACCGAACCTGCAATCTCTACGCTTTGGGACGACTCTCTAACCAACCGAGCATTCCAGCCAGGACTTCCTCATCTTTTTTTTTATGACCAAACTATATGAAAGTAAATTCAAGACATCATGTCATTTTACTTATGAATTATACGTGTTGAGTATTACAATATTGAAAAACTAGGTATTTACAGGTATTCTGCTCTAAAACTGTTTTTAAAACAGAGTTTAAGAATAAAGAAGTAGTGCCTGACCAGGCAGTGGCACAGTGGATAGAACATTGGACTGGGATGCAGAGGACCCAGGTTCGAAACCCAGGTGGCAGGGTTGAGTGCAGACTCACCTGTTTTGAGCATGGGATCATAGACATGACCCCATGGTCGCTGGCTTGAGCCCAAGGTTGCTGGTTGAGCAAGGGGTCACTCGCTCTGCTGTAGCCCCCTGGTCAAGGCACATATGAGAAAGCAAGCAATGAACAACTAAGGTGCTGCAATGAAGAATTGATGCGTCTAATCTCTCTCCCTTCCTGTCTGTCTATCTCTACCCTCTCTCTGTCTCTGTCACAAACAAAAATAGAATAAGGGAGTAGTGCCTGACTTGTGGTGGCACAGTGAATAAAAGCATTGAACTCAAACGCTGAGGTCACTGATTTGAAACCCTGGGCTTTTCTCATCAAGGCACATATGGGAGTTGATGCTTCCTGCTCTTATTCCCTTCTCTCTCTCTCTTTTTCTCTCTCTTCCCCTCTCTAAAATGAATAAAATCTTAAAAAATAAAAGGAATAAGGAAGTAGCCCTAGTCCTCAGTTAGAGAATAGTCCCCACGGGCTAGGGTTGCAAGAATGAATGAGTGTGGGAATGGGTGGAGTAGCAGATCAATGTTTCTCTCTCTTAAATCAATCAATCAATAAATAATTTAAAAAATGAGGAAGTAATAATATTTATTCTTTAGAGCTCACTAATAATCTATTATAACTAGATGATTTTGATTTTCACTGAAAAATTGAACTGATTTCAGGCCTGACCTGTGATGGCACAGTGGAAAAAGTGTCAACCTGAAATGCCGAGGTCGTTGGTTCGAAACTCTGGGCTTGCCTGGTCAAGGCACATATGGGAGTTGATGCTTCCTGCTCCTCCCCACTTCTCTCTCTCTCTTCTCTCTAAATGAATAAAGTCTTAAATTCATTTTAAAAAAAGAAAAATAGAAAGTTGGCTTTAAAAAATTTTTGAACTTATTTTAGAGAACTGACTAGATCCACATAGGTGATTTCCCTCCATTTATATAGTAAAACAAACAAAACAACAAAACTCCAGTTATAAATGCTTGTTTTAGACCACTGTATGCTTACCGAAATTAATAAGTTTATGAAGCAAGTTCTAGTATCCAAACTATATTTACTGAACTCTCCCTCACATATAGAAGAGAAAAATGGGCAGAAAGTTTAATATTCATAAAAAGAATGATAAATTTGTGCTTACTTATCAAACTGGCAAAAATTCTAAAGTGTGGTACCACAGTCTGTTGGCAAGGCTGTGGGTAAACTATTAATTTCATACACTGCTTTGGGGGTGTAAAAGAAGCACAAAGTTTAGAGAGGGCAATTTGGTGAAACATTAAAATTATAAATATACTCTATGGCCTAGTAATCCCTCTGCTGGGATAGTATGCAACAGATAAAAGTGCACACATAGCTAATTTTGTATGTACCAGGACTGCACTTTTTAAAAATAACTTTTTCTTTTTTCCTTTTTTTTTTTTTTTTTTTAGCGTGGCAGGGAGATAGAGACAGGAACATTGAGCTCTTCCTGTATGTGCTCTGACTGGGGAATCGAACTAGCAACCTCCGTGCTCTGGAAGGATGCTCCAACCAACTGAGCTCTCTGGCCAGGGCTTAATTTTTATTTTTCTGTCACCATATATTCGATTCTCTTTACCCTTGACTACTCCACCACCTCCCTTCTCTCTGGTTACCATCATACTGTTGTGTATATCTATGAGTTTTTGTTTTTTGTTTATTTGTTGCTTTCAGTTTTATATCCCACATATGAGTAAAATTATAGGTCTAATTTTTATTTTTCAATTACAATTGTCATACATTATATTCACTTCAGCTGTACAATCCAGTGACCAGTGATCACCCCAATAAAACTCGTACCCATCTAAAACCATACGTAGTTATCACAATATTATTGACTATATTTTCTTTGCTACACTTTACACACCCATGACTATTCTATAACCCAGGGGTGCTCAAACTTTTTACACAGGGGGCCAGTTCACTGTTCCTCAGACCGTTGGAGGGCTGGACTATTAAAGAAAACTATGAACAAATTCCTATGCACACTGCACATATCTTATTTTAAAGTAAAAAAACAAAACAGGAACAAATACAATATTTAAAATAAAGAACAAGTAAATTTATTATTTTTTTAACTTTATTTTATTTTTTTAATTTTTTTTTAAATTTATGTATTTTAGAGAGGAGAGAGAGAGACAGAGAGAGAGAGTAGAGGGGGAGGAGCTGGAAGCATCAACTCCCATATGTGCCTTGACCAGGCAAGCCCAGGGTTTCGAACCGGCGACCTCAGCATTTCCAGGTCGACGCTTTATCCACTGCGCCACCACAGGTCAGGCCAAGAACAAGTAAATTTAAATCAACAAACTGACCAGTATTTCAATGGGAACTATGCTCCTCTCACTGACCACCAATGAAAGAGGTGCCCCTTCCGTAAGTGCTGCGGAGGCCGGATAAATGGCCTCAGGGGGCCACATGCACCCCGCGGCCCGTAGTTTGGGGACCCCTGCAACTTATTGGCCCATAGTTTGGGGACCCCTGCAACTTATTCGTACTTCTTAATCCCTTCAGCCCTTTTACCCATAACCCTAATCCCCCTCCTGTCTAGCAAGTATCAAAATGTAAAATATTATCTGTAACTGTGAGTCTGTTTCTATACTGCTTATTTATTTTGTTTTTCAGATTCCACATGTATGTGAAAACATATGATGTTTGTTTTTCATACCTTGGATATTATAAATAATGCTGCGTCAAGGTATTTTTCCATGGTCTCTTTCTTAACCTCTCATTTTCATCCAGACCCACTGTCTCTCTGATAAGAACTAACCTGGTAAATAAAATATTTGTGCACATGTAAGCATACGCTAGTATTTTTTTATGTGGCTTCTCATACTTTTTCCTGTCTTTGCTTTCTAACCAGGACTCTTGGGGAATAATTTCCAGGACAGGCAAATTTGTTGAGTCATTTGCAGTGTTGGGATATAGGGAGTGGTATTTGTGGAACATAGATGGAGAATGATTTGCTAATATTCAAATCATGCCCATCTTCTTCACCTACAATTATTAGTGACACACTGGTGACTGAATAAAAAGTTTAAAGATTAGCATACAAATAAAAATAAATTTAGGAATTTCTGACAGTTTTTCTTTCGATGGTGTTACTCAGAACTCTTTCTAAATATAAATTCAGAGGTACTGAGGTATTATAGTTCAAGGTTCTATTATATTATCATTGTTTATCTGGAAAAGGAATTCTGGAATTATCTGCTTTTGGTACTGTCAAATACAACATATGAGACAATCTATTTTATTTATTTTAGAGAGGGGGGAGATAGAAAGACAAAGAGAAACATGGATTTGTTCTACTTATTTATACTTGCATTGATTGATTCTTGTACATGTCGTGACTGAAGATTTAACCTGCAACATTGATGTATTGGGACAAAACTAACCAATCAAGTGAGCTACTTGACCAGTGCAAGACGATATATTTTAAATTTCTAAAAATGTTTTAAATTAGAAAAACCCCTCAGATTTATATGTGATGATAGGCATGAAGTTGTCTCTGCTAACTCTTAGATCCCATTTTTAAGTTTTAGATACTAGATTCTCCCCCAGCAAAATTCACTGAGGGGTCTGACCTCTGGTGGTGCAATGGATTAAGCGTTGACCAGGAATGCTGAGGTCGCTGGTTCAAAACCCCAGGCTTGCCTGGTCAGGGCACATACAGGAAGCAACTACTCCAAGTTGATGCTTCTTGCTCTTCCCCACCCACCCCCTTTCTCTCTCTCCTCTCTCTCATATCAATAAATAAAATGTTTTAAAAAAAAGAAGGAAAAGAGAGGATGCCTCCTAACTTCACAGATTTATACAGCTTTTCTTGTTATTTAGCTTTAAAATAGATAATAATGAACACTTGACTTAAAAAATTATAGAGTTGAGCCTGACTTGTGATGGTGCAGTGGATCAAGCGTCGACCTGGAACACTGAGGTCGCCGGTTCAAAACCCTGGGCTAGACCAGGCACATATGGAAGTTGATGCTTCCTGCTCCTCCCCCCTTCTATCTCTCTCTTTCTCTTTCTATCTCTTCTCTAAAAAAAAATGAATAAATAAATAAAAATAATTTTTAAAAATTTTCCTTTAAAAAAAATTTATAGAGTTGATTGGTGAAGAATTCCCAAATAATTATCTGCCTACAGTCATTTCCTCTATAGTCTTACCTTAGTAACAAATTGCTTTGCTATCGGCGCTACAGATGAAGTCATGGAAAGATAATGTTAAAATATAAATGGTATTTGATATTTAAATAGGTATGAGCAATTTAGCTCAAAATATGGGGCAGCATTAAAATATTGTGATATCTTTATTTCCCTGTATTAGAACACAGTATAATGGTTATTAACCTGTGGCAGAAGTAGACCAGTCTTAAGCAGCCAGTAGAGCTATTCAGATGTAAATCTAGCTGAACACCAAAATGTATTTATTGTGCTCTTGACTCAATATGAAGGAATTATATTGTAATTCAGCACTTTCCTTTTTTTATGGTGGAAATAACATGTAAAATAAAAAGAAAGAATGAAGATGTGTTGAATCCTTACTGAGTGCCAGGCTATTTTAAGCATTCATGTACATTATCTCATTTATATCTTGTAATAATCCCATGAAGTGAGCATAATCATTTCTATTTACAGAGCAAAAGTCTAAGGCTTTGTTTCTCAAGAGGTATTTCACATATCACCAAAATCCCTTAGAGAGCTTAAAGAAGTTTAAATTCCTAGACTTTAGTTCAGATTACCCTGAGTCATGATTCTGGGACACTTTCAAGAGACTCAATGAACTGAATTTTACAAAATTTATAAAATATGCATATGAAAGTGTTTTAGTTAATTCATCTCTGTTCATGACAGAGTTCCTTATTGACTAGTATCTGTGTCTATAATTACATTTTTGTGTTATAAATGGTCAATTACTAATTTTTTAACTTGCTAATAAAGGCAGCATAATAAAGTGGAAATAGGTCAACATTCTAGACTTTAGTGTTTACTTAGTTTCTTTCTCAATTGACTGTTTGGAATAGAACCAAAAGCAATAGTTAAAGCTATTTTTATCACTTATAGCTATTTAAAAAATATATTCATCTTTTTATTTATTTATTTTTCTTATTTTACTTTCTTCTCTACTTTCTTATTGTACTACAGTTTTTATTCTTCCCTTATTTGCCTTCAGATTGTTACTAATTTCTGGTGACTTGATGAGACATTAAATAATACTCCCTTTTCCTTTTCCTTTTCCTTTTCCTAGTTGTGAACCAGTTAAGATATATAAAGAGAGGTGAGGCAGATGGCGATTAAAACAAAAAAGCTAGACTGAAAACTAGGGCTTAGATCAACAACCAGTCAAGCTTCCTAATACTTTTCACCAAGTCTAGACCTTGGAATAACCCACTTACCTGGAATCACTGCTTTAAACATCAAACCCAGAGAGTGGTAACAGAGACAAGTAGTAGCCTCCAGCCATATTTCTAGAAGACAGTTTTAAGTTGAGTATGGGTATTGGGACATATTTAGAATATATGTATTTTAAATATCTGTGTGTGTGTGTGTGTGTGTGTGTGTGTGTGTGTGTGTATCTACAAAATGAGGGCCTAAGTAAAATTTAGTCAGCTTCCATCCCAGGGGCCAGGTGCTAGGTTGGTGGAATTAATTGTGGGAGCAGCAGTTACTTCTGACTACTGTCTTAAGTGTATGCCCTCTCTCCAAATGATAACATGCAGTAACAGAAATAAAATGATGCCATACAGATTCTCTACAAGGGTCACCTTGCTGGAAGAGATTCAGTAAATCCATAGACTCATGATTAACTATGTGAATTTACTATGTTAAATCATCTGATGGGAATTAATATATGGTTCAAGAAGGTACATGGTGACTGTTAGAAAGGCAAGTGTCCAGGCCAACGCCAGTCTTCTGTGATTCTGAATTGGGGTTTTTAGAGAAACATTTCAGCTGGTTCCTGGTATATTTGGAACATCATAATAAAGCAAGTATGAGATTTCCCCAAAGTTAGAAGGCTATTGTGACTGTTTTCTTTTGTAGTCAGGTAGCCAAGACTTCTGATTGGAGAAGTGGAACCGTGATAATAGTGGTGGCAATAGCAGCCACCATGAAACAGGTTCAATTAGCTTCAGGTAAAGCCTCCTAACATGGTATATAGAAAGGAATAAGACTGCCCTGCCCTCACTGAATATATAATTTAGTACATAAAGGAGACAGGAACAACTTATTTCAATAATAGAAATGAGTTACAACAGCTGACATTTATCAAGTACTTACTCTGTTCTAGGCCCTGTATTACACAGTTGGTCCTTACCACAGAATCACAGTATAGGTAGTAATACAATTCTTGTTTTATAAGTGGATAAACTGAGACTTGAGTGGGAGGTGGGCATTAAATAGTTTATTATTGGACACACAGAAAGTAGGTTTTTAAGCTAGGATTTAAACTCAGGAAAAATAATATGCAAAGTATTACATACAAAAACCCAGAGGATCAAATGGGAAAGGATCTAACTGGGAAGGTGCTTAAGTGTGGTTCCTGCCAACTTCCTGAACAGTATCTTCCTTTGAACACCATAGCACTTGTTGCTTGTGTGTAACCATAATGAGTTTATCCTGAGTCTGGGGGAAGAAAGTGGCAGGGGTCACATTTTGTGATTTGAGTCCGTGTTTTCCTCTGTCATTCTCCTTGCCTGAAGAGAGACATAAGCAGTCAAACTTTGTGACTGAGGGGAAACAAATCTGACAAGTGAGAGAAATGCCAAGAATTTAAGGTCCCAGAGATTATTGTGGATTCAGGCATGGATAGCTAGGGCAATTAGAATATGCACATAATTAGCCAGAGCTAATTAGTTAACAGCAGACTTCCAGCCTAAGCTCTGAAAACGTAAAGTTACAAAGCAGCCAAAAGAGTACTAGTAAGACTTTAGATGTTGAAACTCTTCCTAAAATAGACGGTACAAATTGAAGCAGCAAATACAATTTTGAAGATGTCCAGAATACCAAGAGTGGAAGATTTCTGTTCTTTTAAAGAGAACAAAGAAAACCAAAGTTTAAGGAGTCATTGATAAAAGTTAAGATTTACTCCTAAAGGACTGTGACTTGTACCTAAAAAGGTCTATTTTTGTACATTTTTTCACTTTATATAATGAATACCTAATTTATAGTACTATCTTACTATGGGTTGTATATTTAGATTCCAGTATTTACTTCTCAAACTTATAGAGCTAACTAACTTCTTTGGAGCTCAAAGGATTGTCATAAATAGATTCCAGCTAAAAGACTGTGCTTCTAAGTCTTGATGGGACAGGCCAATGCTGTGTTATACTATGAACTGTAAGAAATATCTTACGGATGCATGGGAGATAGAAGGATGCAGAAAGTGACATTGGTTAGTTATCTGCCTAACACAAAACTCAAAGCAAGTTACAAATTTCCCTTTTTGCTTAGAGTCCCAGTGCCCTTGAAAAAAAGCTTTGTGGACTAACAGCTAGGTTCCTGTGATAGTGACATTAGGACAAAGAGGTGAAATGAAATCTAGCCAACTTCTGTGGAGGATGAGGATAGAGATTAATGCATCAAGAAGGGAAAAAATTCACCACATAGCAAAAGAGAGGTTCTTGATCACCAGAGAAAATGATTTTTTTAAAGCAAAATTGAGAAGAAAGATGAGAATTATCAACTTGTAGTTGTGGCACTTTAGTTGTTCATTGATTGCTGCTCATTTGTGCCTTGACTGGGGAGTTCCAGCTGAGCCAGAGACCCCTTGCTCAAGTCACTCACCTTAGGCCTATGCCAACGACCTTGGGTTTCAAGCTAGTGACTTTTGGGCTCAAGCCAGTAACCATGGGGTCATGTCTATCTATGATCCCATGCTCAAGCCAGCGAGCCCCCACTCAAGTAAGTGACCTTGGGGTTTTGAACCTGGGTCCTCAGATTCCCACATGAGCACTCCATCCACCGTGCCACCACCTGGTTAGGCAGGAAAGGATATTCTTTTCGGTGGGTTTTTTGTTGTTGTTGTTCCGATTCAGTGAATATTATTTACCAGTTCTCAAGTTCACTACTTCTATCCTGTCAACCTCACTTTACAGTTGAGCATATTTAGTGATTTCTAAATTTTTGATTATTGTATTTTTCAGTTTTCTGATTTTTTTTAAACTTCTATTTATTTACTGAGGTATTTCTGTAGTTTCATTTATTTGAAGAAAATTTGTGTCCCTGGCCGGTGGATCAGTGGATGGAGCGTTGGCCTGGTGTATGGATGTCCTGGGTTCGATTCCCTATCAGGGCACAGGAGAAGTGATCATGTTTATCTCCCACATCCCTCTCCCTTGTCTTTCCCTCTTCTCCTCCTGCAGCCAATGGCTCGATTGGTTAGAGCGTCGTAGCCATGGGTGCTGAAGATTGCTTGGTACTTGAGCATTGGCCCCTGATGGAGTTGCCGGGTTGATCCTGGTCAGGGCGCATGCAGGAGTCTCAATTACTCTGATTATGTTTAGCCTGCAGGTCCTGGTCTACTTGTAGACTGGTTCTGATGACAATTTTTTTTTCTGGAATTTAACAGCGTATTGAATGATGTCGTTAAAGTTATTTTTTTTATCTTATTTTTATTAATTTTAATGCAGTGACATTGATAAATCAGGGTACATATGTTCCGAGAAAACATCTCCAGATTATTTTGACCTTTGCTTATGCTGCATACCCTCATGATGACAATTTTATTTACTCATCATTTTTAATTTTTAATTACTGTTGATATGCATTATTATATTATTGTAGTTTCAGGTGTACAACCCAGTGTTAGTATTCCACTTGTTCATTTATTTTGTTTTTTAGGTTTAATTGTTGATAGATATGTATTTATTGCCACTTTATTGTTCATATATTTGATTTTTTTTCTTCTTGTTCTTAAGACCCGTTAACATTTTGTATAATACTGGTTTGGTGTTGATGAATTCCTCTAGCTTTTTCTTGTCTGGGAAGCTTTTTATCTGTCCTTCAATTCTAAATGATAGCTTTGCTGGGTAGAGTAATCTTGGTTACAGGTCCTTGCTTTTCATTCCTTTGAACATCCTTTTTTTTTTTTTTTAAGCAAAAGAGAAAGAGAGGCGCAGAGAAAGGGACAGATAGGGACAGGCAGGCAAGGAGAGAAATAAGAAGCATCAGTTCTTCATTGCAGCTCCTTAGTTGTTCATTGATTGCTTTCTCATATGTGCCTTGACTGGGGGGGCTACAGCCAAGCCAGTGACACGTTGCTCAAGCCAGTGACCTTGGGCTTCAAGCCAGCAACCTTTGGCTTAAGCCAGCGACCATAGGTCAGGTCTATAATCCTGCGCTCAAGGTGGTGAGCTTGTGTTAAGCCAGCGACCTCAGGGTTTCAAACCTGGGTCCCTTGAGTCCCAGTTTGATGCTCTATCTACTGTTCCTGGTAAGGACCTTTGAACATTCTTCCCAAGCCCTTCTGGCTGTTGAGAAATTAGCTGACAGTCTTACAGGAGCTTCCTGTAGGTAACTAACTGCTTTTTTTGTTTTGTTTGTTTGTTTTTAAGATTCTCTCTTTGTGTTTAATCTTTTGCATTTTAATTATGATGTGTCTTGATTGGGACTTATTTGGGTTCATCTTGTTTGGAACTCGCTGTGCTTCCTGGGCTTTTATCTCTATTTCCTTCACCAAGTTAGAGAGCTTTCCGTCATTTTTTTAAATAGGTTTTCAATTTTTTGCTCTTTCTTTTCTCCTGTTGGCACCCCCATCATGCAAATGTTGGTACGCTTGAAATCCCAGAGGCTTCTTCTACTATCTTCATTTTTTTAAATTATTTTTTCATTTTGCTGTTTTGAGTAGGTATTTTTTGCTTCCTTATATTCCAAATCACTAATTTGATTCTTGGCTTCATCTGCTTTACTGTTGATTCCCTGTAAATTATTCTTCATTTCAGTTAGTGTGTCTTTTATTTCTGACTAATCCATTTTTATGCTGTTTAGGTTCTCGCTAAGTTTATTGAGTGTCCATATAACCAATATTTTGTTTAGTTTTTTTTCTCTCTGAAGTTATGTGTATCTATTAAGTAGTTCTGCTACATATTGTAGGCTTGGTAGAGTGCCCTAATGTAGCAGATGTCCTGTAGTTTCCAGTGGCACAACCTCTCGTATAACCCAAGCTAGGCACTCCCTCCTGCAATGTGGGCTGTGTAAACCCTCCTGTTGTAGTTGAGCCTTGATTGCTATTGACACATCAATGGGAGGGGTTCACTCCAGGCCAGTCAGCTCTAAGGACTGGCTGTGACCACAGACCTCTTTCCACTGTGTAGTATCAGCTGTACCTGAGCTCGCCCCACAGAGCAGGACTGACTTCAGCAGGGAGCTAGTGTCCATTGGTCCACACCTTGAGTGTGTTACTTGTAGAAGTAGTTTGGTGGTGATGCTTTGATGTGTTCTGAAGCTATTCGCTGGGAGTGCTGGCTGTAGGTTTCCTGGGAGGTTTGTGAAAGGTCAGCCACCACCTCTTTTCTGCCTGTGACCCTCCAGCATGAGCTACAAGATGGAGGTGTAGGTAACACAGTACTCCCCTCCTCCCACAATCACATCAAAATTACAACTATAATACAGAACAACATCATTCAGAATTGCCTGAAATTGAGCTGAAAGTAAGTCCTACAACTAAGGATATAAAAAAGAAGTCACATCAAGACTGGTACCAGTCAGGATAAAAGTCAAGACGGCTGTCTCAGCTGCAGAGGATTCCCCTAAGGAGTGAGGGGTCCCAGCTCCACACCAGGCCACCAGCCCAGAGTTCCAGTGCCAGGAAGGGAAGACCTCATAATTTCTGGCTATAAAAACAAGCAGGGGGCCCTGGCCGGTTGGCTCAGTGGTAGAGCGTCAGCCTGGCGTGCAGAAGTCCCGGGTTCGATTCCCGTCCAGGGCACACAGGAGAAGCGCCCATTTGCTTCTCCACCCCTCCCCCTCTCCTTCCTCTCTGTCTCTCTCTTCCCCTCCTACAGCTGAGGCTTCATTGGAGCAAAGATGGCCCCAGGCACTGGGGATGGCTCCTTGGCCTCTGCCCCAGGCGCTAGAGTGGCTCTGGTTGCAACAGAGCGACGCCCTGGAGGGGCAGAGCATCGCCCCCTGGTGGGCGTGCCGGGTGGATCCCAGTCAGGCGCATGCGGGAGTCTGTCTGACTGTCTCTCCCGGTTTCTAGCTTCAGAAAAATACAAAAAAAAAAAAAAAAAAAAAAAAAAAAAAAGCAGGGATTGAGGCTGAGGAAGATGGACAACTCCTGGAGTCTCAGGCAGTTCCAATCTTAAAGGGCCAGGGTACAGACTAACTCAGATTCACTCCCCACAGGGACAGCAGCTTAAAAGGCACCAGAGACATACAAGGAGGAACTGAATTGTCTAGAATCAAAACAAGAGCTGGGTGGATAACTCTCTTCCAGACAGAAGTGCTATCAGAGGTCATTGTTCCTTTTATGAGCCCTCCCTCCACAGCACCAGCAGGCCAGTGTCATATCTGAGATTCCATGAACCTGGCTCACATGGTTTGCCCCACACTGGTAATTACCTGAGCCCCTGCCCCACCCAAATTTCAGGCCCACCCATGCTGTTTCCAGTAGCTTTTCCATATGATTGGCCTGTCTTGGCTCATGCTTCTGATTTTTCTAAAATCTCTAAAACAAGAATCATTTGGCCCCAGCAAGACCCATACCACTTGCTAAGTGGCCTCAGGCCCAGCACTAGCAGCTGCCAGCCTTGGTTCACAGCTTAGCTCACCTAGGCAACTCCAAGCCCAGACAAGAAAAAGCTAGAGGAATTCATCAACACCAAACCAGTTTTATACGAAATGTTAAAGGGTCTTAAGAACAAGAAGAAAAAAATCAAATATATGAACAATAAAGTGGCAATAAATACATATCTATCAACGCTCTAACCAATCGAGCCATTGGCTGCAGGAGGAGAGGAGGGAGAGACAGAGGAGAGGGATGTGGGAGATAAACAGATGATCACTTCTCCTGTGTGCCCTGATAGGGAATCGAACCCAGGACATCTATACACCAGGCCAACGCTCCATCCACTGATCCACTGGCCAGGGACACAAATTTTCTTCAAATAAATGAAACTACAGAAATACCTCAGAGAAGGTGAAGGGATTAGTGAAATTATATATACATAACACATAAATACAGATAACAGGACAGGAAATCTCAGAGGGAAGGGGGGAGGGAGTGAAGGGGAGGGGAGTAAAGGTGGGTGTAATGGGAACAAGGTGGTGGGATGAGGGAGTTATATTGAGTGGGAAACTTGAATTCATGTTAACACAATAAATTAAAATTAATAAAAATAAATTTATTTTTAAAAAATATTTTATTTATTGATTTTTTAGAGAGGGAGGAGTGAGAGAGAGAGAGAAGGGGGAGGAGCAGGAAGCATCAACTCCCATATGTGCCTTGACCAGGCAAACCCAAGGTTTCGAACCGGCGACCTCAGTGTTCCAGGTCGACGCTTTATCCCACTGCGCCACCACAGGTCAGGCCAATAAAAATAAATTTAAGAAAAGGTCCCCAGATGAATAAGGAAAGGTATTAAGACAATTCCACCATACTGGTTGTTTTTGTTTGTTGGCAAATAACAATAAACACCCACATGGGACCTGTACAAAAATGCTAGAAAAAAAGCAGAATGGAATAAAGAATGTAAATTATCAATGAAATGCACACTTTGGAAGAACAAAATTTTATATAATTGCTTTTATTCTTAAAGAGATTAAAGAAAATATAAACTCCATAAAACAAGAAAAGACAATGTCAAATAACCCTAACTCTTTCTCTGGCCCTACACATGATCTTCACTAAGAGGAGTAAACAAAAGCATTTAAAGAAGATTTTTCATCTTTAAAAGATAAATATAAATATACTGCTCACAAAAATTAGGGAATATTTTATCACTTCATATTGTATTCATTTTTGAAATATCCCCTAATTTTTGTGCACATAATATGATCAACTTATATAGGAAAAGACTAGTGATACACAATGAACCCATTTAAACAAATTAAGCTTAAATAACACTGGTAATTATGGTTAGAGCACAGAATATAAATCTTATTATTTTAAGGGAATCTTAGGGTATGATAATTTTTTATAGTAGTTTAGGACAGAATTCTCAGAGCATGCAAACAAAATTTGGAGTTGAGAAAAATGGAGAGCAATATTAATGCCTTATTTTCCTTCTCTGTCCTGTGGCACACTCAATAGAAATGTTAATTCTGTGATGTGATTTTACTGTGTTTTTATTTTTAAACTATAATAAAGACTATTTGACCTGACCAGGTGGTGGTGCAGTGGATAGAGTGTCGGACTGGGATGCAGAGGATCCAGGTTCAAAACAATGAGGTCACTGGCTTGAGCACGGGCTCACCAGCTTTCGCCCCAAGGTTGCTGGCTTGAGCAATGGGTCATTCAATCTGCTGTAGCCCCTGGTCAAGGCACGTATGAGAAAGCAATCAATGAACAACTAAAGTGCTAAAACAAAGAATTGATGCTTCTCATCTCTCTCTATGTCTATCTGTCCCTATCTGTCTCTCTCTGTCTCTCTTTCTGTCACAAAATAAAATAAAATAAATAATAATAAAGACCATTTGCACTTTCTTTTTAAAATTTTTATTTAGTTTTTTAATTTTAGTGAGAGGAGGGGAGGCAGAGACAGACTCCGGTATGCACCCTGACCAGGATCCACCAGGCAAGCCCACCAGCGGGCAATCCTCTGCCCATCTGGGGCCCTTGCTCTGTTGCAACTAGAGCCATTTTAGCCCTCAGGCGGTGGGGGAGGCAACTGGCTTTACTTGAGCCTTGACTGCAGGAAGGGAGGAGAAGAGAGAGAGAGAAAGAATGGAGAGGGGTGGGGTGGAGAGGGAGATGGGTGCTTCTCTTGGGTGTCCTGACTGGGAATCGAACCTGGTATTTCCACAGGCCGGGCTGATGCTCTACCACAGAGCCAACTGGCCAGGGTCTGCACTTTCTTTAGACTAAGTCCTGGTGGTACAAGAAATGGCCTATTTAATTGGCCTCATAGAATGTCAGATATGGAAGAGATCTCTGAGGCTACCTATGAAATTATGTTTCTAATGACCCCCAAAATTCTATTGTTTTATTTCAGACTCTAATCAAAGTGATGCCAGTCAGCTGAGCTAAAAGTGTACATTTCCTTCCTCAATCTCTGACAGCTTAATAATGGAATAATGGTTCATTAGCAGCTAATTAGACTTGTATTACTCTCAGCTAGAAGCTCACAGACCCTGCCCAGTGGACATACCTTTGGCAAGCTCCTTGTTTTTGGTGCATCTTACTTTGTTTAGCTATTCACAAGCTGCTAAAGAGGAATTTTGCATTCTAGAAAAAAAAAACTTTATATTATTCAGCCTGTGAGCGCACTGATCTTGATTAGTTTAGTTGCATATACTTCAAAAGAGTAGCACTAAGGAATTGAGTGATCCTATGCCATATATATAAAAGGAGAAATTGAAAACAGTTGTTGGGTAGGTAACAAGAAGCTATATTAAGAAGGCACATGTATAAGACTACAATATGTGATTCTTTTGTGAAGAACATCTTGCTCTCGTGACTTCAACAAAATACCAACTACATATATTCAAAGTCCATTTGTTTGGTTTTGAGATAATAGGGTATTGTGTGTGGAGAGTCCTTGCATGTAGAATTTTAGTCGTGGTCCTGATTAGGCAAAATAGCAGTTTATGAACTTCTAGAGCAGGGGTCCCCAAACTTTTTACACAGGGGGCCAGTTCACTGTCCCTCAGACCGTTGGAGGGCCGGACTATAGAAAAAACTGAACAAATCCCTATGCACACTGCACATATCTTATTTTAAAGTAAAAAAACAAAACGGGAACAAATACAATATTTAAAATAAAGAACAAGTAAATTTAAATAAACAAACTGACCAGTATTTCAATGGGAACTATGCTTCTCTCACTGACCACCAATGAAAGAAGTGCCCCTTCTGGAAGTGCAGCGGGGCTGGGTAAACGGCCTCAGGGTGCCGCATGCAGTCCGCGGGCCATAGTTTGGGGACCCCTGTTCTAGAGTTTGTAAAATCATCACTTAAAATGAGATTTTTTTTCTTGTTATAAGAATTGTCATCATGATTGAGTTTACTTGCTATTTTTCTAAATATATTATTGTACATATTTCAAGCAAACATTTTATAGCGGTGTTTCCCAATGTGGGGCCCACGCCCCACAGGGGGGCAATTCGATAGTTAAGGGGGGCAATTTGAAAATGGACTTGACACGACTTTAACTCTTTCGCCCCGGGCCATTTAAATGCAATGCTAGATATTGGTGCCAAATTTAACAAAAAATGCAATTCTTAAATAATTGCAGTAAATAATTATTAAGTATAATTTCGTTTGACGAGACCAAAATATCAACTGGGTGATTGGCGTCGTCAAGTAAACTTCGTCCTGGGTTCACTGCGGAGCGTGCCATCTGCCGCGGGGAACCCCGGACGTTTTAAAAATTCGCTAAACAACGCAGTTATTCTCACCTAATTGGCCCATCGCAACTTCTGTAGTGTTTCACATCATTCAGTTGGTGTTAATTTGAAATAAGTGTCAGTCAAAACTGTTGTAAAAGCTCATTGATTTAATAAATATACATATATATTGTATAGATATAATTGGTAAGTATTTGATTTTATTTTTATCAATATTAAACTCTTTATTAAGTACTTCTTGCATTGGGGCTAGAAAGCACTAATATTTTATAAATATTATTGGGGCTATAATAGTGCATGCACGACAATTTTAATTTTAGAAGCATAACTTTCCAGAAAATTTTGTCAAGTGGAAAAAATATAGATACCTTGTGATTTGCGGTGATAGTGTAGTAAATGTGTTATATACATTTAAATAAATATGAATTTTTAGTATACGTTTACTCTATGTCACATTGAATATATTTTAACACATATTTTAATATTAGTTTTTAATTGATCTTATTTTTATTTCTTATAGCCCATAGTAAAATGAGTGGTGCAAGCAAGAAAAAAGCTCGTCAATATTCGGAGGAATATTTAAAATTTGGGTTCATACCCGCTGTTTACAATGAGCGGATTCCTTTTTGTCTTTTATGCCAGCAATGCTTGACCAACGAATCAATGAAACGAGGTCGTCTTGAGGCGCATTTGAAGGCGAAACATAGTGCTCATATTAATTCAGATTTGAGTTACTTTAAAACTAAAGAAAATTTTTGAAAAAATAACAACATTAAAGTCTCTATTTACTGCTCATACTTCAACTAATAATCGTGTTCTTGAGGCTAGTTATCAAATTTCTTTATTCATCGCTAAAGCTGGAGAAAATCACACTATAGGAGAGAATTTAATAAAACCGTCAATATCAGCATTTCTTAAAACGGTTCTTGAAAAAGATGACAAAGATGTAAAAGCTATGCCACTCAGTGACAATTACTGTTAGCAGAAGAATGGATGAAATGAGTGAGGATATTGAAAAACAACTTATTGAAAAGCTGAAAACAAGAAAATCTCCTTGCAAATGGATGAATCGACTTTGAGAGACAGTGAGGCAGTATTGATAACTTACGTAAGATATATTGATAAAAGACATTTTGCTGAAGAAATGTTGTTCTGTAAAAGATTAGAAAGCACCACTACCTCCAAAGATATATATAATAAGCTAAAAAACTACTTAGATGTCAATGATATACCAATGAAAAATATAACATCTGTGCTACAGATGGTGCTCCCAATATGATGGGCAAGAAAAATGGCTGCTTAAAATTGATGAAAGATGCGAATCCAGAAATGATTCTTGTGCATTGTGTTATTCATAGGGAAAACTTGGTAGCTAAAAACATCTCGCCTGTTCTGAATGAAGTATTACATACAGTGATAAAGTGTGTTAATGCTATTAAAGCTAGTGCCAAATGTGAGCATCTTTTCAAGCTATTTTGTGAAGAACAAAATGAAGACCATGTGAGACTTTTACTTCATACTGAAGTAAGATGGCTATCTAAAGGAAACTGTTTGAAAAGATTTATGGAACTGTTGGATACTCTTAGTGATTTTTTAAGCGACAAACCTGAAATGAAGTATCTGTTAACAATAGATGGTAAAGCATTTGTGAGTTATTTAGCCGATATCTTTGAAAAACTAAATATATTAAATAAGCAACTTCAAGGAACAAATAAAACTCTTGTCGATGCAAAAGCAAAGATATTTGGTTTCATTACCAATATTGAGTTATGTCAGAAACATATTAACAACAAAAACTTTAAACAGTTTCATTGGCTCCAAAAATGTGAAGTAACTGATACCGCTTTACTTGTTATTGTCAATCATTTGAATATTCTATCAGCTGATTTAAAAGAAAGATTTTCTGATTTAAAACAAATTGATTTCCCAACATGGATGATGCAGCCAATGTTAGTGGATTTGTCTGATATATCAAATATGCAGTATCAAGAAGAACTCGCAGAATTGCAAAATGATGAGTCAGTTAAAGCTTTATTTAATATCAAAGGAGCGATGGCATGGCTTTGTGAGGAAACAGAAATCAAATACCCAAATTCAACCAAATGTGCAAGAAAACTATTGCTACCATTTCCATCTTCATTTTTAGCTGAATGTGGATTTAGTGCTGTAAATGATTTACTGGTAAAAAAAAGAAATCGGCTGGATATAACACAACGTGGAGACTTGAGACTAAAGCTAACCAAATTGGAACCTAATATAAAATCTCTGTGCAGCAAGCATCAAGCGCAAGGATCACACTAAATTAAAATAATAAATTAATATAGAAAAATCTGTATTAAAATTATTTGGAATTTAAATTTCTTTTTTTTCATTATATGTTTTGAAATTTTACTTACTGTGTTTTGTTAACAATTTCATAGTGATTTCTTCCTAGAACCTATCATTTATGTTTATTAAGTGAACAAATCAATTTTTTAATGTTAAAAATTATGTATGTTACATAGGAGGGGGACATAAAAATTCTAGAAAGGTTAAGGTGGGGCATGGCACAAAAAAGGTTGGGAAACACTGTTTTATAGTTTTCTAATATGTTTTGTCAGAGATCATAATCTTAAAAATAAAGAAAACTGACATCAGAGCCATTGGCAAGATTACAGTTCATAAGTGCTGACATCTAGTGGCTGTTGCTGTTCTTTGATAAAGTCTGAGGCCAGTCGTCTTTCCTGCGGGCTCTGTCATAAAATGTTTAAAAAGGACTGACTTCAAATTTAAGGTAATTTTATTTCTCCTTATAAAACTCCATGCATTTCAAATACTTTGGTTAAGAAAAATCATTTTGAACCTTGAAATTAAACACAAGGTAGTCACTTCTTTCCCTACAAGCATGCCATTCATAAGTGCAGTGCTTTCCCATCACATCTGGCTAAATGTAGTAATTTTCAAGAGGTGCAGGGAAGAAAGGTGGGAAGTTCTAGGTAAGGAGTTTCCATTTCCCAAACCCCTTGAAACTTATTAATTTTACGTTCTTCTTTAGTGTCTGCTTATAAGTGTACCATCAGTGGATGGTAATGATGTTTATACATTCACTGCAATTTCCTGGAAGCGTAAGTCTGATACAGTTTAGGTGATCACAAAGAAGGTTTAGAATGAAAACATACACTTATTAGGCATGTACTATTCTGAGACTAGTCCTGGGGACACAAAATGAATTATTGAGAAATTCTAAGGTAAGAAAAACAAATGTATCATGCAATTGAGTATGGTAGGTAGAATATTGGAGCTATGGTAAAGATAAAAAAGCACACAGGAATGATTTCTAAACCAGGTTTGTTTGTATTTCTTTTTGAAAGAGAGAAGCATCAATTCGCAGTTGAGGGCATTGGGGGGGTGCTCCAGTTGACCCAGCAACCCCTTGCTCAAGTCAGCAACCTTGGGTTTCAACCAATGACCTTTGGGCTCAAGCCAGCAATCATGGGATCATTTCGATGATCTCATGTTCAAGCCAGCGACCTCGACTTTTGAACCTGGGACCTCAGCATCCCAAGTCAATGCTCTATTCAGTGCGCCACCACTGGTTAGGCTAAACCAAGGTTTGAAGATTATTTATGAATTATCCAGGTGACAAAACAAAGACACTCTGGACAGTCATTTATTTGTTAAACCATTCAATAAATATTTATTGTATATCTACCATATGCCTAGTGCAGTACAGCATGTGGAAAGACTAGAGATATGAATGGTATTTTAGATATGTTATTGCTAAAGCAAAAACTAGAAGAAATTGGGGGAGTAGTATGAAACTAAGTTGTATAGTAGGGAAAGACATCTGAATTCAAGTCCTATATCTACCACCATATTTAATATATAAACTTAAGCAAGTAACATAAGCTCACTAAATATCTTTTATCCCATCTGTACAATGCAGGTATGTCTGTTTCACAGGTTATTGTGAAAGTTAAATGAGCTAAGAAATGTGAAAGTTCCTGGCCGGAATAAAGACTGAAAGATTATGATATCCATCAGATTTTGCTGCATTATAAACAGCCACATCTCTGTGACCTACAGCAATTTGCATTTATTTTCATGCTCATTGGTCTTCAAGTCAACTGCATATGGGCTGATCTAGGCTGGGGTTGTCTAGGGAACTCTGCTTCAGGCTGTGGGTCAAGCCCACATAGATCATTCTGAGTTCAGGCTACAGCCTCTAAAGACTAAGGCTACCCGGGTATGTGTTTCTTATAGTGATGGCAGAAACCCAAGCCCTACCAGTCAAACTGCTTTCAAGCCTCTGCCACACTCCTAACATCCCATTGGTCAAAGCAACCACATGGCCAAGTCAAAAGTCAAAGAGCAGGAAAGTAACCTGTGCCTCCATGAGCGATGGCATAGGTGTGGAGGTATCAAAATGCCAAGGAGAATAAGATTGTGGGAGAAGTTTACTTTCTTATATTTCTTTTATTGCAAAGACCTTATATACCATCCTTAGGAGCTTGAACTTGATCCTGCAAACAGTGGAGACACCTGATGAAACCTGTGATTTTAGAAAGATGGTTCTCCTGATGCATAGAGGCTAGAATTGAAGAGGAACCAGGACTAAAAGCAGAAATATCAGTTGCAGTAATGTCTTAGTCTAGAGATAACAAAGGCCTGAACTGGAACTGTGCATTGGCCTACATACATGCAGAAGTTATTATTATTTTTTTTTGTATTTTTCTGAAGCTAGAAACCGGGAGAGACAGACAGACTCCTGCATGCGCCCGACCGGGATCCACCTGGCACGCCCACCAAGGGGCGACGCTCTGCCCACCAGGGGGCGATGCTCTGCCCCTCCGGGCTGTCGCTCTGCCACGACCAGAGCCACTCTAGCGCCTGGGGCAGAGGCCAAGGAGCCATCCCCAGCGCCTGGGCCATCTTTGCTCCAATGGAGCCTCGGCTGCGGGAGAGACAGAGAGGAAGGAGAGGAGGAGGGGTGGAGAAGCAGATGGGCGCTTCTCCTGTGTGCCCTGGCCGGGAATCGAACCCGGGACTTCTACACGCCAGGCCGACGCTCTACCACTGAGCCAACCGGCCAGGGCCGCAGGAGATGTTATTAAATAAAGAGGAGAGAGTAGTACAACAGGTTAAATTTTGAGTCTGAATCTTGAAGGATTTATTTTATTTGTTATATTTTTAAAAAGTATTGAGTAAATCTGATCAGAGAAGATATTCCTATCAAGGAGTTTAGACTTGATAAAGTGGAAATAGTCTTAAATTGCATTAAACAGTCTCTGTCCAGTGGATGTAGAAAGTGAAGCTCAAGCAGAGGTGTGCTAGAGGCAGCTTATTATACTTATTTATGTGAGCCAACTGTTAGAATTTCAGGAGTTTTGTGAATCAGTTGATTTACACAGCCATCGTTAAAATTTTATTTGTGTTATCTGATGCTGAAATAACTTATACTAAAAACAAAATAATTACTTCTGCTTCTAGCCATGATAAAGTAACAAGGATGGGATTTATTATTCCATCTGGAAAAAAAATAAAACTCAGATACAATATACTAAACAACAGTTTTCTAGACACAGCATTTGGTAACAAAAGAGTGATCACTGGGAGATGAGAAACAAATGAGAGGGAATCTGCAGTTGCCACCAGCTTACTGCCTTGAAACCGGTTCTTGGCCTTTGAGCAGAGGGGGGAGAATGTAGGCAGAACGAAGGGCTCCCTGAGATGTGGAGACAGTGCTGAAAGTCCAGAAAGACCAAGGCAACCCGAGTTCTCAGCACGAAG
Organism: Saccopteryx bilineata; assembly: GCF_036850765.1. Lineage (NCBI taxonomy): Eukaryota > Metazoa > Chordata > Mammalia > Chiroptera > Emballonuridae > Saccopteryx > Saccopteryx bilineata. The sequence continues at coordinate 476,422 of NC_089501.1, read as the reverse complement.
CACCAGAGAGGAAGAAACTGCAGAGAGAAAGCATCTTGATGTTCTGTATAGGATCTCTCCAGACTGTTCTGCAGAGTACTGATCAGTGTGCACATGTAAGGGAATCACTTGAGACCAGCAAAATAAATACTTGAAAGAATTAGAGGAAATAGTACTCTGTGCCTCACACATGATCCAGAATACTGCCTGTTCCCACTGACTGGGAAAGCATAACTTGGGGTAAAATACTGAAAAGGTCTTGCCTCAGTTGTGAGGAATAATGAACTCTGGACTAAACATTGTCTGGTCCCAACTTTAAAAATCTCAAAATTGAGACCCAAAGGGAACAAGGATATGTTCACATTTGTGATACTTTGTGTTCAAGTATCTCTTAGCAACATCTCAGAAAAGGCTCAAAAAACTTTCTAGGAGTACAACAATATGCAGCACTCAACAAAGTAAAATTCACAATATCCAATCTAAGATAACAAGAATGCAAAGTTATAGAAAAATGGGAACTATAAGAAGAAAAATCAGTAAATTAAAACCAACTTAGAGGCCCTGGCCGGTTGGCTCAGCGGTAGAGCGTCGGCCTGGCGTGCATGGGGACCTGGGTTCGATTCCCGGCCAGGGCACATAGAAGTGCCCATTTGCTTCTCCACCCCCATCCCCTCCTTCCTCTCTGTCTCTCTCTTCCCCTCCCGCAGCCAAGGCTCCATTGGAGCAAAGATGGCCCGGGCGCTGGGGATGGCTCCTTGGCCTCTGCCCCAGGCGCTAGAGTGGCTCTGGTCGTGGCAGAGCAATGCCCCGGAGGGGCAGAGCGTCGCCCCTGGTGGGTGTGCCGGGTGGATCCCGGTCGGGCGCATGCGGGAGTCTGTCTGACTGTCTCTCCCCGTTTCTAGCTTCAGAAAAATACAAAAACAAACAAACAAACAAACTTAGAATTGATATAGAGGTTATAATTAGCAAAAAAAGATATTAAAGTTAACTATATGTGTTCAACATTCAAATAGAAACATAGAAGATATAAAAATAAATCCATATAGAATTTCTAGAGATGAAAGCATATACTAGATTGAATTAATAGTTGATTTAGACATTGCAGAAGAAAAGATTGGTGTATTTTAATACATAACAATATAAACTATTTATAATGACACCAAAAGAGTAAAAAAGAAATAAGACAAAAAAATGAAAAGAGCATCAGTAATCTTTGAGAAACAACCCAAACGTTCACTAATATTATAGGTGAGTGAATAAACAAATGGTATATTCATACAATGGAATATACTCAGCAGTGAAAAGGAATAAACTATTGAAATACAGAACAGGGATGAATCTCAAAATAATAGGCTTTTAAAGAAGTAAGATAGACCCCGGCCAGTTGGCTCAGCATGTGGAAGTCCTGGGTTCGATTCCTGGCCAGGGCACACAGGAGAAGCGCCCATCTGCTTCTCCACCCTTCCCCCTCTCTTCTTTCTCTGTCTCTCTCTTCCCCTCCTGCAGCCAAGGCTCCATTGGAGCAAAGTTGGCCTCAGCACTGAGGACGGCTCCATGACCTCCGCCTCAGGTGCTAGAATGGCTCTGGTAGCAAGAGAGCAATGCCTCAGATGGGCAGAGCATCACCCCCTGGTGGGCAGGCCGGGTGGATCCTGGTCGGGCGCATGTAGGAGTCTGTCTGACCACTTGACTGCCTCCCCACTTCTAACTTCGGAAAAATACAGAAAAAAAAGTAAGATAAGAGGATACATAGTGTATGATTTTACTTATACAAAGTTCTAGAAAATCCAAATTAATCTATAGTGACAGAAAGCAGATCAGTAGTTGCCAGGAAGATGGAGGATTACAAAAATATACAAAGAAACTTTCTGGAATGATGGATATGTTCACCTTTGTGATTTATTTTTTATTTTTTGACAGAGACAAAGTCAGAGAGAGGGACAGATAGGCACAGACAGACAGGAAGGGAGAGAGATGAGAAGTATCAATTCTTCATTGTGGCACCTTAGTTGTTCAGCAATTGCTTTCTCATACGTGCCTTGACCATGGGGCTACAGCAGAGTGAGTGACCTCTTGCTTAAACCAGCGACCTTGGGCTTAAGCTGGCGAACCTTGCTCAAACCAGATGATCCTGCTCTCAAGCCTGCGACCTTGGGGTTTCGAACCTGGTTCCTCCACATTCCAGTCCAATACTCTATTCAATGCACCACTGCCTGGTCAGGCTGTGATTTTGTTGATGGTTTCATGGATGCATACATATGTAAAAATGATCAAATTATACACTTTAAATATGTGCTGTTTATTATATGTCAATTGCACCTCAGTTAGAAAAGAGAAACACATTCTGATCCACAGTGGTAATTAAATAAGATTTAGCTATTAATAATATGCACACATGTGCATATACAGCCTGACCAATGGTGGCACAGTGGATGAAGCATGTACTCCAACTGCTGATGTTGCTGGTTCAAACCTGGAAGTCACCATCTTGAGCATGGACTTGTTAGCTTGAGTGCCGGCTAATGGGCTTCAGTGGGGAATTGTCCACACAATTGTAAAGGTCACCCACTTGGGCCCAAAAGTTGTGAAAAGTCCAAGGTTGCTTGCTTGAGTAAGCAGATACTGGCTTGGCTTGCACCTGAGGTTCGATCAGCGGCCAAAGCTTGTACAAGAATCAGTCAATGCACAGCTAAAGTGAAAGCAACTAGGAGTTGAAGCTTTTCGCTCTGTCTCCCTCCCTCTCTCTCTTTCTCTCTTTCTCCCCCTCTTATCTGTCTCTCAAAAAATAAAAAATAAAAATAAAAAAGAATACACACATAGATAAGAAATACTCAGAAATTACTTCTTAATTGTTTTACTGCATTTTGTTATCTGTGTCCTGGGGGTTATGTACATTGTTTGTATCTATATGGTGGCAATATTATATGATAGTGTGCCACTTTGATCTCTTCAGAATTCTACATTCACTGATCTTGCTGGTAGTTTGAAATAGGTCATGGTGGGGATATTTACATTACAGAAATTGGCAAATACTATAAATCATGGCCACGTCCCTCCTCCCAAAAGCTTTTGTTAGCTAGTTAGAGAGACAGGTCTAAAACCAGGTGTCCTATTCCTAAATCCAGTGACCCTTTCACAAGATCCTGCCATCCAACTCACCAGTTTAAGTAGGAAGTGCCCAGAGACACACTGGGGAGGAGGAGACTAAACCAGAGACTGAGATGACCCTTTCTTCCTGCCTTCCAGCCTGGGGAACAACACTGGCTAAGACTGTGAGGCGTAAGACATTTTCCTCATTGTTCATTTTCTCTTTGTCACTGCCCCTTCAACTTTTTTTCCATCTCATGTAATAAAAAAGAGAACATTATTTATGTTGGAATTTCAGCAATCAGTAGAAATAATTTTTTCCTTTAGTGAGGGTTCTTTCCATCACCTCTCTCATTATAACATGAATATGGTAACTGTATTTCTGCCCCAAATCAGAAATATAGTTTGAAGGTCAAATTTTTTTCGCATCCCAGTCCGATGCTCTATCCACTGTGCCACCGCCTGGTCAGGCGAAGGTCAAATTTTTTAATTTCCATGCTTTATGAACATAATGGAAAGAATATTTGAAGTCTGAATTTACCAGAGGGGGGCACCGGCTCCCTTGTTGGATGGACATGCTGCTTTTGGACAGTATAATAAACACTGATTGTGGGGGAAGCTCGGGTGGAGGCCCTGCTGCACTGGGAAGCTGTTCTCATCCAGTTGTTGGAGAGACGCACCAAGGACACTATGGTTTCCATGGACACAGCCCTGGACTATACAGGCCCTCCCACTTACTGTGGAGTAGGGGGCTAGAGATGGGCCTCCAGTTAATATTTAGGGCAGAGTGCTCAGGGAGACATTGTGAAGGGCACCTTTGTAATTGTTGCAATTACATACCTTGTGCTGTTGCTGTAGTCTGTTTGTTTATGTAATGTACCTCACTCCTCGCACAGCGACCATTGCAGAAGGTACCTGTGGTGTAGATTGTGAAGCTAGCAATCCTAAAGAGGTGGAATGTTGGGCAAACAAGTTTGTAAAGTGTGTTTAGGTTTGCTCGCTTGTATTTTGCTTTGGCGCAGGCCAGCACCATGTGTGTGTGGTCTGTGAAAGGCTGTGGTGTTTTCCCTCAGGGCAGCAGATTGCAAGTTGCTGGTTGCCTGCCTCTATGGGGAGGGGCAATTGTTTGCTATTGTTTGCCAGCAAATGGGTATTTTCCACCCAGCCTGTTTTGCTTGTAAGGGAGAGTGAGTCTGGAGTGCTGAGGGGCTCAGGAGCCCTGAGAGAAAAGGAAGGGGTCTTCCCTGCCTGTTTGTTTCCACTATTATAAGACTAATAAAGAGAATGGCCCACCATTTTCAGGCTCTACAGTTCCTTTACCGTCTTCCCGAATCCAATGTGAACCTTCATGGTCACGGCAATGGTCACTGGCCTTACACATATTATAAGGAAGTCCTCTCATACTGAAATCCTGGTCATCTGGTTAATGTGCTGCCTGAGAAGAGAAGCCCCAACAGTGGTGCCTGCCTTTGCTGTCCTCGACAGATGTGATACTGAATCTATTGAAAGTGCTACTTTTCGCCTGACCTGTGGTGGCGCAGTGGATAAAGCGTCAACCTGGAAATACTGAGGTTGCCAGTTCAAAACCCTGGGCTTGCCTGGTCAAGGCACATATGGGAGTTGATGCTTCCTGCTCCCCCCCCCTTCTCTATAATAAATAAATAAAATCTTAAAAAAAAAAAAGAAAGTGCTACTTTTCATTGCTTTCAGAACTGCCAGATCTGGGGTCAGAGGAGGGTTAAGGTCAATTGAGGGCCCAGGCGCAGAAAAAAATATTGGGCCCCTTAAAAAAAGAGAGACAGGGAAAATAAAAGTACATGTTAACCACATTTTTAAATAAATAAAAATCTTATGTACTATTAAAGTTAAAATTGGACATATGAAACCAAACTTGGTGTCATGAGAAAAATGTGTAAAGTTGGGGTTTTGCGGGACCCTTCAGAAGTCGGGGCCCAGGACGCGTGCCCGGTGCACCTGCTATTAAATCCGCCTCTGAGGGTGCTCAAGAAGCACTGCATTTTCTGAAGCTATTGTTGGTGAAGCCAGGTCTTGATGTCCTGTGAGAAGCCATGTGGGAAATGTCCCTTTTTCTCACTTATATCCAGCTATGTCCCCTTGGCAGCCAGAGTCCTATTTAAAGTGTTCTTTGGAATTAATTTTGTAACTTCTCTTTATAGAAGGTTCCAATTGAATTAATGGAGGAGTTAAGCCACACAACATACTGCATTCTTCCTTTTTGCCCTAGGGGAATTGTTGGGAGGAATGTGAAGATGTGGGAGATGGCAGGGGAGAAAAGGAAAGAAGAAAGTTCAATGTCAGTCTAGACCAGTGGTAGTCAACCTGGTCCCTACCGCCCTCTAGTGGGCATTCCACCTTTCATGGTGGGCAGTAGCGGAGCAACCAAAGTATAAATGAAAAGATAGATTTAATTATAGTCAGTAGTTTTATAAAGATTTATTCTGCCAAACAGCGAAAATCCGACATAAAGTACTTGGTAAGTAATTATTATTATATGCTTTAACTTGTTGTAACTCTGCTTTATAAATTTTATAAAGTATAGTTACTTCCCTACTTTATAAATCACCATTACTGTGGAACCGGTGGGCAGTTAGAATATTTTACTACTAACAGAGATACAAAAGTGGGCGGTAGGTATAAAAAGGTTGACTACCCTTGGTCTAGACATCTAAATGCTGGTTTTGACTTACTAGGGGCCTACTACATCCAATCATATGAGTATTCTTCAGTTTTTCCTATGGTGATAAAACTGGTGTTATTTAAACTCTCTGACCTAATTCTCATCACAGAAATGAGATGTTTGGGCAGAACATATAGAGATGGCTTTTAGATGCCTAGTGAAATTAAGACAAGTGTTAAATTAGATCACATTACTCAATAGCTTAGCTTTTTTTTTTTTTAATTTGACAAATGATCCTTCTCGTTCTATCACTAAATCGAGTATTTTTATTTTTGTGGAATAAACATTAAGTATGTGTTCGAAAGGCAAGGAGGAATACAAAATATAGCACCTTTTTCTTGTCCTTCTTTTAGATAACTTTAACACTGAGTTATAGATACATGTGAAATCAATTTTATAAAAAAAGAAAAATGTGGTACTGAAGGTTAAATGTCTTAACTTCACAAAGCCTCTAAAGGCAGAAATGAACTAAGGGTCTGTGTCCTGTGTCTCCTAGATCAGCAAACTCTCTATATTGGCTTCTTAACTTATCACTTTATATTAAATACTCAAATTATGAAGTCCAATCTGCTGGTAAATGTAATAGAGAAATATTTTTATGTTACCTTTTGATATTTGTTCATGACTGCAGCCCATGCAGTGGCTGAGTATTTTCACATTCAGAGTTTTTTATGGCAGATATTAGAGAAATTATGAAAGCCTTGCATGTTAGTAGAGAATCTTTTGAGAAGTCATAAACCTTTAGGAATGCAGTTTTTTAAGAGTATGTTTTTTTGTTTGTTTGTTTGTTTTTTAAATTATTTTTATTTATTTATTCATTTTTAGAGGATAGAGAGAAAGATAGAGAGAGAGAGAGAGAGAGAGAGAGAGAGGAGCAGGAAGCTTCAACTCCCATATGTGCCTTGACCAGGCAAGCCCAGGGTTTTGAACTGGCAACCTCAGTGTTTCCAGGTCGACACTTTATCCACTGTGCCACCACAGGTCAGGCCTAAGAGTATGTTTTTATATCTCATAATTTTCCAGAGGCAGAAACCTGGCAAATACATGAAATTTTAAAACTCTAAAGGCTCAAAACCATATTTTAAATTCTAAAGCTACGAAAGCAATGGAATGACTTAGTTCAGGCAGGGGGTTTGTAGGGCTCGGTTCTAATATTAGACAAATTGGTTCACTCATCTCAAGCTGACCTATTTGTTCATCCATCCAAATCATTACCCTAATCTCTCCATAGCTTCTGTGTTCTGTAAGGTAATTAGCATATATGGGATCCATTTGTAGCAGGCAGTGTCACCTTTTTGACAATAAACTTAATCTAAGTATCTATATTTGTGAAAAACTTCTCCCCTAACAGTACGAACTGCTTGATTTACTAGAAATGGGTAAGGCATACCTTGGCAGTTGTCAGGCAGGCGCAGAACCTTCTTCACGCCAGACGTGAGCACTGCTCTATAAAACGATACTGAAGACCTCTGCTACATGAGTTGGTATGTCCAGGACCTTATGGTTATTGTGGTCATTGCCTTAACTAGTTTTGTTCAGGCATTGTCTTCTACCCTATATGGGAGTAAAAGAATATGAATCAATGTAGAATGCAGTGGACAAAACTAGTTAACCAGTTGGCTGTGCAATAACCAATTCTACTCTTCCAATTATACTCCACTAGCTCCCTTATGTAAAAAGTACATATTATATATTCATTATCCCCTGTAAGCACATACCTTGTTTATTTTCTATATCTAAATGCACACACATATATACATATAAGTTTTCTTCACATAATGTGGAAGGAAAATTTTCTCTCATACTGTTGCTTAAACAACTCTTGATATCAGGAAAAAAACAAAAATGGTAGTGAATACTTTACTTGAGTTTGTCAGCTGTCTTTCTCATCATTTTACTCCTATAAACATTGCTGTTTATGTGGAATGGACAACTCATATTCTTTCCCAAGAGACAAATTAATTAATTTTAGTTGTAAAAGACAACCAAAAGCCAGATTGCATGGCCATACTTATATTTCCCTGATTTTATGCCTGACCGGGCGGTGGTGCAGTGGATAGAGCATTGGACTGGGATGCAAAGGACCCAGGTTCGAGACCCCGAGGTCACCATCTTGAACGCGGGCTCATCTGGTTTGAGCAAAAGCTCACCAGCTTGGACCCAAGGTTGCTGGCTCCAACAAGGGGTTACTCGGTCTGCTGAAGGCCCACGGTCAAGGCACATATGAGAAAGCAATCAATGAACAACTAAGGTATTGCAACGTGCAATGAAAAACTAATGATTGATGCTTCTCATCTTTCTTCGTTCCTGTCTATCCCTCTCTCTGACTCACTCTCTGTCTCTGTAAAAAAAAAAAAATATATATATATATATTTCCCTGATTTTACTGATGTATCCATATCTCATTACTTTCTTTAGGCCAAGCAACTCTAATCTGCCAGCCTTGCAGGAGTTGGCAAACTATGTCTTATGGGCCAAATCTGGCTTGTGGTTTATTTAAACTAAGAATTTTTTTTTTTTTACATTTTAAAATTGTTGTTTAAAAAAATTTTTAAACTGGCCTTGGCTGCTTGGCTCAGCAGTAGAGCCTCGGCCCTGAGTGTGGAAGTCCCAGGTTCGATTCCTGATCAGGGCACACAGGAGAAGCACCCATCTGCTTCTCCACCCTTCCCTTTCTCCTTCCTCTCTATCTCTTCCCTCCTGCAGCCAAGGCTCCATTGGAGCAAAGTTGGCCCAGGGGCTGAGGATGGCTCTCTATGGCCTTTGCCTCAGGTGCTAGAATGGCTCTGGCTACAACAAAGTAATGCCCCAGATGGGCAGAGCATTGCCCCCTGGTGGGCATGCCAGGTGGATCCTGGTCAGGCACATGTGGGAATCTGTCTGACTGCCTCCCTGCTTCTAACTTTGGGGAAAAAAATTTTTTAAACAAAGGAAAATATGTGATTGCAAAGACCTTGTGACCCATAAAGGCCTAAAAATTTGGCCCTTTACAGAAAAAACATTGCCAGTCCCTATTCTAGGAGTCAGCTCAAAGCTTCTAATCATAGCATCTGCAGCAGAAAAATTATTATAGTTCAGCCTTGGCCCTTGATATTTCTATATATTAAGCAAGACCTAGATCAGGGGTCGGGAACCTATGGCTCGTGAACCAGATGTGGCTCTTTTGATGGCTGCATCTGGCTCGCAGACAAATCTTTAATAAAAAAAAATAACGTTAAAAATATAAAACATTCTCATGTATTACAATCCATTCATTTCCTACCATTCATGTTCATGGTTGCGGGTAGCTGGAGCCAATCACAGCTGTCTTCCGGGACACCAAAGTTTTATTGGATAATGCATAATGTACACGGGTCATTGTAGGGCTCTCACAGAATTACATTTTAAAATATGTGGCTTTCATGGCTCTCTCAGCCAAAAAGGTTCCCGACCCCTGACCTAGATATTATTTAACAGAAGTATACAGGGGTAGGTTTACAGTTGTGAGTACATGAAATACAATTTGTTCTTGTGTTATATTATTGTATTTCCATATGAACAATGGTAAACTTACTTTTTCAACACCTTGTAGTCTCATATATATATATATGAAACTACATATATATATTATATATATATATAGTGTGTGTGTGTGTGTGTGTGTGTGTGTGTGACAGGCAGAGAGACAGAGCGAGGGACAGATAGGGACAGACAGGAGAGACATGAGAAGCATCAATTATTTGTTGTGGCACCTCAGTTGTTCATTGATTGCTTTCTCATATGTGCCTTGATCAGGAGGCTATGGCAGACTGAGTGACCCCTTACTCAAGCCAGCAACCTTGGGTCCAAGCTGGGGAACCTTGCTCAAACCAGATGAGCCCGTGCTCAAGCTGGCGACCTTGGAGTTTTGAACCTGGGTCCTCTCGCATCCCAGTCTGATGCTCTGTCCATTGAGCCACCACCTGGTCGGGCTCCTCTATATTTTTGAACACAATGAGTCTTTTGTATAAGAAGTTATCCTATAACCAACAAAGCACAGATCTGGAAAAAGTATACAAAGAATACTGAAGAACTTTGAGGACATGCACGTAGTCAGTTACATCATACCAAACCCATTGTAGATGTTGATGGAGAGGCATACATTAGTGCCAGATGACATTTGCATCCACAATAATTATGCCAGTGATGTGGCAAAATGAAGTGGGTGTATCATCCTCCACCACTTCTGCTTGCTTCTTTGCAAACTCTCGAACTTCTCTTCACAGTTTCTTCCCACTAAGTTGGCAGCATTGTCAATCTCTGAGAAAGCAGTTTCTGATGTTAAGAGTGTTACTCACTGTACATCATATTCTTGGCTTGCTTCTTCTAACAGGACTGTCCTTTATTTTAAATACTTAAAAAGAGAATTTAAGTATTCTTTTTTATCCTTAAGTAAGAGGTAATTTTCTTCTTGAATAAAAAAATTGTTCTCTCTATACTGTGCTTACTTGTTTATTCCTCCCAATTATGTTGGTAGCCTTTTATCTATTTGGATAAAATCAAGACAAAAGTTCCTCTCAACTTATATAAGTTATATGCCCATGTGTAGACACACACTTGTGTTTTTCTTCATAAAGGAGGTCTATGTAAAGTAATTTTTGTCTTGAGAGATTAAAATAATGTTAAATGAAGTACTGGCCCTGGCCGGTTGGCTCAGTGGTAGAGTGTCGGCCTGGTGTGCAGAAGTCCCAGGTTCGATTCCCGGCCAGGGCACACAGGAGAGGTGCCCGTCTGCTTCTCCACCCCTCCCCCTCTCCTTCCTCTCTCTCTCTCTCTTCCCCTCCCGCAGCGAGGCTCCATTGGAGCAAAGATGGCCCGGGCGCTGAGGATGGCTCTGTGGCCTCTACCTCAGGCGCTAGAGTGGCTCTGGTCACAACATAGCGATGCCCAGGATGGGCAGAGCATCGCCCCCTGGTGGGCAGAGCTCGCCCCTGGTGGGCGTGCCGGGTGGATCCCGGTCTGTCTGATTGTCTCTCCCCGTTTCCAGCTTCAGAAAAATACAAAAAAAAAAAAAAAAAAAAGAAGTACCTAAAATAAGGGTGGAAATAATCATGCCTCTAATCATCAATTTTACCTTCCTCAACCTCACTTCTCTTTCACTCTGTTTTATCTTCTCTGGATTAGTTTGATATAATTAGTAGTGAATTAAGGAATCTGCTTCCAAATGTCAAGACCATGAGGACTCTGGAGGACCTAAGTTGCAGTTTTAATCAATAGCATCCATTTAACCTTGTTCATGCCTGTGAGGAGATTAAGTCTGTTGTAGCTCTTATCTGTCCACACCAGAGTTACTGCTTAAAACTATTATTTCACTTGTATTGACATGCATTGGGTGATGGTGGATTTGAGTCAACTGGAATTGAATTTAATTCAGATAAAAGCGCAGGAAGACCTTACTCTACTTGCACTATTGTATGAACTTGCTTGCCTGCTTCTGTACTTGAAAGTACTGTTTCTAGTCCTCAAGTCTGGATGCCTGCCTCCTTTTGTCTATTTTACTGTGTCTTAGTTTGCATTCCAGTCCTTCCTTTTGTCTTCAGATTTGACTTTCTCTTCCCCTGAGATATTTCTCTTTGGTTTTGAAGATGTTTACCATGCGTCTGCCTGGGCTCCATGGATGCTAGATTGACCTCTGCGGTTGGACTCTGAACTGTGTTTGTGCCTTTTCTCTGGCCACTTCTGATACGCAATAACATATGCCTTTCTGTAGGAGCAAACTATCCACAGTAGAGATGATAAGGGAGTTGAGAGCTTCGCTGTCCATGGTCCTAAATCGTCATTGTTGTGAAACATCCTGAGGTTACGCTTCACTTTGCTCTCCAGGCTAATTGATAGTCTTAGCCTCTGAGTTTCACTCCACCATGCATTGGGCAAGAACACTTTTAAGTTTCAAGCATGTTCAGGAGGATGCTATGTGGAGAACTAAATAGTGAGCTTCACTTACATCTAACTCCTGAGTTTGATTTCATTTGATCAAAAGATACTTAAAATAAAAGATCACGGCTTGCAAGAAAATGAAAATGTGGATACAACCTTAGATCCTTTTCCTAATTATCTTTTTTTAGCAATCCCTCTATTTTATTCAACTCTAACTTCCTTTCAATGCACTGATAGTTTTTGTACATAATTATCATTGTAGTTCTTTATACAAGATTTATTTATTTATTTATTTTGGAGCAAGGGACAGACAAACAGGAAGAGAGAGAGAGATGAGAAGCATTAATTCATAGATGTGACACCTTAGTTCACTGATTGCGTTCTCATATGTACCTTGACTGGGGAGGCTCCAGCCAAGCCAGTGACCCCTTGCTCAAGTCAGCAACCTTTGGGCTTGAGCCAGTGACCATTGGGTCATGTTTATGATCCCACACTCAAATTGACAACCCTACGTCCAAGCTGGTGAGTCTATGCTCAAGCCAGATGAGCCTGCATTCAAGCCAATGACCTCGGGGTTTTGAACCTGGATCCTCAGCATTCCAGGTCAATACTTTATCCCCTGTGCTACTGCCTGGTCAGGCTTTTACACAAGATTTTTATATTTTTGAATTGTCACAGGAACAGAGAAAATATTAGAAGATTTAGATTTTAAATAAGTTTGTCCCTGATAGTTGTGAAACCCTAATAAGTAATCCTGTAATTGATGGAAGATGATTTTAAAGGCTAATTAATGTTGTTGAGAATGGTGAATGGATCAGAATCCAGATATTTATAAACTATCTTTAGATAAAGATGGTTACAAAAAGGAAGAAGTTATATGAATAGAGAAAATAAAGTTTTCATTTTAGGCAAACAAGTTTTGCCAGAGATTGAAGCTGGGTAATAGATAGTCGAGCATTCCTTATATACAGAGGTGGGCAAAAGTAGGTTTACAGTTTGTATGGAAATAATACATACAATACAGGGAGTCCTCAGGTTACGACAGTCTTGACATATGACATTTTAAGTTTATGACACACTCTCATAAATACTTTAAAAAATTGAGACGTAGTGTTTCGGCTTATGCCATGGGTGAATTAGTTTGGTTGCATGCACCGGAAGAATATGCAGTATTTTTTTTCTGTGGCTTAGTTGTGTTTTTATGTTCTACATTATGATTTTACAACTGTATTAGGATAGGTAAGTGACTTAGGCTAGGGTATGTTTCAACTTACACCAAAATTCAGATTATGTCACTGTCATAGGAACGGAACTGTGTCATAACCTGAGAACTCCCATAATTAATAAATAATAATACATGAATAAACTCTTTGTTCCACATAGTCACAGCTCAAACTAACTTTTACCAACCTCTGTCTATTCCCTCTACTTTGTTTGTGTTTGAAAAACTCCATAACAAAACGTTTCAAATCTTGTTATTTATTTTTTTTTTTTTATTTAGCAAGAGAGAGAGAGGGACAGACAGGAAGGGAGAGAGATAAGAAGCATCAACTTGTAGTTGCAGTATTTTAGTTATTCATTGATTGATTTTTCATATGTTTCTTAACCAGGGGGCTCCAGCCGAGCCAGTGACCCTTTGCTCAAGCCAGGGACCTTGGGCTTCAAGCCAGCAACATTTGGGCTCAAGCCAGAAACCATGGGATCTTGTCTATGATCCCATGCTCAAGCCAGTGACTCAAGCTGGTGAGACTGTGCTCAAGCTGGATAGCCCATGCTCAAGCTGGCAACCTCAGTGTTTTGAACCTATGTCTTCAGCATCCCAGGTCAGTGCTCTATCCACTATGCCACTGCCTGTTCAGGCTTAAATGTTGTTTTAAATAGTTGCAAACAAAATAAAATACATAAATAGAATTACACTATATCTATATAATAAAATACCAGGTACATTTAAAATTACTTCTAGGCCCTTTTATGTAAACATGCTTATAATATAATTGTGTTATAGAAACAGAGCTATTAAGGGCATAGGAAATTCTATCTAGCCTGCATCAAATCCTGCTCTAGCAATTCATGAGGATTTTTTTTAAAGTAGAAAAATCAATATTTAATTTAACTTGAGATTTCATTTTCTGCTAAAACCATTTAAAATACAGAGACATGTAAAGTATAAATTGCTACACATGACCTTAATTTTTCCTCTCTCAATATAATGTCCCTCATCAGAGGTGACACTGTTATCAGGCTCTTAATGGGTATTATCTTTGTAGACTTTTTAAAAATGAATTAACGATGTATAAATTTATAAGTATATAGTTTTATTATACATATATAATTATTGTATAATGTTTTTTCTGCCAATTGAATTTTAAACTTAACTGTATTTGCGAGATACTAATTATCATTAAACATAAATTTACTCTTCTATTTAAAATACTTATTTTAGGACTAAATTTGTTGACTCATTATTCTAATGACAAGCTTCTGAGCCTTCTTGGTGTAGAAAACAAAACAAAGGGTGAAATTTCAAAGGTAAAAGAATATATGTACGGTCTACTATTTCACAGTCCAGGTAGGTATGATAATATGTTGACCTGAGGCTATCAAACACCTGGCAAGAGTGATTTGGAAGTACCTCTCTACTTTACCCAGACCTCTGGTATTAAGCTACAATTAGACTTCCGGTCATGGTGGATTCTGCTGCAGCCCTCTAATTACAGCCTCACATGCTGTAACAATACACAGCATGTATTTTTCTGGGTCATCCACGAACTCATGGCTGCCTGTCAGTTGCTCTCTTTTACTTTTATGGAGCAGACAATTGCTGCAATTATAGCATCTAAGCACTGGCAGGAATATGAGCAATCATCTGATTTGTTTAACAAAGGTGATGGTATGAAGTCATTCCATATTATTTTTTCATCCCATATTATTGACATGTCAATGTCTTAAAACCTGCTTCCTTAAAACCCAGATTTTTTCCTTTTAACTTAGCTGTTTTCTTTATTTTTTTTCCAGTATTATTGAGATATAATCGACATATAACATTAAGTTTAAGGTACACAGTGTGTTGATTTGATACATTTACAAATTGAAAATTGATTGCCACCATAGTATTAGCTACCACCTCTATCCTGTCACGTAGTTTCCATTTCCTTTTGTGGTATGAACATATAAACTACTCCCTTAGCCACATTCATGTATATGATACAGTATTGTTAACTATAATCATGCTTCTGTACCTTAGATTCCCAAACTTGTTAATTGTATAACTGAAAGTTTATATTCTTTGACTAATATCGCTCCAGTTACTCCATTCCACAAACACTGGTAAACAGCAGTCTAGTCTCTATTTCTCTGAGGGTGTCTTTCTTAGATTCTACGTATAAGTGATATCATACATTATTTATCTTTGTCAAAACCCAGGTTTTTGCATTTATGTAAGTACCATCACCTCAACCATCACTGACGCAGGTCAGCTTACTGTGTTATAAGACATTGACTTTTAGACACTTTATGGTAGAATTTCTGTGTATATGAAGTTGATAAAAATATGGATGACTTTCCCTGAGGTGCTACTGGGTTGCTACTGGGGCAATACCTTTGAAAAAATTTCTACTTAAAAACATATATGTCCCGCCTGACCAGGTGGTGGCACAGTGAATAGAGCGTTGGACTGGGACACAGAGGACCCAGGTTTGAAACCCCGAGGTTGCCAGCTTGAACATGGCTCATCTGATTTGAGCAAGGCTCACCAGCTGGAGCCCAAGGTCGCTGGCTCAAGCAACAAGTCACTTGGTCTGCTGTAGCCCCTCTCCCCCTTGGTCAAGGCACATATGAGAAAGAAATCAATGAACAACTAAGGTGCTGCAACAAAGAATTGATGCTTCTCATCTCTCTCTCTCTTCCAGTCTGTCTGTCCCTATCTGCCCCTCTCTCTGTCACAAAAAACAAACAAAACATATGTGTCCCTTCCATATGTAGGAACAAATTTCCAGAATCAAATATTCAGTGAGATTTTCATAAAAGGCAATATGCCTTGCAGAGGAGGAGTTATAATGGAAAGGAGAGAGTAGTGAGGTAGGAATTAAGAATTCTCTTTTTAGTTCTGCCATAATTACTGTATAGCTTAAGACAACTCATCTAGTGTGCTTGGGTCTCAGTTTCATCTGTTCAATGGAAATTTCTTTTTTTTTTCCTGCCTTCAATGATGCTTTTTATTTCATCACCAAAATGTATTGTCTACTGAAGGCAATGAAGAAATAGAGATAGCGAAACCCGACCTTAAAGAAACCACTTAGTGCCTGACCTGTGGTGGCGCAGTGGATAAAGTGTCGACCTGGAAATGCTGAGGTCGCCAGTTCGAAACCCTGGGCTTGCCTGATCAAGGCACATATGGGAGTTGATGCTTCCAGCTCCTCCCCCCTTCTCTGTCTCTCTCTCCTCTCTAAAAAAATAATAAATAAAATTTAAAAACAAACAAACAAACAAAAAAACACTTAGTGAAGATGACAGACGGTAAAATAACCTAACACATGGTGATTAAGCTATAATATATGTATATATAATGAGTGATGGGATCACCGAGGTTGGGCCTCTAACTCATCTGGGGGGTGGCATGAGCTGAGTCTTGAGAAAAAGTAGGAGTTAAGCAAGTAAATGAGGTTGGGAGAGACAACAACACATGCCTAGTTTGATGTGAGAAAGTATTTTGTTATAATTGGAGTGAAAGGTTCATATAGCAGAATTTTGAAAGAAGATGAAGCTGAAAATGGGACCTTAGAAGGGCCCTATGTGCCATATAATAGTCTCAACTTAATTCTGTTGTGATGAAGACCACTTGACAGACTAAGCTGGGGTGTGATGTTATCAAATATTGGAAAGAGGCCCTGGCCGGTTGGCTCAGTGGTAGAGCGTCGGCCTGGCGTGTGGGGGACCCGGGTTCGATTCCCGGCCAGGGCACATAGGAGAAGCGCCCATTTGCTTCTCCACCCCCAACCCCTCCTTCCTCTCTGTCTCTCTCTTCCCCTCCCGCAGCCAAGGCTCCATTGGAGCAAAGATGGCCCGGGCGCTGGGGATGGCTCCTTGGCCTCTGCCCCAGGCGCTAGAGTGGCTCTGGTTGTGGCAGAGCGATGCCCCGGAGGGGCAGAGCATCGCCCCTGGTGGGCGTGCTGGGTGGATCCCGGTCGGGCGCATGCGGGAGTCTGTCTGACTGTCTCTCCCCGTTTCCAGCTTCAGAAAAAAATTAAAATAAATAAATAAATAAATAAATAAATAAATAAATATTGGAAAGACATTTGTGTAATAGCAATGTGGAAGATTGATTACACGGATTGAGGCCTGGCTTAGGAACCATGTAGGATACTGTAGCAAGTATTCAAGAAGGATATGCAAGAGGAAATGATGACCTAATTGTGCCCATGGTAATAGAGATAGAGATAAAATAAGATACAAGAATGCCTGAGAGGGGTGGGCTTAGGAGGTAAAGTAGCTAGATGGTGAAGGTGGTCAAAAGGTATAAACTTCCAGTTATAAAATAAATAATCTTTGGAGATGTAATGTACAGCATGGTAACCGCAGGTAACAATAGCATATTATATAGTTGAAAGTTGCTAAGAGAGTACATCTCAAAAATAGTCATGGCAAGAAAAAAATTTGTAATTAAACTTATTGTAATTATTTTGCAGTATATACATATATGAAACCATTATGTAGTATACATTTAACTAATGGAATGTTATATATCAATTATATCTCAATAAACCTGGGGTGGGGAGAAGAATAAATCCTTAAAGGGAGGGGGCAGCAGAGCTGTGAGACCCAGTGGGTGTAGGGTGAACAAGTCAAACATGATGCCATGATTTCTGGCTTATGCCTTTGGATGGAAGTAGATAAAGAATGTGTTAAGAAATACAGATAGAGTAGCATGACAATGGACATTTATTGTTTTTGTGGCTGCATAACATCAAAGCTTCCTTTTTATGAGGAAGAAGCAACTCTCCATAGTATAAGTCTTAGTGGTGATAGAGCCTACTGCCCACCATAGAGGGTGGATTCATTTTGCTTCCCTCCTTTGCAGCTAGGGCAGAGGCACATGTTCTAGGCTCAATCACTTAGATACTTTAGCCCCAGAGTTTAAACTGGAAGTCAGTGATGAAAAGAATGGGTCCTCTAATCCAGTCTTGTGGTGGCAGTAGCAGTAGTAGAAGTTGTGCTGTGGCATCCAGTGTTTACTGTTAGCAGCTAATAGCTGATTGTAGCTGTGCGACCATGGTGCCTGACATTCATTAGCACTCATATCAGACTCTTTCTGTGGACTGATCATGTTTGTAACCCTAGCTGCTGTTCAGATCCCCTTGAACATGCCTGGTTTCCAAGCCTGGCTCTGTGCTTCCTAGTGGCTCCTCTTCCATTTAAATCAGAGCAGCTTCCTGATGCTTGTGATTAAGGTATTTGATGGATACTAGCAAATTTGGAGGGTAAGATGTTGTGGGGCTGTAAAGAAAATACTATAGCAAATAGCCAAAGAGGATATGTTTCTGCACAGCTAGGGTTTTCTAAACAAATGTTGCTGAAACTTGGTTCCAGCAAGCCCTGAAAGGTAACTTATGGCTAATTATATAATGAGACTCTACCAGAGAGATTTACCTCAAGAGAGGCATGTGTTTACAGTTGGGGGTGGGGTCCCAAAAGCCCAGACCTTGGAAGCATCCCTGAGTTGTAAAGCTGAAAACAATGGTCTTATATTCCTCTCCCACAAAGATATTTCTTTGCATGAGAACCCTAGATCCTCCATCCCTTCTCCACTGAGATTTTCAGTAATGAAGGAAATACCTGCTTCTCATTTTTCTTGTATAAATGTGCAGATTCTTTTTGGAGAGGGCATTCCTCTTCTAAAATACAAGCCCTGTGTTTGTAGAGTAATATTTAGCTGTTATTGCATCACCCCAGGAAAAATAATTGGGACATGAGAAATCATAGAGTAGTTATTTGCTTTTAAATGAATAATAATGATCTATCTCTACTCCAGAAACTGTATGCTTGGTATAACATTAATAAACATACAGAGAGAAAAAGAAATAGCTGATAAGTTCATGTATTTTGGAGATATAAATGGACTAGAGGTAGCAGTTTTCAGGAGGACAGAGAGGAAGGACAAGGGGACTAAGAATTTGAAATGGTGGCCAAGGATAAGAAATGAAATCAAAATTGCATCAAAAAAAGGAGAAAATTTATGTTGGTAGTGAACTGATAGTTGAGGAGAAACAGGAGCAAAACACTAAGGGCTCAACACTAGGAGGATGCACATCCTCCGAGACAGGATCTGATCCATTAACCAGGAAATAAGGAGTGCTTTTCCCCCTGAATTTCATTCATGCCAACCAATATTTGTGCTCCTCCACTTGCTAGGTACTATGCTAGGTTCTGAGGATATAGCAATGAACAAAAACAGACAAAGGTCTTTGCTCCAAGGGCACATACATTCCAGAGGGGAGATAGGCAAACAACTATATGTATCAGGTGAAAGTGAATGTAAGGAGAAAATAATACTAGATGAGGGATCTAGAAAATGACAAGTGGACTCAGATGCGTATTGTTTAAAGGTAAACTGAGACATATTAATTTTTTTTTTTCATTTTTCTGAAGCTGGAAACAGGGAGAGACAGTCAGACAGACTCCCGCATGCGCCCGACCGGGATCCACCCGGCACGCCCACCAGGGGCGACGCTCTGCCCAACAGGGGGTGATGCTCTGCCCATCTGGGGCGTCGCCATGTTGTGACCAGAGCCACTCTAGCGCCTGAGGCAGAGGCCACAGAGCCATCCCCAGCGCCCAGGCCATCTTTGCTCCAATGGAGCCTTGGCTGCGGGAGGGGAAGAGAGAGACAGAGAGGAAAGCGCGGCGGAGGGGTGGAGAAGCAAATGGGCGCTTCTCCTGTGTGCCCTGGCCAGGAATCGAACCCGGGTCCTCCGCACGCTAGGCCGACGCTCTACCGCTGAGCCAACTGGCCAGGGCGAGACATATTAATTTTTTAAAAAGTTAATTTGAGCAAAACTATTTGAATTGGGCAGCATCAAACCAGAAATGGTTAGAAGCGCTCCACTAATGGGAACTAGGATCAAGACTTTTATGGAGAAGACACAAAACCAAAGCAAGAAAATTACTTGATTAGCTATAATTTATGTATTTGCCTTATTTGGGAAAGCCTTGTTGGCTGTGATTAGTTGGCCATAGGTTTTGATTTCTCAACCTTGAGGCATTGCCAAGCTTAGTATCTGGTTTGCTAATGTAGGCTGCCAATGCATTAGAGCCACCTTATCTAATGGCCTTCTTGCTTAGTTAATTTAACTATTAACTTATGTAAGTGGTGGTTAAAAAACACCTCTTCGGCCCTGGCCAGTTGGCTCAGTGGTAGAGCGTCGGCCTGGTGTGCAGGAGTCCCGGGTTTGATTCCCAGCCAGGGCACATAGGAGAAGCGCCCATCTGCTTCTCCACCCCTCCCCCTCTCCTTCCTCTCTGTCTCTCTCTTTCCCTCCCACAGCCGAGGCTCCATTGGAGCAAAAGATGGCCTGGGCGCTGGGGATGGCTCCTTGGCCTCTGCCCCAGGCGCTAGAGTAGCTCTGGTAGCGACAGTGATGCCCCAGATGGGCAGAGCATCGCCCCCTGGTGGGCGTGCCGGCTGGATCCCGGTCGGGCACATGAGGGAGTCTGTCTGAC
The DNA here is from genome assembly GCF_036850765.1 of Saccopteryx bilineata. Classification (NCBI taxonomy): domain Eukaryota; kingdom Metazoa; phylum Chordata; class Mammalia; order Chiroptera; family Emballonuridae; genus Saccopteryx; species Saccopteryx bilineata. Next base: position 456,048 of record NC_089501.1, on the reverse strand, counting down.
TGCTTCAGAAAAATAAAAAAATAAAAAAAAAACAAAAAAAACCCCACCTCTTTGTCATAAAGACAGAAGGTAGAACAGTGGTTGCCAGAGAATTGGGGGAGAGGGGAAAAGGGAATTATTATTTAACAGGTAGAGATTCAGTTTTGTAAGATAAAAAAATGTTTTGGAGATGGATGGTGGTGATGGCTGCACAACAATGTGAATGTACTTAATTCCCCTGAACTGTACATTTAAAAATGGCAAATTTTACCACAATTTGAAAAATTACTTTGGCATATGTTATTTTGCACATATTCAAGTGTATCTACAAAATAAGTTCCAAGTTGAATTGCTAGGTCAAAAGTGTACATTTTAATTTTGATAGATACTGTCAAACTGTCCTCCAAATGACTTATACCAGTTAAAACTATCATCAGCAACATAGGAAAGCTGTTTTATTTAAACTCATTCCAAACAGGTTTTACACCAAAACTGCATTTATCAAGGGTATATATGATGAATATATATACTCCACCTTTTTTTTTTAGAATTATTTTTATTTATTTATTCATTTTAGAAGGGAGAGAGAGAGAGAGAGAGAAGGGGGGAGGAGCAGGAAGCATCAACTCCCATATGTGCGTTGACCGGGCAAGCCCAGAGTTTTGAACTGGCGACCTCAGCATTTCAGGTCAACGCTTTATCCACTGCACCACCACAGGTCAGGCTATACTCCACCTTTTATACTGCCAAATGCTAGGGTCAATTTTCAGTCTTAGTTCTAACTCTCAAGAGCACTTTAAATGCATTCTTCACTTGGCTTCTGAACTACCAACTCTCCTTGCTTTGCTAGATCCATCTACACTTTCCTATAGATAAATGTTGATGTTATTCCATAAAGGGTCTCATCCAGTTTATGGTTTTAATACTGTCCAATATTATGAGATGTATAATGTACTGTAATGTCATGAGAAATGTTATATAGCTAGCTCCAACCTCTTTCCTAATGAGAAAATTACAGATTCATCCTTGTACTTGACACTTCCTCTTAGATTTATAATAAGTATCTCAAACTTAGAAGACTCTTGCCTGACCAGTGGTGGCACACTGGATAGAGTGTCAACATGGGATGCTGAAGTCCCAGGTTCAAAACCCCAAGGTCTCCTGTTTCACTGCAGGTTCATCAGGCTTGAGCGCAGGCTTACCAGCTTGAGCATGGGGTCATTGGCTTGAGTGTGGGATCATTGAAATGATCCCATGGTCACTGGCTTGAGCCCAAGGTTGCTGGTTTGAACAAGGGGTCACTGGCTCAGCTGAAGCCCCCCAGGCAAGGCATGTATGAAAAGCAATAAATGAACAGTTAAAGTGTTACAACTACTAGTTGATGCTTCTCATCTCTCTCCCTCTCTCCCTCTGTAAAAACAAATAAACAAACAAATGTAATATATACACAATAAGTATGTGTTCAGTGAATTAAAATGTGCATGTATTGCTGGTGGCTGCCGCCGTAGCCATGCAGCTTCTCATTGGATTCAGGCAGACGGTAAAGGAAATGTGGAGCCAGAAAATGGTGGGCCACTGCATTTATTAGTCTCTTATTGGTAGATGAGCAAACAGGCAGGGAAGACCACTTCCCTTTCTCCCAGGGCTCCCAAACCCCTCACCACTCCAGACTCACCAGACTCCCAGGCCCCCACAAGCAAAGCAGGCTGGGTGGAAAATACCCCTTCGCTAGCAAACAATAGCAAACAATTGCCCCTCCCCATGGAGGCAGGCAATCTGCAATTTGCAATCTGCCACCCTGAGGGAAAACACCACAGCCTTTCACAGACCACACACACATGGTGCTGGCCTGCGCCAAAGCAAAATACAAGCGAGCAAACCTAAACACACTTTACAAACTTGTTTGCCCAACATTCCACCTCTTTAGGATTGCTAGCTTCACAATCTACACCACAGGTACCTTCTGCAATGGTCGCTGTGCGAGGAGTGAGGTACATTACATAAACAAACAGACTACAGCAACAGCACAAGGTATGTAATTGCAATAATTACAAAAGTGCCCTTCACAATGTCTCCCTGAGCACTCTGCCCTAAATGCTAACTGGAGGCCCATCTCTAGCTCCCTCCTCCACAGCAGATGGGAGGGCCTGTACAGTCCAGGGTTTTGTCCATGGAAACCTTAAATTGTCCTTGGTGCATCTCTCCAACTGGAAGAGAGCAGCTTCCCGGTGCAGGAGGGCCTCCACTGGAGCTCTGCCCCCCCATCAAGGTCTTATACTGTCCTAATGTGGCATGACCATCCAACAAGGGAGTCTGTACGCCCCTCTGGTTGCAGTCCAAGAGTCCATTACATCGCTCAGTCCACAATAGACAGCTCAGCTGTCTGTGAAAATCACCAAGGTAAAGGTATATTATAGGCAACTAGGTTTGCATAGGGCCTCAGGCCTCCCCCATCATCCCTGCCATCATGGCAGCTCTGAAGACACTGCCCCAAGGAGGAGTGCATGGCAAAAGTGACCAACCTCTCCATCTCTGCTACAGAAAGCATGATGCCGTCCACCCCTATGTCCCACAATCACAGCAACCTTACAAGGGGAGGTACTCTTTCTTGCTGGGTTTTTACTTTCTGGATGACTTCTGGCCAGGCTCTGAGACTGTAGATGGCAGCTTCAGCTCAAGCCTCCTCATCCTCAGAAGAGGAGCTGGAAACGCCTGCTCCCACCAACTCAGAGCCACTCCGCTGGCACAGCTCCATCTTTACCTCTTGTGACTGCCAGCTCTTGGCCTGAAGCTGAACCCAAAGTTCTGTCTCCACCAACTGTCGCTGCCAGCATTCCACTTCCTGGGAAAATGAGCTCACAACCCTATAGATTGCTCCAGTTCCAGGCGTTGTTGGTGCTCAGCCTGCGTCTCAACTCTCAAAACCTGTCCACCTCCCTTTTCATGCTTGTTCCAGTTCAAACCATCACTGGTTCTCACCCTTTAGCCTGACCTGCATTTCTCATATCTGCAGCTCTTTCTCCAGAGACTGTTCCAGCTCATGCTACTTAGGTTTCATTTCTTTAACCCTGCCAGTAAGTCTGTTTCAGGGCTCGCAGCAGATGACCAACCGCAAAGGAATGTCTGACGTCACAAGCCGAGAAGTCCTGGCAAACTTCCATAAAAGACAGTCCTTGGTCCAGCAGCCAATGGGCTAAATGCCCCATGACCCTTTCTAACCCCCTCCCCAAAAACCCTTAAAACCCGGTCCCAGGCTATGCCTGGCATGCGACTCTCCCTTATGAGTCAGCCCGGCAGGGTTCCTTTCTTCCTTTCAATAAAGCCTGTTACACTGGTCTTTTTGGACTCCCATGGATTCTAATACTTGGTGCCAAAACCCAGGATGGTACCGGATGCCTGGACGATCTCCTTCACCAGCCAAACTGACTACCAGGGAGGCAGTGGGCAGCAGCAGCTCGTCCTGGGCTTACTCCCTGATTCTGTTTGGCTGGGTGAACGTAGGTTGATTGGCCGGCTACCCAACCCTGTCTTGAAACCCCCCCTCCCCGCCCTGCCAAACTAGAAGGTAAGGAATTTCTGCTGTTTCTCAATCTCCAGTAGGCTCCTCTCCTTCCCTCATCCTCACTCTACTCTCTGAGGTTCACAGTTTGGGAGGCTACTACTCCAAACAGCCTGCTTCTACAGACTTCCTCAAAAGTCTAGGCACCTAGCCAGGTTGCTTTCTACTACTCTGGAACTGAGGTCTCCGATGATGATCAGTTTCCTCATGTCCCACACACTCTACTCAGAATAGTTGAAAGAGTCAGAGGACATTCTTCTCTTTCTCTATTCTCCACCACATGGGCTCCTCCCAATCTCAGACCTCAGAGACTACAACTTCAGGATACCTCTTAAAAAAATCTCTTCAAACTTGGCCTTGCAGACGGCATGGCCTCAATATAAACACTACTTTCAATTACGATACACTCAAAGATCTCAATAATTTCTGCAACCGAACTGGGAAGGCCTTAGAAATTCCTTACGTGCAGGCTTTCTTCTCCCTTCACTCCCGTCTTTAATCTCTGTGCTGCCTGTTCTACACGCAGGCCGTTTTTGGCCAAAGAAACCTCACCTAAAACCTCCACTCCTAATCTTTGCTTCTCTGCGGACTCCCAACTCTCTCCCCCTCCTGCCTGACCCCTGGGACCCCTCTCTGGTCCCTCTGTAGATCTCTACAGCTGGAGTCTCTTCCCTCCAGAAAGCTCCCTCCCTTTGTGAATCTTGTTTCTCATTCACTTGCAAATACCTCTCTCCTCTTCATCCACTCCCCCCTCCTTAGAGGCTGTGGCAGTGGTGCCTTTCTTCTTATTTTTTTTTTCTGAAGCTGCAAACGGGGAGAGACAGTCAGACAGACTCCCGCATGCTCCCGACCGGGATCCACCTGGCACGCCCACCAGGGGCGACGCTCTGCCCACCAGGGGGCGATGCCCTGCCCCTCCGGGGCGTCGCTCTGCCACGACCAGAGCCACTCTAGCGCCTGGGGCAGAGGCCAAGGAGCCATCCCCAGCGCCCGGGCCATCTTTTGCTCCGATGGAGCCTTGGCTGCAGGATGGGAAAAGAGAGACAGAGAGGAAGGAGGAGGGGGTGGAGAAGCAAATGGGCGCCTCTCCTATGTGCCCTGGCCGGGAATCGAACCCGGGTCCCCCACACGCCAGGCCGACGCTCTACTGCTGAGCCAACCGGCCAGGGCCAGTGGTGCCTTTCTTCTCCTCACCCCAACCCCCTCTTCACAGGCTATGCCTTTTTTCTCCTTGTCCCAATCCCCTTCTCACAAGCTCTGCTTCTCTCTTCTTTGACCCCTCTTCCTTCCTTACAGACTGTGGTTGGGGGGTGCCTTTCTTCCCCTCGTCCCCTCCCTTCTCACAGGCTCTAAACTTTTTAACTCCTCTGACCACGTGGCACCACCACCAGCACTTCAACCTCCTCCTCCTCCTCTTCCTCCTGCAGATTCTGACCCTCCTTCTTTCCATCCAGCTGTTCATGCTGTCCATCCGTCTGCTTTTTCTCTTCCTTCCCTCTATGCTGACAACTCCCTGCCATCTTGATTTATATGTAAAATATTTGTTTAATATGTAACTGTGTCTCTAAGGCCTGAAACCAATAATTACCTGGCTCTTAAATCAAGGCTTACTCATCCCCATAGACTCTCCCTGCAGTACCCCAATCCTTCCTACTCAAAAACCTTCAAGGGATTATCGCCCTGTACAAGACTTACACCTAATCAATGAGGCGGTAGTTCCCCTTGATCCAGTAGTCCCTAATCTCTACAAATTACTGTCACACATTCCCTCAAACACCACTCACTTCATGGTCCTAGACCTCAAGAATGCCTTATTTACCATTCCTCTACACCCTGACTCTTTCATTCTGTTTGCCTGTACTTGAACTCACCTGGACACTAATGCAGCCCAGCAACTTACATGGACTGTCTTACCCCAGGGATTCAGAAACAACCCACACCTGTTTGGGCAAGCACTAGCTCAGGATTTAGCAGCATGCAGTCTCAAAACTAGTACTCTCTTACAATATGTAAATAAGCTACTCCTCTGCAGCTTCACCCTGCCTGCCTCAAGGAGATACACTGCCACCCTTCTTAACTTCCTCACCATGAAGGGATATCGTGTCTTCTCTGCTAAGGCTCAACTTTACTCTTAGTCCGTAGTCTATCTGGACATCACCTTAACCTCCACCACCTGAGGTCTCACCCTAAATCGAAATCAGACCCTCCACAGTCTCCAACCACCTACCACTGCAAATCAAATTCTTTTTTCCTTGGTCTAATAGGCTTCTTTAGACACTGAGTTTCCAATTTTGCTCACTTAGTCAAGCCCCTCAGTGAGATCTTCTGAGCATGGCTTTTAATGGCCAGGGGAGTAACAAAAAAGGCAAATAAGGCCCAAAAGAGGTCAGGAAATACCAGCTTTTGGCATACGCTCTTAAAGGCTCCAGTGCCCTAAAGGGCTTCATAGGATTCCATCAGGGCCTGCTTCAAGAGTGGACAGAAAGGTCATTGAACTGAAGCCTACAAGGCTTCTCAACCCCACCAAGGGATACATCTTTGCTGTGGAAAGAGGGACATGAGAAGGTAAGCTGCCCCCTTGCTCCATGGAGGGAGGGTTCAGTCTTTTCTAGCACTGCTCCAGCTACCTGTGACCTGACCTTGCCCAGCATTCTGGGAATTGCCACTGAAGGCCCAAGGACATTGTTCATGAACCTAAGATATTTCTCCCAAGTAGCAGATAAGCTGATATCATTTCTTGTGAACACAGGGCCATCTGCTATGCCTTGCCTGAATATTTGAGTTTATTTATCCCTCAAAGATCTCTACTGTGGGTATTGACAGTCTGATTTTGTTGCTTTCTCCTTTATTCCTCCTGTCTCAATGCCCCATGCTTATTGTAGGCTGGGACCTGCTGCTATTTCCAGCTAGAAGCAGTGGTCACTAGGACTTAAACTCTAGCTGCAAAGTGTAGAAATGTAACAACCCTTTCCCTAAGTACTTGCAGGATTTACAGGTTACTCAGCAAACTATTCAAAGACTATCCAAGAGGCGCTTCCAGCAGTACATCACCCAAAGACTGACTTTCATGTGGACAGTTCCACACACTTTGATCCTGACAACTCTCACTGCTGCTAAAGTAGAAAAACAGCATGCCTTACTCCAACCACAAACCGGAAGCTGGTTGGTCTACATATTGCAAATATATGAAAAAACTAAGGACTCTTTTAATCAGACTTTGGGAAAAGGGAAACTAGGGTTTAAAGAAAGTCAACTTAATTGTCACTAAAGGTTAAAGATTTTTAAATCAAGAGTTCTGACTAGAAAGGAATTGTATGGTTTTGATAATAGAAGGTATAAGGTATGGAAATACTTTTGAAAGTAAAAGGAAAAAGCAATTTATGAAAGCCAGTTATTTCTGAATAAGAAAGTTTATATAAGTTGTAGGTTTGTGCAGGTTGTAGGAGGTTTGTACAAAGGAAAAGAATTTGAACAGTCAGTTTTCGAAAAATGTTTAATTAGTCATCCTAACTAACAATCCTCTACTCTTCCCACTTATTGGGACAGCTCTTTCCTCCACCCTGACCATCTGGAGCTTAGAAACAGAGAAACAAAACTGACCCCTTGTCCTTCTATTCTCTATTCACCTCTTAGCCTGCCTCACCCAATCAGAGGCTTTCTACTCGTGTGGGACCAACACCTATATGTGTCTCCCTACTAATTAGACAGAAACCTGTACCCTAATCTATCTCACCCCAAATATCAACCTAATCCCACCCCATGAGCTTCTTCTAGTTCCTAGTATACTACCCGTCAATCTGAAGACCAAACGAGCTATACAGGTAATTCCTCTCCTTGTTGCTTTAAAAATTTCTATAAAAATAGGTCTAGGGGCAGGGGGACTGGCCACTGCCCTGTCTCATTCTCTCTATCTCTCTCTTTTTCTCTCTCTCTCAAGCCCAGCGAATTCATAAAAAAACAAACCGAGTAATGGAATAAGTGGTTTCGCACAAACTGGGTGTCTTGACTATTGCCTTTCATTGGTCCACTCACTCTCCTATTGATTTTTCTAACTTTTGAACCCTACCTCTTACGTTTGTTCACTAGTTTCTTACAGAACCACATGCAGACCTTCACCAATCAGAAAATTGAAAAAATCTACCTAACCCTACACACCAACCCTGAAACCTGCCCTCACAAAACAGAAAAATCTGGAACCCTATAAATACACCCCTACCTGACAAGAAGCCACCACTGCATCTCTCTACCCCTCACTGAGAGTAATCCTTGGAGAGACCATAACCCCTCACTGCCCCTACTCAGCAGGAAGAAGTTACAGAAGATAATGACCTCTGTCCCTTTCCCCTTGAGGCCTCTTTAGGAACCACTCTCTTTCCTTTTTTTTTTTTTAATATACCAAATAGTCAGGAATCTTAGGTTTCATTTCTTTGACCCTGCCAGTAAGTCTGTTTCAGGGCTTGCAGCAGATGACCAACTGCAAAGGAATGTCTGACATCACAAGCTGAGAAGTCCTGGCAAACTTCCATAAAAGACAATGCTTGGTCCAGCAGCTAATGGGCTAAATGCCCCATGAGCCTTCCTACCCCCCTCCCCCAAAACCCTTAAAACCCAGTCCCAGGCTGTGCCTGGCATGGGACTCTCCCTAATGAGTCAGCCCAGCAGGGTTCCTTTCTTCCTTTCAATAAAGCCTGTTATACTAGTCCAGGGGTCGGGAACCTTTTTGGCTGAGAGAGCCATAAACACCACATATTTTAAAATGTAATTCCATGAAAGCCATACAATGACCTGTGTACATTATACATTATCCAATAAAAATTTGGTGCTGTCCCAGAAGACAGCTGTGATTGGTTCCAGCCACCCACAACCATGAACATGAGCGGTAGGAAGTGAATGGATTGTAATACATGAGAATGTTTTATATTTTTAACATTATTTTTTTTATTAAAGATTTGTTTGTGAGCCAGATGCAGCCATCAAAAGAGCCACATCTGGCTAGCGAGCCGTAGGTTCCCGACCCCTGCACTAGTCTTTTCGGACTCCCATGGATTCTAACAATGCTGTTGGTGCCACTTGGTCTGCAGCTCATTCTGGAGCTCTTGATCTTGGGCAGTCTCTCGCACAGAGCTCTCAGTTTCCTCTCACAGGGCTATAAAAAGCAGCTAGCTCATGGTCCCCAAAAGAACAGCCATGGGGAACCATACACTGGAGAGCAACGACCACTCCTCTACCCCACCCTTCAAGTATGCAGCTCCATACCAATCTGATTCAAATCCTGCCGGCTGTGCTAGATGTATTACCAGTGGTTACCACCATGGCCATGCAGGTTCTCATTGGATTCAGGCAGATGGGAAAGGAAATGTGGAGCCAGAAAATGGTGGGTCATTCTGTTTATTAAAGCCTCGTAATGGTGGATGAGCAAAAAAGCAGGGAAGACCATTTCCCTTTCTCTCAAGGCTCCTAATCCCTGACTCATTCTCCAGACTCTCCTTGAAAGCACAGGCCCCCATCAGCCTCAGCACTCCTGAGCCAAATAGACTGGACCAAAATCTCAGGGCCAAAATCAACCCCCTCAGCACTCTCTCTCTCTTTCTCTCTGCCCAGATGAAATGGCAAATTACCTTCCTGCTTGAAAGGGGGCTTTCTTATGCTAATGTGTGCTGGAGGAGGGGTTGTCGTGCCAAAAAGTTTTAAGAGAAGGAGGCCACGTTTTTTGCAGAGAAGCAGCCAAGATGGCGGGGTGCTGATGGAGAAGCCAGTTTGTGCAGAGAGAAGGAGATGGGGAACAGAGGTGACTGAGCTAGTGGGGGCCTTTGATTCTAGGAAAACTCAGATGTGTCAGTAGCTTGGCAGCCCTGAATAGGAAGGGAAGTGTTTTTCCCTCTGCATGTATATTTACTCGCCAGCCAGGTGCAAAACTAGAATAAAGAATGGTTCACCAGTTTTTGGCTCCATTGTTTCTCTACCATCTGTCCGAATCTAATGGGAACCTGCACGTAACTGGTGGCTGTGCTGGCCGTGTCTACTGGCCATACAGTGGGCAAGAAAAAAAACAATAAATACAGTTGGATTTATCTTTTAAAAGTTTACAACTGGCCCTGGCCAGTTTGCTCAGTGGTAGTGCATCAGCCCAGTGTGTGGATGTCCTGGGTTCAATTCCTGATCTGAGCACACAGAAGTAACCATCTACTTCTCCACCCCTCCCCTTCCCTATGAAGAACCAACCATCTAACCTTGAACCCTCTATGCCTTGGATCGAAGAACTTTAAGTAAAAGCCCTGAGTGAATGTCTCTTGGATGCAAAAGCCAAGAAACTGTGTGAGTGAGTGACCTTTGTGCAGACACAAAGGAATGCATGTGAATGGGCTTTGGAAAATTAGTCTAGAGTTTCTAAACTGCCCCTTCCTTTTTGCTTGTCAATTAGCAAAAGAACAAGGGCATATTAGCCCTTTCTCCAAGTCAGCAAGAAGTATATTAGTCATTCTTTCCCCTTATCATCTGCTCTCAGTTTGTGTCTTGAGTAGTTTTCTTTCCACATGACACTGGTTGTTCCCAGCTGTTGAGAGTACTACACTTCCTTTTTTCCTTCTCTCTCTTTCTCTCTCTTTCTCTCTCTTTTCCCCTCCTGCAGTCATGACATGATTGTTTGATTCAAGTGCATTGGCCCACGCACTGAGGATGGCTCCATGGAGCTTCTGCCTAAGGTGCTAAAAGTAGCTTGGTCACCAGCATGGCCTCAGATGGGCAAAGAATTGGCTGTAGATGGGGGTCACTAGGTCGTTCTTGGTAAGGGCACATGCAGGAGTCTATCTCTCCTCCTCTCACTTGGAAAAAAAAAGACTTTACAATTACTTAAAATATAGATACCTGAGAATGCAAGTATATCAATATATATTTAAAAGTAGAATGTAGAAAACCTTTAATGCTTAAATGGTACTTTCTTAGCTGAGCACTAACTCAGTTGAAGAGGGGTGATTTCTTTTCATCTTCTTAAATAACCTATATAAAATATTTAGTTTTTTCTCTCTCCCTTTTTTTCTGAATTCCAACACAATAGACCCAGTCATTGTGGAGGGAGGTTTAGTGGAGACAAAAGCAGAAGGCAATTAAAAGAAGACATGTGTGCTCTAGACGGGCTGACTGAGGAATTGTGGGGATGTGGGGGAAAGGATTATATTGCCATGACCACCTCATTTCTGGCAGAAATTGTTTCCAGGAGCATTTAGGGTAGGAAGGGGTTTTATTCTCACTGAGAGACCCACATGGCATGTACGACTTATATCTATATCTCATAGTTACAATATGATGCTCAGAAAAGTGCTCCTACACTGGCACTTGGACTGAGGGCAGTTGCACAGCTATTCTATTCTGGACAACTTTCTGTAATTGGGTTGATTATAGCTTTAAATTTTTTTACAAAATATCATCAGACTGTATGGCTAAAAATAATAGCCTTTCATCCTTCTGATACCTCTCTTTCTCAAATCATTATTTCATCATGTGTTCAACAAATGGAACAAGAGTAGAGCCTTGTGTTTCATGTTCAAAGAGATACTAAGAAATATAAGATGCTGTTCTTGTCTATAAGAAAATAATAAGTGAAAGCTGGTGGTGAAGATGGGGCCTAGATAAGATACATGACAGAAAAGAGACTAAGATATGCATTGTTGGGCAAATGAGTTTGTAAAATGTGTTTAGGTTTGCTTGCTTGTATTTTGCAATTGGCATGGGGCAGCACCGTGTATGTGTGGTCTGTGAAAGGTTGCGGTGCTTGTCCTCAGGGTGGCAGATTGCAAATTGCAGATTGCCTGACTTAATGGGGAGGGGTGATTGTTTGCTACTGTTTGCTGGTGAAGGGGTATTTTCCACCCAGTCTGTTTGCTTTTGGGGGCCTGGTAGTCCAGTGAGTCTGGAGTGGTGAGGGCTTGGGAGCCCTGGGAGAAAGGGTCGTGGTCAGTAGGATTCAGATCACATTGGTATGGAGCTGCAGCCACCTTTGAGGGGTAGGGTAGAGGAGTGGTCTTTGTTAGGGTTCCCCCTGACTGTCCTTTTGGGGACTATGGGCTGACTCGTTTTTACAGCCCTGAGAGAACAAACTGGGCAGCAGCAATGGCATGAGCTGGAATGGTCATGAGAGAAAGAGCTGCAGTTCCGAGAACTGCAGGTACAGTGCCTAGAACTGGAATGGACTCTGGAGAAGGAGGCTGAACAGGTTTGCAAGTTGTAGTTGCCCTGGAACATTGGCAGTTGAACAGTTGCCAGTTGAACGTTGGCAGTGGCAGTTGTCGGAGGAACAACTGCAGGTTCAGCTTCAGGCCAAGAGCCAGCAGCCACAGGAGCTAAAGATGGATCTATGCTGGCAGAGTGGCTTTGAGTTGGTGGGAGCAGGCATTTCCAGCTCCTCTTCAGAGGATGAGGAGGCTCGAAGTGAAGCTGCCATCTGCAAACTCAGAGCTTGGCCAGTGGTTGCCCAGAGGGTAAAAATCTAGCAGCAAAAAGTCCCTCAGGGGCAGCCATAGACTCCCCAGCTAGTGGAGCACTCTGTGGTCTAGCCCTACACCCTGGCAGAGCTGATGGAGTTGGGGTCATTGGTAGTCTGGTTGCTGTGATTGTGGAACATAGAGATGGCTGGCACCATGCTCTCTGGAGCAGAGATGGAGAAGTTGACCTCTGTTGCAACACACTCCTTGGGGCAGCATCTTCAGAGCTGCCATGATGGTAAGGATGAGGGGAGAGGCCTGTGAACCTAGTTGCCTGTAGTGGACCTTTACCTTGATGATTTGCACAGACAGCTGGGCATCTATCATGGACTGAGCGATGTAATAGACTCTTGGACTGCAACCAGAGGGGGCTCCGGCTCCCTTGTTGGATTGACATGCTGCTTTTGGACAGTATGAGAGAGACGCAGAAAGGACAATTTAAGGTTTCCATGGACACATCCCTGGTCTATACAGGCCCTCCCACCTACCATGGAGTAGGGGACTATAGAGATAGGCCTCCAGTTAGTACCTTGGGCAGAGTGTTCAGGGAGACATTGTGAAGGGCAACTTTGTAATTGTTTCAATTGCCCAACTTGTGCTGTTGCTATATAGTTTGTTTATGTAATGTACCTTATTCCTGTGGTGTCATTATGAAGCAAGCAATCCTAAAAGGGTGGAATGTTGGGTAAACAAGTGTGTTTAGATTTTCTCACTTGTATTTTGCATTGGCACAGGGCAGCCAATGTGTGTATAGTCTGTGAAAGGCTGTGGGTGCTTGCCCTCACAGTGGCAGATTGCAAATTGCAGATTGCCTTCCTGCTTGGGAGGGGCCATTGTTTTCTATTGTTTTCTGGAGGTGTTCCCCCCCCCCCAGCCTGTTTTTGCAGGAGAGTCCAGAAAGAGAGAGGGAGTGCTGAGGGGTTTGGGACCCCTGATATTTCAGACTGGCATGTTTGGCTGAGGAGTGCTGAGTCTGGTGTGGCCTATGAGTCCGGGAGAGTCTGGAGAGTCTGGAGAATGAGTTGGGGTTTGGGAGCCCTGAGAAAAAAGGAAGTGGTCCTCCTTGCCTGTTTGCTCATCTGCTGCTGTGAGACTTTAATAAACAGAATGGCCCACCATTTTCTGCCTCCACAGTTTCTTTACTGTATGCCCGAATCCAATGAGAACCTGCATCTCCATGGCCATGGCGGAGGCCACTGGCCTTACAACCTCCATTTTGTAAATGATGAAAATGGAGGCTTCCAGGGATAAAGGAAGTTTTTCAAAACACATAGTAGGGGCAGAACTAGGAATTCTAATTCTGGTTTGTTTCCCTCTAAGACAAATCCTAGTTCTATTAGTGGCTCAGTAAATGCAAACAATTATTAAAATAAGACTGAAAAGATTGTTTGAGGACAGACTGTGTCAAGCTTTAAATAGCATGCTTAGAACTTTAGACTTTAAATTATGAAGAATATGAACAGCTACATTGATTCTGAAGTGGGAAGTAAAATGTTTCAAGTTCTCTAGACAAAAACCAGTGAGAGAGTCCTAATGGATTCTGCTTCTCTTGGGGTCCAGGAACCATCCTATTGTATTAATAAATTCTTTATTTAACATAAGTTAGCTGAAGTCAAACTTCCATCACTTTTAATGGAAAAAGTCCTGATTAATAAATCTCAGTTTGTGGCCCTGGCTGGTTGGCTCAGTGGTAGAGCATCAGCCTGGCATGTGGAAGTCCCGGGTTCGATTCCCGGCCAGGGCACACAGGAGAGGCGCCTATCTGCTTCTCCACCCCTCCCCCTCTCCTTCCTCTCTGTCTCTCTCTTCCCTTCCCGCAGCCGGGGCTCCATTGGAGCAAAAGAAGGCCCGGGCACTGGGGATGGCTCCTTGGCCTCTGCCCCAGGCGCTAGAGTGGCTCTGGTCGCAACAGAGTGATGCCCCGGATGGGCAAAGCATCGCCTCCTGGTGGGCGTGCTGGGTGGATCCTGGTTGGGCACATGCAGGAGTCTGTCTGACTGCCTCCCCATTTCCAGCTTCAGAAAACTACAAAAAAAAAAAAAAAGAAAGAATAAATCTCAGTTTGCAAACAAGGAAACTTGAAACCAGACAGTTCGAATGAACCCGTTGTCTGGTGTCAGTGTCAGCACTAGAATGACCATGTCCTCAATTCTTAGCCCTAAACCACTCTACCCTGGGAAATCATACCTTTTACTTTTTCTGTCCCCCCCCCAAAAAAATAACCCCCACAAAAAAACGTACGTAGCACTAAATTTCAATGCATCAGACCAAGCTTTATAAGAAATGGACAACTTTAACTTAAAATCATTGTCTTCCTCCATGAAAATTTGTTAAAAAGTTTTAACTTTTGAATATATTTTCTCCCTCAGCAGAACTTAGTTCTGACTACCACTACTTTTGGAATAATTTTTAACTCTTACCCAGTGGTGGGATTCATTTGGTTCACACCAGTTCAGCAGAACCAATACCTTATTTTTTGTTAAGTTCAGTGACCCATTGTTAAAATGATACTGGTAATCAGGGTTCATTCTAAGGTGGGCACCTGGAGAGCTGCCCAATGTGGAAATCACAAGTTTACATTTCTTACTTTCTTTTAATGTTCATCTGTACAACAGCATATTCTAAGTGCCTGTAGTAATGTTCATTCCGTCTATGGGTGAAAAAATTGCAAGTGAAGACACCAATCAAGAAACAATTTGGGAATAACAGTTTTATTGTTTTTGTCAGGTATTATTTAATTTTTCTCATTAATATTTTAAAACGCCTTCTTATAATCTAATTTTGTGTACCTCTTTTTTGTGTGTAAATAAAAATAAATAAATAAAATTAAAATAAATAAAAATTAAAAAACAGTTTGCTGTTTAAAAACTATTCTTTTTCATTTTGCAAGAACTAGTTCGAAGTATGCACACTGAAATCCTAGACAGAGACAGAGGGACAGATAGGGACAGACAGGCAGGAAGGAAGAGAGATAAGAAGCATCAACTCTTTGTTGCGGCACCTTAGCTGTTCTTTGCTTTCTCATATTTGCCTTGACAAGAGGGGCTACAGCAGAGCAAGTGACCCCCTGCTCAAGCCAGTGACCTTGGGCTCAAGCCAGCGACTTTGGGCTTCAAGCCAGTGACCTTTAGGCTCAAGCCAGCAACCATAAGATCATGTCTATGATCCCACGCCCAAGCTGGTGACCCGTGCTCAAGCTGCTGAGCCCTCACTTGTCAGGTTTGTGTACCTCTTTTATTGTTCTTATTTAAGTATTAAATGCATGAAATAATAAACTACTTTTCAGTATATCATTTTTTAATATTTAAAACGGTCATTAGGGCAGAGAACTGGTTGTTAAATGATTTGAATCCCACCACTGCTCTTACCCATCTAGAATCTAGATTCTGCATCCCATCAATCTATCTTTTTTTCTTCACTACCAGCATAATACAATGTTTTGTTTCCACAAACCTGTATAATTATAGTGGTCTCATAACTCATTCAGCTGTTGCTAGTCTCATGTACTACCATTTAATTATGCTGCTTGCTCCCCACTGCTTGTGAAACTGGCTTCCAGCTCCAAAGCATGGCATTCAAGGCTAACTGAAATCTGACACATGTTAGTTAGCCTTAATTATGCAATTACTCATAAGCCTCAGCTAAATCAGCTATTAATGCCCAGCAAGTATCAACTGTTATTATTTGCTAGTAATCAGATTGTTTCTATTCACCAAGTGTTACCTTGACCTCCTTTCAGGCATGGGTTTTTTCTTGATTCTACTCCTTCCCCCAGTAAAGTAATGATTCTCTCCCTCACACCCCCAGGGTTTTTGAAGGGCTACCTGTAACATCCACTGGGTGCAAGAACAAACATCGGAGCCTTTCAGGAGTATAGATGTAACTTTATTGGCCAGTTTTACCTGCGCGGGGCAAATTCCCGAGGTGACCAGAGACACTGTGCTCACAAGGAGCTGCAGATGAGAATTGCACCTAGCGCTCACAGCTAAATCTTTTTATAAGCTAAGCAAGCAAGCCTAATACAGAAGCAGATGTGGCGGTAACCTATTTGCTAAGGGGGCTGCACGTAGCATAGCAACAGGGGCTGGGGTCTAGCTCATTGGCGAATTCCAAACCTAAACTTCTGATAAGGGTCTTTTAACCAATAGAATGCAAACTTTTGTCTCTTTTTCTTTTTTTTCCCTTCTCTCTCAGCCTCCCAGAGTCCCTATCTGTCTCTGCTTTTTGAATGACCTTGGGCATGTTATTCCTAACAGAACAGGAGCAGGACCTGCCTGTAACCCTTAAGTTCCCTGTTCCATTAGTGCCCTGCTTATTTTCTGATCTTCTCTTGGTCCTTACACTACCCATGTTTTCTGTATATTCCTATCATGTTTGTACATGTCTTAACTTTCTTTCCAAAAGTTGAACTGCTTGAGAGTAAAAAAGTTTTCTTTATTATACCTTGCACATAGATATTTATTTGCATTGAATTTGGGACCAAGTTACTGAAAATGAAATGAACTCATCAACATTTTTTATCTAACCCAAATTGAATGTTTTTAAAAAGGCAGAATTTTACTGAAATGGGGAAAAAAGTATGAATAAAAATGGTTTCAAATATCCACAAGTTCAATGATGCTAGTTTTCTTTAAAAAAAAATTTTTTTTTAATTTATTCATTTTAGAGAGGAGAGGGAGAGACAGAGAGAGAGAGAGAGAGAGAGGAGAGACAGAGAGAGAGAAGGGGGGAGGAGCTGGAAGCATCAATTCCTATATGTGCCTTGACCAGGCAAGCCCAGGGTTTTGAACCAGCGACCTCAGCATTTCCAGGTCCACGCTTTATCCACTGCGCCACCACAGGTCAGGCCGACGCTAGTTTTCTTAACACTGTTATTTTTTGCTAGGAAACATAATAGTTTAAATCTTTTATGTAATCACTATAGTCATTAATTAGGCTTACTTTAAAATTCAGAAATTCTTTCATAGGACTAATCATTGGTCTCACTTCATTAATTACAAAAGTCAGAGACTTCTACAAATGCTTTGAAATTCTAAAAATAAGTCTCAGTGTGGGCCTCATTTTTTTGGACATTGTATTTATATGTTATGCCTCTCTTCGGAAGACATAGCACTGGTTTTATTTATTTATTTATTTATTTATTTATTTATTTTACTGAGAGAAAGAGAGGGACAGACAGACAGGAAGGGAGAGAGATGAGAAGCATCAACTTGTTGCACTTTAGTTCTTCATTGATTGCTTTCTCGTGTGTGCCTAGACGGGGGACCTCCAACTGAGCCAGTGACCCCTTGCTCAATCCAATGACCTTGGGCTCAAGTCAGTGACCTTTGAGCTCAAGTCAGCAACCACGGGGTCATGTCTATGATTCCATGTTCAAGCCAAAAACCTCGTGCTCAAACTGGATGAGCCTGTGCTTAAGCTGGCATCCTCATACTTTCGAACCTGGGTCCTTAGCATCCCAGGTCGACACTCTATCCACTGTGCCACCACCTGGTCAGTCAAGCACTGCTTTTAATATTAGGATAAAACACAAACATTTTGCAACAGGTGTAAGAAAGTTTGAAATGTCAAAATTATTTTAGTCATAGCCTAAAGGTCCAACTCCACACAATCACAATCTGTATGATTTATGGAAATCCCATAATTTTCTTCTAGCCCAAGAGTTAATACATTTTTAATCCTGAACTTTGTGTAAGCTTGCAATAATCTACTCCTGAGAAAGTTCTGGTAGCTTGCAATTTATATCACAAGAAAGAGCTGAAGTTGGTATGTACTTCTCATTGTTAATATGCAGGGAAGAGAACTGATATTTATAGTGCTTTTAATTGTAGAGTTAAATATGAATCTTTAATGTATACGTCTTCAGTATTTGTAGTGTGTTATTCTAGGACTGAAGAATATAGAAAAAAATATTTTACTGCAGTTAGATTTTCCCAGGACTAATTTTGTTCCATATATTAAGCTTATATGTTGTCTGGAAAGAACATCTTCCACCCTACCCCCATATTATTTTATCTTAGTCTTGGAGAGTAAGCCTCTTGCTTTGATGGAATAAACACTTGTTAACTTTGGGTGTCATAAGAGAAGTTAGAATGTCTTTTCTAACCATATCATGTTTCCTGAGAGTATTATAGCACAAACATCTTCAATTTACTGAGTTGTTGGTCTACTGAGTGTTAAGAGTTTTTCACGTACACATTCTTTATGTGATAAGTGTTTTGCAAATATTTTTTCCTTTGGAGAACTTGCCTGTTTATTTTCAAAATGGTTTCTTTTAATGAGCATACATTTTTAATTTTTAAAATTAACATCAATTTTTCTATGCTTTTTTTTTCTTTCTATGTCCTGTGTAAGAAGTCTTTGTCTTCTCCCAGGTCATTGTTATAGTTTTAACTCTTATGTTCAGATTTATGATCCTTCCTTGATTAATTTGTGTGTGATGTGATATAGGGGTTGTGGGTTTTTTTTCTTTTTCTTCAAATGAATATCAAATTACTTCAGTACTCTTTTCACTGATTGAGACCTCTAGTGTAATGTTGAAGTGATAAAAACATTCTTAGAGCGTCGGCCTAGCGTGCGGAGGACCCGGGTTCGATTCCCGGCCAGGGCACACAGGAGAAGCCACATTTGCTTCTCCACACCTCCGCCGCGCTTTCCCTCTCTGTCTCTCTCTTCCCCTCCCGCAGCCAAGGCTCCATTGGAGCAAAGATGGCCCGGGCGCTGGGGATGGCTCTGTGGCCTCTGCCCCAGGCGCTAGAGCGGCTCTGGTCGCAACATGGCGACGCCCAGGATGGGCAGAGCAACGCCCCCTGGTGGGCAGAGCGTCACCCCATGGTGGGCGTGCCGGGTGGATCCCGGTCGGGCGCATGCGGGAGTCTGTCTGACTGTCTCTCCCTGTTTCCAGCTTCAGAAAAATGAAAAAACAAAAACAAAAACAAAAACAAAAACAAAAAAAAACATTCTTACCTATTCCTGATCTTCAGAGGAAAACAATAGATATTTTGTTATAAATTTTATATTAGAGAGAGTGGTTGGGCTCTGTAGTCCCTCAATTCTTTAATGTCTTTCCACTGCTCTGATGCTAAAGGCCTTATTTCTGATGTATTTTAAAATATATCATTTAGGCCCTGGCCAGTTGGCTCAACGGTAGAGCGTCAGCCTGGCGTGTGGAAGTCCCGGGTTCGATTTTCAGCCAGGGCACACAGGAGAGATGCCATCTGCTTCTCCACCCTTCCCCCTCTCCTTCCTCTCTGTCTCTCTCTTCCCCTCCCGCAGCCGAGGCTCCACTGGAGCAAAAGATGGCCCGGGTGCTGGGGACGGCTCCTTGGCCTCTGCCCCAGGCGCTAGAGTGGCTCTGGTCGCAACAGAGCAACGCCCCGGATGGACAGAGCATTGCCCTCTGGTGGGCGTGCCGGGTGGATCCCAGTCAGGCACATGCGGGAGTCTGTCTGACTGCCTCCCCATTTCCAGCTTCAGAAAAATACAAAAAAAAAAATATATATATATATATATTATTTTAAAAATATGCCCTCCCATAGACACAGTATGCTGTGTTTTTTTTTTTTAATTTCTCATTGATTTGAGAGAGAGAGAGAGGAAGAGAGAGTGAGAGAGAGAGGGAGAGAGAGAAAAGCATTAGCTCATTGTTCCACTTAGTTGTTCCAGTTAGTGGTGCATTTATTAGTTACTTCTCATTCTCTGTGCCCTGATAGTGGATCAAACCCATGACCTCCGCATGCCAGGACAACGTTCTATCCACTGAGAAACCCAGCCAAGGCCAGTATGCTGGTTCTTTTGTTTCTTACTTTAGTGTTTGGATCATGGAAGGTATTTAATACATACTTCTGAATGAATAAGTGAAATATTTATTTATAAATCTTTGTTTGGGCTATATGTCTGGTGATGAATATATCAAAAAGTGCACAACCATTTTTAAATGGCTTACAAAATGTAGATAATTAAATGTATTAAAAGATAATGAAACAGTCTTCCTAAAAGAGCTCAAAAATAATATGTGAAAACTTTTAAGTGGCAGTTTTAAGGACTTTTTTCCCTGGCCCTTTCTTGTTTCAGCATTTCAGCATTTTTATCTGTGATTTAGCACTCTAGAAGAGGGGAATTTGTCAAATCTTCACATGGTATACATTGCAGAAAGTTACCAATAATCTTATTAGTAGATGCAAGAACCAAAAATATCTTTGCATGTTATGATAATGGCCTCAATATTAAAAATGAAATTCAGTAGGGCAAGTACAGGATCCTACACTTTAATATAAAAATTGGGTACTGCAGTGAGAGACAATGGTTCACCTCCAAGTTCCTTATACTAGCTCCGGTGTTCCCTGTCTGCTTTGTTTTCCTTTGATAGCTGCCTCTGTCCACTCCATTCCTTGAGGTTCTCACCCAACCCCTGCCTGGCTTCAGTCAGGACTCTTATTGTTTCCTGATTGACAAGCTCTGATGACTAACACTACTGCCCTTTATGTTTTTGTGGATGTAACCCATGCTTATGCATTCCCTTTATATTAGTCAGCTGGACTGAATGTCCCATACATAGTCATGGCCTTGATGAGGCATATAGTTTGAATTTTTGAACTTTCTATCTCCTTGCCTATCTTTTTCTGCTAGCTCTATCAGTTTCAGCGTGCAGGGTATTAAAAGTCTCTACACCCTGTTGGTGTAATTCCTTTAAAAAAATTTTTTTATTAATTTCATTTATTAACCCATGTGTTAACATGGATTCAAGTGTCCCACTCAATATAACACCCTCACCTTCCAAACACGTTTCCCTCATTATTCCCCTTTTGTCCCTCTCCCCCTAATTCTCTCTCCCCCCTTCCCTCTGGAATTTGCTGTTCTGTTATCTGTATCTATGTGTTATGTATTTCTGCACCTCCTCTGATCCCGTTCCCTCATCCCCCTTCCCTCTGACTGCTGTTCCTCTGCTCCCTGTGACCCTGCCTTTGCCTCTATTCCATTCCTCAGTTCACTTTATTAGATTTCATATACAAGTGAGATCATATGATATTTTTCTTTCTCTGCCTGGCTTATTTCATTTAGCGTAATAATCTCCTGGTTCATCCATGCCATTGCAAAAGGTAAGATTTCCTTCTTTTTTACAGCCATATAGTATTCCATTGTGTATATGTACCACTGCTTTTTAAACCACTCATCCACTGATGGATTCATGGGCTGTTTCCAGATCTTGGCTATTGTAAACAATGCTGCAATAAACACAGGGGTGCATATCTTCTTTTGAATCAGTGATTTGGTATTCTTACAATATATTCCTAAAAGTGTGAGACAGCTGGGTTAAAAAGCAGTTCCATTCTTAACTCTTTGAAGAAACACCATACTGTTTTCCACCAGTCTGCATTCCCACCAGCAGTGCAGGAGGGTTCTCTTTTCTCCACACCCTTGCCAGCACTTGTTGTGTGTTTATTTATTAATGAACGACATTCTGACAGGTGTGAGGTGGTATCTCACTGTGGCTTTAATTTGCAGTTCTTTGATGATTAGTGACATTGAACATTTTTTCATATAGCTATTGACAATTTGTATATACTCTTTGGAGAAGTCTCTATTCAGTTCCTTGGCCATTTTTTTTTAATTGAGTGTTTACTTTCCTGGTGTTGAGTTTTAGAAGTTCTTTATACATTTTGGTTATTAAATCTTGTAAGATGTATTGGCAAATACATTCTTCCATTGTGTGGGTTGTCTTTTATTTTGTTAATGGTGCCTTTTGCTGTGCAAATGCTTTTTAGTTTGATATAGTCCCATTTGTTTATTTTGTCTTTTATTTCACTTGCTTGTGGAGATAAATCAGCAGAAGTATTGCTACGAGAGATATTGGAGGGTTTACTGCCTATGTTTTCTTCCAAACTGTTTATGGTTTTGTCACTTACATTTAAATCTTTTATCCATTTTGAATTTATTTTTGTGAATGATTTCAGTTGGTGGTCTAGTTTCATTATTTTTCATGTACCTGTCTAATTTTCCCAACACCATTTATTAAAGAGACTGTATTTACTCCATTGCATGCTCTTAACCTCCTTTGTCAAGTATCAATTGACCATGAAGGTGTGGGTTTATTTCTCGGTTCTCTGTTGTATGCCTGTTCGTATGCCAGTACCAAGCTGTTTTGATTACTATGGCCTTGTAGTATCACTTGATTTCAGGAAGTGTGATACCTCTCACTTTATTCTTCATCTTCAAGATTGCTGAGGCTATTCACGTTCTTTTTGGTTTTGTATAAATTTTTACAATATTTGTCCTATATCTTTGAAGTATGCCATTGGTATTTTAGTAGGAATTGCTTTGAAATTATAGATTGCTTTGCGTAGTATAAACATTTTAATGATGTTTATTCTTCCTATCCATGAACATGGTATATGCTTCCACTTGTTTGTTCTTCCTTGATTTCTTTTTCCAGTGTCTTATAATTTTCCAAGTACAAGTCTTTTACCTCATTGGTTAAATTTACTCCTAGGTACTTTATTTATTTATTTTTGTTGTTGTTGTTCTTGCATTAGTGAAGGGGATTATTTTCTTAAGTCTTTCTGACAGTTTTTTGTTGGTGTATAAAAATGCCACTTATTTCTGAATATTTATTTTATACCCTGCCACCTTTCCAAATTCATTTATCCAGTCTAGTAGTTTTTTGACTGAGACTTTAGGGTTTTCTATGTATAGTATCATCTCATCAGCAAATGATGATAATTTTACTTCTTCTTTTCCAATTTGGATGCTTTTCATTTCTTTTTATTGTCTGATTGCTGTGGCTAGGACTTCCAGAACTATGTTGAATAAGAGTGGTAAAAAGGTGCACCCTGCCTTGTTTCTGATCTCAAGGGGATTGTTTTTAATTTTTGCTCATTGAATATGATATTGTCATAGATGTCCTTTATTATGTTGAAGTATGTTCCCTGTATTCCTACTTTGCTGAGAGTTTTGATCATAAATGGGTGCTGGATTATATCAAATTCTTTTTCTGAATCTGTTAATATAATCATGTGATTTTTATCCTTCCTTTTGTTTATGTGATGGATAACATTTATTGATTTGCGAATATTGTACCAGCCTTGCCTCCCTGGAATAAATCCCACTTTATCATAATGTATGATCCTTTTTAAAATTTAATTTAAATTTATTTTATTTTTATTTATTCATTTTAGAGAGGAGAGAGAGTGAGAATGAGAGAGAGAGAGAGAGAGAGAGAGAGAGAGAGAGAGAAAGGGGGGAGTAGCAGGATTCATCAACTCCCATATGTGTCTTGACCAGACAAGTGCAGGGTTTTGAACCGGTATCCTCAGCATTCCAGGTCGAAGCTTTATCCAATGCACCACCACAGTGTATGGCTAGATCTGGTTTGCTAATATTTTGTTGAGAATTTTAGCATCTATGTTCTTCAGGAATATTGGCCTATAGTTTTCTTTTTTTTAATTTTTATTTTTTTTTGTATTTTTCTGAAGTTGGAAACAGGGAGGCAGTCAGACAGACTCCTGTATGTGCCCGACCGAGATCCACCCAGCATGCCCACCATGGGGTGATGCTCTACCCATCTGGGGCATTGCTCTGTTGCAACCAGAGCCATTCTAGCACCTGAGGCAGAGGCCATAGAGCCATCCTCAGTGCCCGGGCCAACTTTATTCCAATGGAGCCTTGGCTGTGGGAGGGGAAGAGAGAGACAGAGAGAAAGGAGAGGGGGAGAGGTGGAGAAGCAGATGGGTGCTTCTCCTGTGTGCCCTGGCTGGAAATCAAACCTGGGACTGCTGCATGCCAGGCCGACACTCTACCACTGAGCCAACTGGCCAGGGCCAGTTTTCTTTCTTTGCAGTGTCTTTACCTGGTTTTGGAATGAGGATAATGCTTGCCTCATAAAAGGAGCTTGGAAGTTTTCCCTCCTCTTGAATTTTTTGAAATAGCTTGATAAGAATAGGTGTTGGTTCTTCTTTGAATACAGTATTTGATAAAATTCGTCTGTGAAGTCATGCGGTCCAGGACTTTTGTTTGCTAGGAGTTTTTAATAATTGTTTCTATTTCATTTGTTGTAATTGGTTTGTTTAGGGTTTTTGGTTCTTCTAGATCAATGATTTTCAACCTTTTTTTTCATGGCACAAACACACACTAATTACTAAGGTCAGTGCCCCTGACTAAATACAACCATTTTCATCTCATGGCACAAATAAATTAGTTACTAAAGAAGAAGAGGTCAGGGCCCCTTTTTCTGTAGTAATTAGTTTATTAGTGCATGAGAAACAAAGGTTGAAAATCACTGTCTAGATTGAGTTTTGGAAGATTGTGTGTTTCTAGAAATTCATCCATGTCACCTGTGTTGTCCAGTTTTTTGGCATATAGATCTTCATAGTATTTTCTTACAATCTTTTGTATTTTTGTGGTGTCAGTTGTTACTTCTCCACTTTTACTTCTAATTTTATTTATTTGAGTCCTCTCATTTTTTTTTGTTTTTGTGACAGAGACAGAGAGAGGGATAGATAGGAACAGACAGACTGGAAGAGAGAGAGATGAGAAGCATCAATTCTTCATTGCGGCATTTTAGTTTCTCACTGATTGCTTTCTCATATGTGCCTTAACGGGAGGGGGCTATAGCAAATCGAGTGACCCCTTGCTCAAGCCAGTGACCTTGGGCTCAAGCTGATGAGCCTTGCTTAAACCAGATGAGCCCGTTCTCAAGCTAGCGACTTAGAGTTTTCAACTTGGGTTCTCCGTGTCCCAGTCTGACACTCTTTCTACTGCTCCACCACCTGGTCAGGCTTTATTTATTTTTTTATTTTTTTATTTTTTTATGAGCCTGATTAAAGGTTTGTCTATTTTGTTTACCTTTTAAAAGGTATTTAAAAATACCTTTTGTATGTTTTTTAGCCTCTACATCATTTATTTTCTCTCTGATATTTATTATTTACTTTCTTCTACTTCCTCTCTGGGCTTTATTTTTTGTTCTTTTTCTAGTTCTTTTAGATGCAGCGTTAAGTTGTTTATTTGAACTTTTTCTTGCTTCTTAAGGTATACCTGTAATGCTATGAACTTCCCTCTCAGGACTGCTTTAGCTATGTCTCATAAATTTTGAGTTGTGTATATTCATTTTCATTTATTCCAAGGAAATTTTTTAGTTCTTTTTTTTTATCTCATTGTTAACCCATTTGTTATTTAATAACATGCTATTTAGCCTACATGTGTTTGAATATTTTTCAGTTTTTCTATTGTAGTTGATATCTAGTTTCATGCCATTGTAATCAGAGAGGATGCTTGATATGATTTCAGTCTTCTTAAATTTCTTGAGACCTGTTTTGTGTACTAACATGTGGTCTATTCTAGAGAATGTACCATGAGCACTTGAAAAGAAGGTATATTCTGCTGCTTTGGGGTGAAAGGTTCTGAAAATATTTATTAAACCCAGTTGATCTAGCATGTCATTTAAGGCTGCTGTTTCTTTGTTAATTTTCTGTCTGGAGGATTTATCCATTGATGTTAATGGGGTATTAAAATCCCCTACTATTATAGTATTGCTGTCGATCTCACCCTTTATGTCCATCAAAATGTGCTTTATATAGTTAGGTGCTCCTATATTAGGTACATAAATATTTACAATAGTAATATCCTCCTGTTGGATTGCTCCCTTTATCATTATGTAGTGACCTTTTTTATCCATTACTATAGTCTTTGTTTTAAAGGCTATTTGGTCAGATATTAGTATTGCTACCCTAGCTTTTTTTTTTCACTTCCAGTTTCATGAAAAATTTTTTTCTACCCCTTCACTTTCAGCCTATGTGTATCTTTTGTTCTGGGGTAGGTCTCTTGTAGAGAGCATATGTATGGGTCCTGTTTTCTTATCCATGCAGCTATCCTGTGTCTTATGATTGGAACATTTAATCCATTTACATTCAAGGTTATTATTGGTATGTACTTATTTATTGCCATTTTATTCTTTAAATAAAAGAATCCTCTTTCTCTTGATTTCTTTTTTCTTTTGCTCTTTTATCAGCAGGCCCCTTAACATTTCCTGCAGTACTGTTTTGGTTGCAATGAATTCATTGAGTGTTTTTTTGACTGAGAAGATTTTTATTTCTCCTTTACTTTTAAATGATAGCCTTCCTGGATAAAGTAGTCTGGGTTGTAGGTTCTTGTTTTGCATAACTTTGAATATTTGTCTTTTTTTTTCTTTTTTGTGACAGAGACAGAGAGAGAGGCAGAGAGTTTCAGATAGGGACAGACAGACAGGAAGGGAGAGAGATGAGAAGCATTAATTCTTCATTGCAACTCCTTAGTTGATCATTGATTGTTTTCTCATATGTGCATTTACTGAGGGGCTACAGCAGAGTAATTAACCCCTAGCTCAAGCCCACTACCTTGGGCTCAAGCCAGTGCTTGGACTTCAAGACAGCGACCTTTGGCCTCAAGAGAGTGATTATGGGTTTATGTTTATGATCCCACACTCAAGCCAATGACACCAAGCTCAAGCTGGTGAGCCCTTGCTCAAGCTGGAGAGCTTGCAGTCAAGCCAGCGACATCCAGGTTTCAAACGTGGTCCTCTGTGTCCCTGTCCAATGCTCTATCTGCGCAACCACTTGGTCAGGCTCACTTTGAATATTTCTTGCCAATCCCTTCTGGCCTTAGTGTTTCTGTTGAGAAGTCTGATGTCATCCTTATGAGGGCACCTCTGTAGGTAATTAACTGCTTTTCTCTTGCAACGTTTAGTATTCTTTCTTTGTCTCTTAACTTTGGTATTTTAATTATGATGTGTCTTGGTGTGTGCCTCATTGTGTTCTTCTTTAATGGGACTCTCTGTGCTTCTTGAACTCGTGTGACTTTATACTTCATCAATTTATGGAAATTTTCAGCTATGATTTCTTCAAACAGGTTCCCTATTTCTTGTTTTTTTCTCTTCTCCTTCAGGAACGCCTATGATGTTGATGTTGTTTCTCTTCTTGTTGTCACAGTAGTCTCTTGGAGTAGCCTCTTTCCGTTTTGCTTCTCTGCTTCAGTGGTTTCATTTGTCTTGTCTTGTAAATTGCTGATTCCTTCCTCTGCTTCATCCAGCCTGCTGATGATTCCTTTTGTGCAGTCTTCATTTCTGATATTGTATTTGTCATTTCTGACTAGTTTTTTTTTTAATTTCAATGTCCTTGTTGATACTTGTTATTGCTATTTATGTACTTATTATGTCCATCCATTGTTGCTCTAAGATCCTTGAGCATCCTAAAAATCATTATTTTAAACTCTGCAACTGGTAGTTTGGTTCTTTCATTTGAGTTAGTTCTTTTCCCAGTGATTTCTCTTGTTGATTCATTTGGGTCACATTTCTTTGTCTTCCCATTTTGTCTGTGTATTAGGTAACGCTGTCTGACTTTGAAATTCATTGTGGTGTCTTTATCAGGAAGATGGGCTCAGTGATACTGATATCCAGGGCACCTGATTTCCTTGTTCTAGGAATGCTTCTTGAGGGTAGTATTTTTCCTCCTGTTGTATGTAAGTATTGAATGCAGTTGGTCCTTTTGTGGGTGTGGTAATCCCTTCAGGAAGGCTGGCTCTAAGGGTCAAACTTGATCATGTGTAGTCGACATTGTGAAGTGTCTGTCCTGTTGGATGTATTTATTCTCCTCTGTGTCTGTTGCCTGCTGGACTCCTCCTTTGTGTGTGCTGCTTGTGTAGTTAACTGAGTCTAGGGTTGGTGCTGTCTGCTACCCAGTACCAGTGTTGTTCTAGGTCTTAGGTTGGCATCAGCCACTATTTGTAACCTGCCATGGGCTACCTGTCTGGAGCTACTGCTCTGTTCATTGTTTGTGTCTGTGTTTCTGTGCATGGGTAGTGTGGGAGGGGCCAAATTATATATAAGGATAAGCTTCCTTCTGCTTTGAGATGACTGCTGCTCTGTAAAAACACCAAGCTCTGTAAGATTTGCCTCCACTTTTTAGCTGTTCCACCTTCTTTTGCAGCTGCCTGGTCTTCCCATAGAGTCTTCTGTAAAAAGACTGTAGTGTGGGCTCAGAGTGGCGTCAACCAACCAACCCCTCATCAGGTTGCAAGCTTGGTGGGTTAGGGCAGCTGATGTTGGGAATATAATGTTAGTGTGATGCGTTACTTCAGGGGTCTCTTGGTCAGGAGTTCAGTATGGGGAATATGGCCCTCAATCCAGAGCCTAATCCCTCAGACACTGCTAGATACTCAAATTTTATTTCTCCCCAACAAGGTGCCCAGCAGGTTCAGATCAAGTGGGGCCGACAGTTTCCTGCAGAAGTTCTTACAGCTGGTGAGACCCTGGACTCTAAGAGGAAGACTGAGACAGTCCTCACCTGGGGCTGACTGTGCCCCTCAAGAAAGTGGCTAAACCCCTTGACCAGACCCATCAATAGGCCTGCAGAGACCCACACTTTAAATGTTTGTGCTCCAAGTCTTTCTTTCTTCCCTCTGTTGAATCTAGCCCAGTGGGGAAGGATATCTATCTAGCACCTGAGCTGGATAGAGCTCCACCCTATCCAATACACATGAGCTGCTGTGCAGATGCTGATCACAGAAAGAAGAATTCACCTCAGCTGGACCAGGTGTGAAGAGCCCTTTCTTAGGATACCCCACTAGCAAGGGTTGTTAGGTCCTGAACTGATGCTTTCCATAGCTCGCCAGTAGATGTGCCTGCCTTGGCCGTCTGTGGAGGGAACCTGTGCAGACCAGTAGGAGACACTTCATGACTTGCCCTCATTAATCTTTTTGGAGCTACAAACAATCCAGAGTTTGTGGCTGTCTCTGCAGGGCCCAGGTGCTCATGGAAATACCAACCTGCACACCTAGTCTGGCTTTTACTCACTCTTAGCCTGGGGGAAGGTCCACTTAAAAGGCTCCGGTTCCCTGAGTTCTGCCTTCTGCAGCCCCTGTCAGCTGGCTGCCTGTTGGGCTAGGCCAGTGGAAAAACCTCTGGTAGAGTGTAGAGTCTGCGGCAATTCAGGGATTAGGAAGGGTGGTGTGTGTGGTTCCTGCCCCTCGGTCCCAGGTGTCAGACTGTCCAGACTTTTTTCACAGACCTCAGTAGCATGTGGCTGTAGAAGTCTGGTGGGTGTGGACTCTGAGACCAGAGGTGTCATCTGCCTGCATTTTGGACAGTTTCCGCTGAGTCTCCCATTGGGTGGAATCACCAGTCCTTGACTCAGGAGCAAGCGGGGAAATCTCCAGCCTCAACACCAGAAAACTAAGTCACAGGCCCCCTGCTTCCTGGCTTCTCAGAAAAACCTGGTCTGCGTGGTGTGGTCAGGAGAGACTCCTGAGGGTGGGCCAGTGGCTTTCCCCCAGGACACTGCTGCTCAGAGGGGACTGCTCACCCAAGAATGATGGTGACTGCAGTATTGGAAGATGACTCAACACAGGGGTTTTGGTGGCTGTCCCCCATGTCTTTCCCTGAGTGTCCATCTTTCACTCTCTTCATGCAACTCTAGTCTTCTCAGGTCTCCCTCCACTTGAGCCCTGGGTAAGTGGCTATGAATGAGATTTTATACACTGGCCCTTTGAGACAGAGTCTGTTGCTCAGAGAGCTGTGTCTCTTTCTTGCAGACAGAAACCCGGCTCTTTCCACTTCCAAATGCTGTGTGGGTGCCTCTTCTAGGCTCTGGGGCTCTAGGGTAGGGCTCTGGGCCTGGGGCCGAGGACCCACACCTTTCAGGGCAACCCACCTGCAGTGAGAGTCCCTTCGGACCTTCAGCCACCGCTCTTTCCTGGGAGCGGGGCAGTCCCCTCTGTGTCTCTGCCCTTCTTACCAGTCTCGGTGTGGCTTCTTCTGTGATCCTGGGTTATAGACTCCTCTTCATTTAGTCCAAAATTGGTTTTTCAAGATGATTTTTTTTTTGACAGAAACAGAGAGAGAGTCAGAGAGAGGAACAGACAGGGACAGACAGACAGGAAGGGAGAGAGATGAGAAGCATGAATTCTTGGTTGCAGCTCCTTTAGTTGTTCATTGACTGCTTTCTCATATATGCCTTGACCAGAGGGCTACAGCAGAGTGAGTCACCCCTTGCTCTAGACTGTGTCCTTGGGTTTCAAGCCAGCAGCCTTTGGGCTCAGGCCAGTGACTATGGGTTCATGTCTATGATCCCATGCTCAAGCCAGCGACCCTGTGCTCAAGCTGGTGACCTGGGGGTTTTTAACTGGGGTCTTCTGCGTCCCAGTTTGATGCTCTATCCATTGTATCACCATCTGGTCAAGCAAGATGATTGTTTTTAAATTAAGTTGTAGTCCAATTTGGTTCTGGGTAGTGGTAGTTGGAACATCCGCCTACTCTGTCGCCATCTGGGAATCTTCCTGTTGGTGTAATTCTGTCAAGTATAGATTTATATTTAGTCTATGTTGTTAGGTGTAGATTAATGACTATTATAAATTTCTTGGTGACTCTCTTTGATTATAAAAAGTTTATTTTGTGGATATTAATATTGTTTTTTTGATGGTTAATTTTATGTGTCCACTTGGAGGGCATTTTTCATTGAGATTAACATTTAGATCAGTGAAGTCTGACTGGGTGGTGGTGCAGTGGCTAGAGGGTTAGACTGGGACACAGAGGACCCAAGTTCAAAACCCCAAGGTTGTTGGTTTGAGTGTGGGGTCATGTCTATGATGTTCGCTGGCTTGAGCCCAAAGGTCGCTGGCTTGAAGCCCAAAATTGCTGGCTTGAGCAAGGGGTCACTCATTGTTCTGTAGCCCCTACACCCCCATCAAGGCATATATGAGAAAGCAAGCAGTGAACAACTAAAGTGCTGTAATGAAGAATTTTTTTTTTTTTGTACTTTTCTGAGGTTGGAAACGGGGAGGCAGTCAGACAGACTCCTGCATGCGCCCGACTGGGATCCACCCGGCACACCCACTAGGGGGCGATGCTTTGCCCATCTGGGGCGTTGCTCTGCCGCAATAAGAGCCCTTCTAGCGCCTGAGGCAGAGGCCACAGAGCCATCCTCAGCGCCTGGGAAAACTTTGCTCCAAAGGAGCCTTGGCTGCGGGAGGGGAAGAGAGAGACAGAGAGGAAGGAGAGGGAGAGGGGTGGAGAAGCAGATGGGCGCTTCTCCTGTGTGCCCTGGCCGGGAATCGAACCCAGGACTCCCTCATGCCAGGCCGACGCTCTACTACTGAGCCAACCGGCCAGGGCCTGTAACGAAGAATTGATGCTTCTCATCTCTCTCCCTTCCTGTCTGTCCCTATTTGTCCCTCTCTCTGACTCTCTGTTTTGTCAAACAAACAAAAAATAGATCAGTGAAATGTGAGTAAAGCAGATTGGCCTCCATAATGTGGGTGTGCTTCTGCAAGTTACTTGAAGGCCTAGGCAGAACAAAAAGAATGGGAGCAGGGAATTCTTCTGCAGATTGCCTTTAGACTTCATCTGCACCACCCACTCTCCTGAGTGTCCAACCTGCCAGCCCACACTACTGATTTTAAACTGAACAATGTCTATAATCACACGAGTTCCTTTTTTGTAATAAATCTTTCTCTATCTATGTCTTGTACTATTGGGTTTTCCCCTCCTCTGGAAAACCCTAATACATAACAATACCTGATTTTTTGGTATTTATTAGGTATATCTTTTTTTTCCTATTTCCTCTTGGAAATGGTGGGCTCCTAGAAATGGTGGTCTCTAGGAAACAGCAAGTACTTGTTCATAATGGTCTCTAGGAAATAGCAAGTAGCTGTTTTGTTTTACCTTTTCATACAATCTAAGACCTCTGCTTTTTAATCATTACATTTACTTCATTTATATTTTCTGTTACTATTGTCATAAATGTATTTAGACTTCTTTCTACCACCTTTTCTTTTTAAATAATTTTTTTAAATTTTTTAATTTTTTATTTTTTTTCTGAGACAGAGAAAGAGATAGATAGGGACAGACAGACAGGAACAGAGAGAGATAAGAAGCATCAATCATTAGTTTTTCGTTGCGACACCTTAGTTGTTCATTGATTGCTTTCTCATATGTGCCTTGACCGTGGGCCTTCAGCAGACCGAGTGACCCCTTGCTCGATCCAGTGACCTTGGGTCCAAGCTGGTGAGCTTTGCTCAAACCAGATGAGCCCGCTCTCAAGCTTGCGACCTTGGGGCCTCGAACCTGGATCCTCTTCATCCCAGTCCAACGCTCTATCCACTGCACCATCGCCTGGTCAGGCTCTTTTTAAATAATTTTTAAAATATTTATTTTATTGATTTTAGAGAGAGAGAAAGGGAGAAAGACAAAGACAGGAACATCAGTCTGTTCTTGTATGTGCCCTGACCAGGGACTGAACAAGCAACCCCTGTGCTTTGGGACGATGCTCTAACCAACTGAGGTATCCAGCCAGCGCTCTACCATCTTTTTGTTGTTGCTGTTGTTTTGTTTTGCTTTTATAATGATTGGTCTTTACACTTTGCTTTATTTATTTTTTCCTGTTCTCTTCCTAATTTTTTTTTGGAGTTGATTGTTTTCTTCTTTTAAATGGAGAAACTTAAGTTTGAGTATCACAAATAAAACCAATTTCTTGGGAAGAAAAACATTTCAAAAATAAAAGGAAGAAAGTTAAAACTGGGCCAGAGAAAAATTGGGAATCTTATAAGTGAAAAATTTTATGCTTTTGATAATGGAACTTATGGTACAAAATGACCTTTTAAATCTGTCATTTGATATTCTTGGTGTTGAGTTCCATGGGACAAGTGAGAAAGTCTTCAATTCTTTAAGAGTGTGACCAGTGGTGGTGTAGTGGATTAGAGCCTTGACCTGGAGTGCCAAGGTTGTGGTTCGAGACCCAGGGTTGCCTGCTTGAGCCTGGGGGTCGCCGGCTCCTTGATCCTGAGTTCATGGGTTTGGGCCCAGCGTCACCAGCTTGAAACTGGGTTATTGGCTGGATCCCAAGGTTGCTGGATTGAGTCCAAGATTACTGGTTCTATTCCTGGTCAAGGTACTTATGAAAAAGAATCAGTGTATTCATAACTACATAGAACAATGAGTTGATGCTTCTCTCTCTCTGTCTCTCCTTGCCCCCCTCTCTCTCTTCCTCTATGTAAATAAAAAATGTTTTAAAAAAGAGAATTCTTTAAGAATTCTCTAGCTAATATTTGATGAAGAGCCATTTGGATTTTTTGTTGTCGACCTGGGCAACTTCCTTCTTAGTGTGAGAATTTTCCTTGTCCAATATGGTAGCTGCTAGGAGCATATGACTAATTTAATTTTTTTTTTTTTAATTATTTTTTTATTTTATTTATTCATTTTAGAGAGGAGAGAAAGAGGAGAGAGAGACAGGGGGGAGGAGCTGGAAGCATCAACTCCCATATGTGCCCTGACCAGGCAAGCCCAGGGTTTTGAACCGGCGACCTCAGCACTTCCAGGTCGACACTCTATCCACTGCGCCACCACAGGTCAGGCGACTAATTTAATTTAATTACATTTCAGCACACATTTAAAATCCAGTTGCATTAGCCACATTTCAAGTACCCAGTAGCCCCATTTGGTTAGTGGCTAGTATTTTGGATAGTGCAGATTATAGAACATTTCTACCATAGAATATTTCTACCATTGTAGAAAAGGTCTGTTGGACAGGAGGCGATAAGTCTATAGTAGTACTGCAGCTTCATACATTTTGTAGCAGAGCAATTTGAGAGACATCATGTGGCAGAATTTATAAATGACAATCTACAGTAGCATTCTGTAACATTCTTCCAGGGTCTATACTCCTATGGTGAACACTGACCAGCATGGGGAGTGATGCCCACCTTAGAGGTCATTGGGAACTTCTTCCCCTGCACACAAACTCCAGGCTTAATGCCCACAGGACATTGGAAGTGAGAGCAACAGCTTAGGGAGTAGTGGTGATAACAAGGACTGACATGCTAGTTTCTGTCAAGCAGTAGGCAACTTGACATTCTGAATGGTATAGGGAGGCCAGGAAAGGTTGGAGCATATCCAGTTGAAGCCAGCTTGCAAAGGGTTGGGCATAGATAGCCCAGATCAGCCCTTAGGCTCTTAACATTTGGCATTCCTTGGGAGCTCAGCTCTGACCTCTCCACCTTGTTGCTAGACTGGTTAGGTCTCATTTGAACCAACTGGATAGGATATCTACACTGAGTCTGTTGCACCAGCCACACAAGTGACTGATAGCTGCAGATTAGAACTGATTTAGGAAGGCATTGGCAGGGAACACCCATGGCAGCCACCTTCTGCCCCTACATAGACTGAATGGGCAGGTGCTTCTTTGGACCAGCCAACATACATTATGAACAAACCTGTGCCTTACATTTCAGGAAACACCTTGCCTCTTTGAAGAAGACACTGTGAAAGTCCAAGTTCTTTGTTTCTGTCTTTTTATGACATCATCTTGGCACTGGTTATATCCAAGAAAATCAAATTTCCTCCTTATCTTTTCATTGTCAGTGGTGTTATCTAGATTCATATTCACCTGCATGGGTTAATTCTTTCATGTTTCCACGGCTCAAATTTCTGTTTTTTACCTTGGCTTGTGCTCAACTTCTGTGTGGAGCTGAAAAATATGATCTCCCTTAACTAATTACCTTAAAATTTGTTTCTTCCACACTTCGTCAGTATTGTCAAGGTTTTTACAACTTACAAAGTCAGAGTCTGTGGATTTCTCACTGACGTCTGTCTTCATCTTGACACTTCAGCATTGTACCAAATAAACTAAAATACTCATCACCCATATCTTTCCCAAGATTTCAATTTTGTGCTAGGTGCTGTGGTAAGTAGGGGAATACAAAGCACAAGACAAGACAGAGCGGGGTTCTACCTTTTTGAAGTTACCTAGTGGGAGAGACAAGCTATGGTTAAGTCACTTCCAATGAAGGAAAATATGTATTCTGCTTTTGCATTTGTTTGACTTTATTACTCTTTAGCTCTGACATTAGAAAGTAGTATAATATTTCAGCAGTTATGTATCTGAAAAATAAATGTACTAAAACCGGGATGATGGTTTTTATATTAAGAACTGTGCAAATCCCCAATCTGCTCTACAGGACAGTGATAATGAATGAAGGTCATGGAAGCCGCTCCCGCTCAACTTTGAAGGATCCGAGGAGGGAGCGTGGTGACACTCGGAAAGTCTCTCCAGGAACTTGAGGATAAGCCCAGGCTTGGCATGGCTTTCCCCATGCACTGCACGACCCGGGCTTCTGCGCTGCTAGACTGAGAAGTCACCGGAGCACCCAGTAGGGATCGCGGTAGTATGGCTGGGCCAGCTCGGAACTACGGTTCCCAGAAGGCCGTGCGAGTCCAGGCGGGAAGAGCCGGGGCAGCCGGAAGAGCTCGAGAGGCGGCGGTGCGGGTGATCCTTCAGTGGTCTGTCCGGCCACCATTGAGATCCGAACAGAGAACGAGCGCCGGAGCGGTCCTAGCAGCCCCAGGTGCTGACGGGGTCGGGACGGGATGTAGGACTCCGGGCGCGGAAGGCGCGCCGAGAATGGAGAGAGCGATGGAGCAACTCAACCGCCTGACTCGCTCGCTGCGCCGCGCTCGCACCGTGGAGCTGCCGGACGGTGAGCAGGGCCGTGCGCTGTGGGCTGCTGCCGGGGTGGGGGCGGAGCTCGGGCTCTGGAGAGGGCGGTGGGAAGACTCTGCGACAGCTGACAAAATACCTACAAGTTTACTTACCTGAGCTGGGAGCGGCCGGGCTGGGACCCCTGACCCGGGACCCCCGACCCCCTGTCGCCCGCCGCTGAGGCCCAGGCAGTGGGAATTTGCGGGAGGGGCCGGGGCGTGCGGGTTCTGCTGGTGGAAGAAGCAGAAGAGACAGAAGTCTCTCCCGACAAATGGCAGAGAACCCGGTTCCGGAAACATTCCAGTGTGGGCCATTTTATTGTCGCTGCTTGCTGGCGATAGAGAGATGCTCCAAAAATAGTATGATTTACTTTAGGGTTCACAGAGGCGTTAAGCAGTCTTTTTTTTTTTTTTTTGAAAGCGTAGAGCGCTGTTGTATTTTGACAATAGATATATAAGAGTCGGTCAAATATCAAACCTGCGCTTTTAAAATACTGTGTGTATACGTATTTACACTTTCCTTTGGTATGCTTGCCTGCCTTCATTTTGTATCTATTTGTCAGACATAGGTGGGGGTTGGGGAGCTTCCACAAAGGAATAAGGCGTGAACCCTGAAGTTTAGAAATTTTAGTTCAGTGTGCTAGGGTTCCTTCAGGACAGGTAAAATGCTAGTAATAAATGAGGTGAGAAAGAAAGCAGTTTTGTTGGCAGCCTTACGGATTCAGACGTTTAAATGGCAGTGGGAGTTGGCCGCCTCTCAGAGGCTTTCCTTTATGGGAGTGGTTAGGGGATTATGTTTTATTTTTTTAATGCATTGCATTAGTTTATCTAATTTCATTTCCCCCCAAAACTTTATTTGAATTGCTGCTAAAGAGGTGATTTGTAGGTTAGGGAAGGAGACCTTCAGAGGGAGCCATCAAAGAAATGTGGGTCAGTGTACTTTGGGAATAACTTTCTTGAAAAACCTCCCTAGTTTCTGTTTACAATTTAGAATAGGGATGGATGATTTGTGGTCACTGTTCATCAATAATTTTGTACTTGATACTTTGCTAGTATGAAGTAGTTGACTGAAAATAATCCTGATTTTAGTAATTAGAATTCCAGCTTCAACTTTGTTTTCTTTCCAACACCCACCTTTCAGTTCATTTCTTAAGTTTTGCTCTTGCTCATTTTCCAATCATATTATTGATATAGGTTGGTGAAAAAGGCTGCAGGTGTAGGTTTATTGACACAGCAATTTGAATTGCCAATTTTTAAAAAAATTTTATTTATTGATATTTAGGAAGGGAAAAAGACAGAGAGAGAAACTGATTTGTTGTTCCCCTTATTTATGCCATCATTGGTTGATTCTTGTATATTCCCTGATGGGATCAGGGGATAGAACCTGCACTTGGCATGTCACCAACTGAGCTACCAGCCCAAGACCTGTATTGCCTAGTTTAAAGCCCAACGTTTTTAATATAAGTGTGATTTAGAATTTGATTAATGTTTCCTGGTTTTAAATGTAGTACTATATGTTCATTATAGAAAATTTTGAAAAGAAAGAAAAATAAAAAGTTCTGTAGTCTACCACCTAGTACTAAACAATGTTAGTATTTTCTGTATTTCCTTCCATTATTTCTTTCCCTACCAAATTAAGATACTGCATATATAGTCTTTTGTTTTGCTTTTAGAAAAACGTACCACTTTTTTTTGTATCTTTAAGTATGCTTAATAACTTTGTAGGGTTTTATAAAATATATCTAATAAATATAGAGTCTAATTTTTTTCTTATTTATTTATCTACTTTATTTCAGTGAAAGGAGGGGAGGCAGAAAGACAGACTCTTCTGCCTGCGTCCCTATGGGGATCTACCGGGCAAGCCCACTAGGGAGCTAGGCTTTGCCCATCTGGGGGCCATTTCTCTATTGCTCCGCAACAGTCATTTTTTTAGCGCCTGAGGCAGAGGCCACAGAGCTGTCCTCAGTGCCCAAGGCCAACATTGCTGGAACCAGCCGTAACTGTGGGAGGAGAAGAGAGAGAAAGAAAGAGAGAAAGAGAGAGGAGAGAGGGATGAAGTAGCAGATGGTCGCTTCTCCTATGTGCCCTGACTGGGAATTGAACTTGGGATGTCCATTTGAAGGCTTGAGGAGAAAATGTGTGTGTGTGCGTGCATGCGTGTGTGTGCGTGCGTGTGTATGTGTGTGTGTGTGTGTGTGTGTGTGTATAGAATCTGAGCTTCCTGGTTTTTTTGGGGTTTTTTTTTTGCATTTTTCCGAAGCTGGAAACGGAGGCAGTCAGACTCCCACATGCGCCCCACCGGGATCCACCCAGCACGCCCACCAGGGGGCGATGCTCTGCCCAGTTGGATGGTGTATCCACTGCGCCACTTCCTGGTCAGGCCCTCTTTCATTTTATTAAACTTTTAATTTTTAACTAATTTTAGACTTACAGAAAAGTCTCATAAATAGTGCAGAGTTAAATAAATAAGTAAGTAGTGCAGCGTTCTCATAAACTCT
This sequence comes from Saccopteryx bilineata, assembly GCF_036850765.1. Classification (NCBI taxonomy): domain Eukaryota; kingdom Metazoa; phylum Chordata; class Mammalia; order Chiroptera; family Emballonuridae; genus Saccopteryx; species Saccopteryx bilineata. Next base: position 418,041 of record NC_089501.1, on the reverse strand, counting down.
ACCCACCTTCCCCTTATATTCATATCTTTTACAACCATAGTACAGTTATCAAAACTAAGGAATTAACATTGGTGTAATACTATTAATTATATTAAAGACTTTATTAGAATTGCACAAGTTTTTTCACTAATAGCCTTTTTCTGTTTTAGGATCCAATCCAGGATACTATATTACATTTAGTTGTCAAGTTTCCTTAGCCTCCTCCAAACTGATAATTTTCAGTCTTCCCTTGTCTTTAATGGCCTTGAGACTTTTTTTAAAAAAAAGATTTTATTTATTGATTTTAGAGAGAGCAGAGAGAGAGAGAAAAAGGTAAAGGAGCAGGAAGCATCAACTCATAGTACAGGGGGTCCTTGGGTTATGACACAGTTCCATTCCTACGACAGTGATGTAACCCGAATTTTGGTGTAGTCAAAACACATCTAGCCTAAGTCACTTACCTATCCTAACAATGTTGTAAAATCATAATCTAGAACATAAAAATACAAATAGGCCACAGGAAAAGGAAAAGGACATAAATACACTGCACTGTACACAGTACTATTGTAACAGAAACAATGACAAAAAATGAGTGTAAAAGAAAATTCCTTACCTTTATTCCTGTGGTTGGCTTGCACACCGGAAGGGGCACTGCAAGGTGAGTGACCTGTTGGGAGGAGGAGGCTGGACAAGCAGGAGAACGTGCAGAAAGTGCTGGAGATACTAGGTCAGATGGATCACATTTGCCTAAGGAACATGCAAGAGATGCTGGAGATGATTCTACCTGCACTACAGCTGTTTCATCTTGAGAAGCAGCTGATGTAGAGGGTACAGGATCTGTTGCAGACCTTTCTACCTTCTTAAAGAATTGTTCCAGGCTAGTCTGGAAGGTTGATGACTTCTCTTTCAAAATCTGTTTATAGCATTGCAAGGTGTCCATAACAGCCCTGTAGACCTTATTGAATCTGTCATTGCTGGGGTACTCAGCCTGAAATTTTGCCAACCCATCTTCTACCATAGAAAAACCTTTTGCCAGACCCTTGGTAGTAAATCTCCTGAGTTCTGGTGTTTCTATCTCTTCATCTTCAATCAGCTGCTTCTGTAGCTGAATGAGGTCCTCAAACAGACAGCTCCTCTCCATGGAAGTTAGCATCGTAAACTCAAAACGTATGTAGAGACTGTCCTAACCAGAGGACCCCCTGTGGTTGCTTCTCTTATGCTCCTTGACCTGGCGACCTCAGCATTTCAGATTAGTGCCTCATCCACTGCATCACCACAGGGCAGGCTGTGGCCTTGAGACTTTAAGAATACTATTTACGTGATTTGTGGAATTCCTCTTAATTTGGGTTTGTCTGGTGTTTTCTCATGATTAAAGTTATTAATTTTTGGCAAAAATATTACAAAAGTGTTTCCCTTCTCAGTGGATATCAAGGGCTATATGATATCAATATGTATTATTTTTGGTGATGTTACTACCCGTTATCACTTGACAAGGTGATGTCTGCTTGGTTCTCCACTATAAATTTACTAGTTTTTCCTCTGTACTTTGGAGATTTACTTTGATACTATACAACTGTTATCTTCTCAGATTTTAACTCATTAATGTTAGCTTTGGTATTAACTTTTTAGGGGCTAAATGGGAGTTGTCAATGTAAATAACCTATTAAAAAAGATAAACCTCTAAAATGCATTGAACTGAGAAATGACCATTAGTAATAAATAAAGATAAATTCAAACACTAGCTGAAACATACATAATTATAGTATGGCATCATAAAAGTTGTTGACTTATAACCTTTCCTTTGTGTTTGTGTGAATTATATCCTATAAACTTTATCCTTTATGTATAAAGGATATAAATGAAAATATGAATAGTTAAAAATAGTAGTTAACTGTCCCTATCTATCCCTCTCTCTGTCACACACACAAAAAAGTAGTAAGTAAAAGTAAGACTTTAGTGTTGTTTTATAAAAGCTTCCAAAATAATTAATTTTGTTGTAATACTGGAAAGAATCAAGTACTATGTATATTTGATTTTTAAAAATTATTTAGCATATATAGCTGCAATATCCATATATATACACACATACATATATGTGTGTGTGTGTGTGTGTGTGTATATATATATATGTATGTATGTATAATTCCACAAAGTACATGTAAGTATGATAAAACATGAAGTTGATAAACACCTGAAACACTTGTTTGGAACTAAATGAGATTTTAATTATAAAAGCTATAGACAATATTAAGGCTCTAAGTTTTTTCTCAGATCTAAAAGTTGAACAGTTTTTTGGTGATACTAGATGAGATGAGCATTAAAGAGGATAAGAAATTCTGCATTATTGCAAATTTTGCAGTACTTTTGATATTCCACACTATCCTTAACCTTTTTTTATGTTTATTTTATTGATTTTAGAGAGAGAGGAACAGGGAGAGACAGAGAGAGAGAGACAGGAACATCAATCTGTTCTTGTTTGTGGCCTGACTGGGGATTGAACCAACAACCTCTGCTCTTCTGGACAATGCCCGAGTTCTAACCAACCGAGCTATCTGGCTAGGGTTATTCTTAACCTTTTTAAACCTCTTCTCTTCACTTTTTATGTGGAGTTAAGAAAACTCTAAAATAACCTTAAGAATCACCTTTTGGGCCTGACCTGTGGTGGCGCAGTGGATAAAGCATCGACCTGGAAATGCTGAGGTCACCGGTTTGAAACCCTGGGCTTGCCTGGTCAAGGCACATATGGGAGTTGATGCTTCCAGCTCCTCCTCACCTTCTCTCTCTCTCTCTCTCTCTCTCTCTCTCTCTCTCACTCTCTCCTCTCTCTCTCTCCCTCTCTGTCTCTTTCTCTCCCTTTCTCTCTCCTCTCTAAAATGAATTTAAAAAAAAAAAAAAGAATCACCTTTTGGGCCTGACCAGGTGGTCCTGGGATGCTGAGAACACAGGTTTGAAACCCCAAGGTCGCTGCCTTTAGTGCGGGCTCACCAGTGAGCGCAGGGTTGCCAGCTTGAGCAGGAATCGTAGAAATGACCCTGTGGTCACTGGCTTGAAGCCTGAGGTCGCTGGCTTGAGCAAAGGGTCACTGGCTTAGCTAGCCCCTCCTCTCCCCCATTAAGGCACATATGAGAAAGCAATCAATGAACAGCTAAGTACCACAACTATGAGTTGATTATGAGTTGATGCTTCTTATCTCTCTCCCTTCCTGTCTGTCTGTCCCTGTTTGTCTCTCTTTTGGACAAGGTAGGAGATAAGTGAATTATGTTTCTGTTTTTTGTTTGTTTGTTTTTTATGCAGATAATGAAACTGCTGTTTATACACTAATGCCAATGGTTATGGCTGATCAACACAGGTGAGTCCCTGTTTCACAAATTTATACTTTTTTGAGAAGCATAGATTTATCTAAATGTTATGTACACAGTTTGGAAAATAGATGTTGTCCTGGGGCAAGTTATTTAACCTGTTAGAATTTTCTGTCTGTGAATTAAAAACAAGATTTTCCAATACGTCGTGGTAAGAGAATTCCTAAATGACTAGACAGATATTAAGTCAACTATTTGGTTGATCAGATAAGACACAGTTTTCTGACTGAGATGAGGTGTTGACACTTGCCCTAGCCAGCTTTGCTGTGGTTGCCATTGGTTAGTTTGGTGTAATAAGAAGAAAGTGAAGAGAAACTATTTTGAAACAACTTTTTGCTTTAAGCTTCCTGTCTGATATAATTATTATTTTTTCCTCTCTGATATATATTTTTTGTCTCTAATTTTTCTTATTTGGTCAAAATTAATGTAGATGGGCTCAGCTTTCTGCAAGGGGAGCAGCCAGCCTACTCTCTTTGTTTCTCAAGAATCTAGGGGGAGCTGAAGCTTCTTAGATGTCCTCTGAGCAGATGACCCAAAACGCAGACGAGGAAACCTTTAGAGCTAGTCTATAGGTCAGAGCATCGGTGTTTAGATAATACTGTGCTGGCTAACCACGCTATGCTTAAGGAACAGTGCCTGGTTTTTGGTTTATGTGGAACAGAATCTTTTAATAATTGGTAAGAGTAACTAAAGAGCTACCAACTAGCTATTTGTTTTTTAAAACTTTTTTTAAAACATTAAACTCAATATCTTTTTTGTGTAGGTCTGTTTCTGAACTACTATCAAATTCAAAGTTTGATGTTAATTATGCATTTGGACGTGTGAAAAGAAGCTTGCTTCATATTGCAGCAAAGTAAGATTCAAGATATTTGGGATTAAACTCTGGTCTAGAGTAATGATCATTAGTAGGCTTTGCATTAGTGTTGGCCCACAGTACTTATGGAGAGAGATGAGAACAGACAGCTGAGTATTTCTATATATGTTTAGGGCATAGTGTGCTATTCATGTATTCTGTCTCTAAATGAATTGTTAATCTTGAGATTAAGTCTGATTTCTACTGTCTTAGCTTGTTCTAGATCAGATCAGAGTGGGTTAGGCACAGGAATTGTCTTTCCTGGATGTACTTAAGAGGGTTCATTCCTCGAAATTTTTCTTTTATTCAACCAATATGAAATTTTATATACTAACTGCATGTAGTTATTGGCTTTATACAGGCATGGGCAAAAGTAGGTTTACAGTGGTGAATATGCCAAACGGTTTGTTATTTATTAATTATTGTACTATTTTCCATATGAACAACTGTAAACCTACTTTTGTCCCACCTTGTATTTTAAAGTAGAGGGTATTATTTGTGACAGGAGTAAAGTCTAATTTTAAGTTAATATGAACCTCCAAAATAATGCGTTTAATAGACTTTTTTGTTCTTTAATAAAACTATATCAATTTGGGTGTTTGCCAAATGTATCTGATCTGTTTTTCACTTTGTTTTAGTTGTGGATCTGTGGAATGCTTGGTTCTGCTATTAAAGAAAGGAGCAAACCCTAACTATCAAGATATTTCAGGCTGTACACCACTTCATTTGGCAGCTAGAAATGGGTAAATATTTTGTTTCCTTAAGTAGTTTAAGTTGTATTCAAGGCACTCTATCTGGATTTGATTTTTTTTTTTTTCCTGCTCAGTATTGGTCTTGGGTCACTATATTTGTTTTTTAAAAATAACTATTGCATTTAATAATTTATAAAATTTTTTACTGATATTTTTCTTCTTGAAAATGTACTTTTTTTTTTTTTTTTTGTATTTTTCTGAAGCTGGAAACGGGGAGAGACAGTCAGACAGACTCCTGCATGTGCCCGACCGGGATCCACCCGGCACACCCATCAGGGGGTGACGCTGTGCCCACTAGAGGGCAATGCTGTGCCCCTCCGGGGCGTTGCTCTGTTGCGACCAGAGCCATTCTAGCACCTGGGGCAGAGGCCAAGGAGCCATCCCCAGCGCCTGGGCCATCTTTGCTCCAGTGGAGCCTCGGCTGCGGGAGGGAAAGAGAGAGACAGAGAGGAAGGAGAGGGGGAGGGGTGGAGAAGCAGATGGGCGCCTCTCCTGTGTGCCCTGGCCGGGAATCGAACCCGGAACTTCTGCACGCCAGGCCGACACTCTACCACTGAGCCAACCGGCCAGGGCAAAAATGTACTTTCTGAAGTTCATTTTTACTTGAATGATAATGATATTTTATTTTCTGAAAAACATAACTTTCCTCTTTTTTCTTTGTTGATGTCCTTTTTTTTGCTAATTTTTTTGCCACATTTTATTCCATGTACATTTTCCAAATTGCGTGTTTAGTTAATTTTATTAATAAAATGAAATACAGAGTAAATATTATTTATGTAGTTTATTTATAGTAATGATTTGATGAGCTGTACTAGGTAGAGTAAGCTTTTATGATAAGGGTAGCTCACTCCTTTCAGTGCCAAAACTACTTTTCAATTCAGTTATGACAAAATGTTTCCTTTATAAGTAATGTGCTTGCTAGAGCTCCTTTTAAGTTTTAGTTTTATTAAATCAATTTTTCCTATTATGAAAGTAGCATTTCAAAATGTGAAGATATTTTTGCCTTTTCCTGTTATTGTGTGGTATTATAAAACCTGCTATACTCTTTATGGGCTTCTATCTCCTTTTTTTTCAAAAATCTTAGATGTCAAATCTGTGTCTGCCTCTACCACTATTTTGTACTTCTTAAAGTTCTGTTGGACTGAGAAACCAGACAAAAATGGTTGGAATTATGTTCAAAATGAAAATAAGTAGTTTTGATTCTGAGTTTAAGGATCTTATAAACATTTTTTCTAATGCTATAAAACTTCTCTTTGAAAGTATTTCTGTGTTTCTTCTTTCGATTAATTTTGAAAATATTTTTGTTTTCTGTTCTGAACTGAGATTTTAGGTAGGGATATGTGGCTAAAATTGCCTACTACATCAATCTGAGACAGATGTTTGCATACAAGGATTAAAGTGAAACCAAAAATACAAGAACCTTGGTGATGTCTAGATTGGACAGGGAAAGGCAAAATCCTTTAACCCTCTTTTTCTGATTTACCATATGAGCTAGTCTAGTTGTATACTATTCCAATAGATAACAACTTGCTGATTATACAATTGTTTTTATAATAATTGGTCACGTTAGGTATGTTGTAAAGTGTCATACCCAAAGTACATAGAGTACAGTAAATCATTCATTTCCTTACTTAGTTAATCTCAAATCTAGATACCTTATCCCAAGTGTTGGTGGGGTAGTGACAAAACTGAAAAAGTTACATGTAGAAAAATATCTCACTATTCTGTCTCAACAACTGTAAATGAAAGGACAGATTGCTGCACAGCAGGGCTAAAATATTTATTGCTATTGTAGTAGGAAGACTTAGTCATTTAGGAGACTATCATTTTTTCTCCATCTTTGTTGACTTATAATTAGCAAACAAAATAGTAAGATATTTAAAGTATGCATTGTAATGATTTGACATACCTATGCACTGTGAAAAGATTCTTTCCATCTAGTTAATAAACGCATTCATCACCATCACCTCATAACTCACATATTCATCTTTCTTTTTACTGTGGGAAGGTAAAAACATTTAAGTTGGAGACCATTATATTCTAAAAATGAAGACATACGAGAGATAGTATATATTTCACATGGCAAGTCAGTGAGGAGAAAAGGGATACGAAGAGTTCCTAACCCTAACATAACATCAATTTGGATGCCTTGCATCCAAATATTTAACTATTTTGTGCTTTATTACTTATTGAATGGATGCCTTGTACAAGTTAGAAGTGTTCAATAAATGTTTGCTAAGCAACTTGAGCACTTATTAGTCCTTGTAGCTTACATTTTCAGAAATAGCTTTTTACTTTAATTTCTTCATGAGTTCAAATTTGTGTACACTGAAGCATAGGGGAATTTTACCCCTTTTGCTGGTCCATCTGTTTTTTGGGGTAAGTTTTTTGTTTCCTCAGTTGTCACTGTCAGGTGGCCTGCTTTAGCATTTCTCTCTTTACCCATTAGTGCTGAGTGCATTAATACTGAATTGCCCTCTTTTCCAGTAGAATACTCATTCAGGTGCCACAGAGCACTTGTCATTTATGTTACCATAAGCTTCCTATAATAGTTGCATTACTGGAGCAGAATAATAGCTGTTTCCTGTATAGGAGGGTCCCGCATTGCTCACAATTATATGAGAATGTTAAAAGGAAAGACTTAAGCCCTGGCCGGTTGGCTCAGCGGTAGAGCGTCGGCCTAGCGTGCGGAGGACCCGGGTTCGATTCCCGGCCAGGGCACAAAGGAGAAGCGCCCATTTGCTTCTCTACCCCTCCGCCGCGCTTTCCTCTCTGTCTCTCTCTTCCCCTCCCGCAGCCAAGGCTCCTTTGGAGCAAAGATGGCCCGGGCGCTGGGCATGGCTCTGTGGCCTCTGCCTCAGGCGCTAGAGTGGCTCTGGTCGCAACATGGCGACGCCCAGGATGGGCAGAGCATCGCCCCCTGGTGGGCAGAGCGTCGCCCCTGGTGGGCGTGCCAGGTGGATCCCGGTCAGGCGCATGCAGGAGTCTGTCTGACTGTCTCTCCCTGTTTCCAGCTTCAGAAAAATGAAAAAAAAAAAAAGGAAAGACTTAAAAATTATTGTGTATCCTTAGATTTCATTTGAAAGATTTGAAAGATGATTCTTTATTATTTTGGGCTCATAAAAGGCAGAGCTTGTGTGTTAGTTAATATTTTAGTTCTAATTTTTATCAGAATAGGTGCTCACTTAGTTTATTGTTTTGACTTACTCAGGTTCTACAAAGTAGCAATACTGATTGTTAGGTAAGAAAAAGAGGACATACTTCTCTCCTATGCCCCGTACCTTTTGCTGTTCATTTTGGAGAGGAGAAGTATTGTGGATTGCTATTTTTCTTCAATGACTCCCTACTGTAAATACTTTGGGACTGTTTCACTGGCCCATTTCCACCTTAGTGTTTATTTTGGCAGTAGTTCAATAGTCCACAACAGGCTTCTGAATAAGTTGTAAATTCAGCAGTATGGATACAGACACACACGTACTTTAAATGATTTATTCATTTTAATGGGACTCTGTATGTTGTCTTATGATGACTGAAGATTTATTTTTGAAGGTTTATATAACAAGGTGTTAGGTGAAGGAATTTTGTAAATGTTTGAACTGAAAGTTTACTCAGTTTTATTTTCTTCTGTTTCTTTCATTATAATGCTGATTTTAAGTGACATTTAACTTCATTTCAGATATAAAAGTCAAAACAAAAGTAACTTTTTCTTATAAAATATTTATTCAGTCAACAAAATTCTTAGCTTATTGACTTACTAGATTAATAATTAGAAATCAGTGAAGTTTTATTGAGAGTGCCTAGCTATGCTTAGTATTGATTTGATTACAAAAATATATAATCCATGGTATGAAGAAATTTATGATCTAATTGAGTAAATAGTGATATATATACATATATACTGTATGTACTAAATATTCTACCATATACTAAATATGTTACTGTACTCACATTTTATATTAATACTATAAATACATAATATATACTATATATTATATAACATACTACATATACTATTACACATATAATATTATGTATTTTTTATATTTATAATTATTTACCCAACTAGATGACAAACTTTTAATGACATGGATCATTTCATTTCATTTCATTTCATTTTTTTATTAAATGAAGTGGGAGGCAGGGAGGCAGAGACAGACTCCCGCATGTGCTCTGAACGGAATCCACCCTGCAAGTCCCCTACAGGGTGGTGCTCTGTTGCTTAGCAGCTGAACTATTTCAGCACCTGTGATGAGGCCATGGAGCCACCCTCAGTGCCCAGGCCAGATTGTTCGAACCATTCGAGCCATGGCTCTGGGAGGGGAGGAGAGAGAGAGAAGGGAGAGAGGTAGAGAAGCAGATGGTTGCTTTTCCTATGTATCCTAATCGGGACTTGAACCTGGGACTTCTACACGCCAGGCTGACATTCTGCTGAGCCAACCAGCCAGGGCCTATGCCATGTATTAAATCAGTGGTTTTCTTTCCTTTTTCTTTCTTGTGACAGACAGAGAGAGGGACAGGTAGGGACAGACAGACAGGAAGGGCGAGAGATGAGAAGCATCAATTTTTTGTTGCGGTACCTTAGTTGTTTATTGATTGCTTTCTCATATGTGTCTTGATGCGGGGGAGGCCTCCAGCAGAGTGAGTGACCCCTTACTCAAGCCAGCGACCTTGGGCTCTAGCCAGCGACTATGGGGTAATGTCTATGATCCCACGCTCAAGCCAGATGAGCCTGCACTCAAGCCAGCGACCTCAGGTTTTCGAACCTGGGTTGTCTGCATCCTAGTTCCACACTCTATCTACTGTGCCACTGCCTGGTCAGGCATATCAGTGGTTTTCTTTTCTTTTTTTTTTTTTTTTTGTATTTTTCTGAAGCTGGAAACGGGGAGAGACAGTCAGACAGACTCCCGCATGCGCCCGACAGGGATCCACCCTGCACGCCCACCAGGGGTGAAGCTCTGCCCACCAGGGGGCGATGCTCTGCCCCTCCGGGGCGTCGCTCTGTCGCGACCAGAGCCACTCTAGCGCCTGGGGCAGAGGCCAAGGAGCCATCCCTAGCGCCCAGGCCATCTTTGCTCCAATGGAGCCTCGCTGCGGGAGGGGAAGAGAGAGACAGAGAGGAAGGAGAGGGGGAGGGGTGGAGAAGCAGATGGGTGCTTCTCCTGTGTGCCCTGGCCAGGAATCGATCCCGGGACTTCTGCATGCCAGGCCGACGCTCTACCATTGAGCCAACCTGCCGGGCATCAGTGGTTTTCAACCACTGGTCTGCCAGACCGGTGCTGGTCTGCCAGAAATTTCATGCCGTTCTGTGAAAATGTCAATCACCCTGATGTTGTATACACTGAATTATATCATATTTTCTTTCTTTTTTTTTTCTTTTCTTTTTTTTTTACAGGGACAGAGAGAGAGAGTCAGAGAAAGGGATAGACAGGGCCGGATAGACAGGGACAGACTTACAGGAATGGAGAAAGATGAGAAGCATCAATCATCAGTTTTTCGTTGCGAGACCTTAGTTGTTCATTGATTGCTTTCTCATATGTGCCTTCACCGCGGGCCTTCAGCAGACCAAGTAACCCCTTGCTCAAGCCAGCGACCTTGGGTCCAAGCTGGTGAGCTTTTGCTCAAACCAGATGAGCCTGTGCTCAAGCTGGCAACCTCGGGGTCTCGAACCTGGGTCCTCTGCATCCCAGTCCAACGCTCTTTCCACTACATCACTGCCTGGTCAGGCTATCATATTTTCTTAATCAAAGCATATTTATATATAAAATTGTATATATGTGTGTATATATATATATATATATATGTATATATACACATATGTATAACTTTGTTTCCAAGACATGAATTTTCATTTCATTATTTAATGAAGGGGACACTGAGATGAATATTGAATAGTGATTACTAATGGATCAGGCTAAGAGGAAACATTGTGAGCAAGATAAAATGGGTAAGCAGTTCAAAAGGAGGCAAATGACTTAGATAGGCATTTCTCCAAAGAAGATATACAAATGGCCACTAAGCACATGAAAAAGTGCTCAATATCACTATCATTAGGTAAATGAAAATCAGAAGAATAATGGTATATGTACTAACACATTCATTGTTAGTATGACTAATAAAAAAGCAAAATAACAAGTGTTGGTGAGGATGTGGAGAAGTTAGAACTCCTGTGCACTGGTAGTGGGAATGTGAAATGGCACAGATGCTCAGAGCAACAGTTTCATGGTTCCTTTAAAAGTTAAAAATAGAATTATCATCCATCAATCCACTTCTGGGTATTTGCTCAATAAAATTGAAAGCAGGGTCTTTTAGAAATATTTCTATACCCATGTTCATATTTATAATAGCTAAAGTGAAAGCAGCCTACATATTCATTGACAGATGAATGGATAAACAAAATGTGTTATAGACATATAGTGGGATATTATTCGGCCTTAAAAAGGAAGGAAGCCTGACCTGTGGTGGCGCAGTGGATAAAGTGTCAACCTGGAACGCTGAGGTCGCCGGTTTGAAACCCTGGGCTTGCCTGGTCAAGGCACATACGGGAATTGATGCTCCTGTTCCTCCCTTCTTCTCTCTCTCTTTCTCTACCCTCTCTAAATTTAATAAATAAAATCATTTAAAAAAAAATATAAAAAGGAAGGAAATTCTGACATATGCTAAAACATGAGAGACCTTGAGGACATTATGCAAAGTGAAATTGGGCCATTCACAAAAGACAAACAACTGTGATTCCAGTTTTGTGAGGTACTTAGATAAGCCCAAATTGTAGAGATAGAAAGTAGCATGGTAGTTGCGAGGGGCTAGAAGGAGAGAGAATGTGAAGTTATTGTTTAATGGGTTCCAGCTTTGCAAGATGAAAAGATTTCTCAAGAAAGGTGATGGTGGTAATTGTACAATATGAATATATTTAATAGCACTGAACTGCACACTTAAAAATGTTTAAGATGCTCAATTTTATGTGTATTTTACCACTGTAAAAATAGAAAAAAAATGAAGTGGGTAGGGGGATGCCTATTAATTTTGTGCTTATGTGTTTATAATTCATCTTAGTATTAACTTTTTAATATTTTTCTGTCAAGAATGTAGGATACAGGCAGTGGCGCAGTGGATAGAGTGTTGGACTGGGATGCAGAGAACCCAAGTTCAAAACTCCCCCGAGGTCGCTGGCTTGAACGGGGGCTCACCAGCTTGAGTGTTGGGTTGCTGGCTTGAGCCCAAAGGTCGCTGGCTTGAACCCAAGGTCACTGGCTTGAGCAAGGGATCACTTGCTCTGATGTAGCCTCTGGTCAAGGCACATAGTATGAAAAAGCAATCAATGAGCAATTAAGGTGCCACAATGAAGAATTAATGCTTCTCATCTTTCTCCTTCCTGTCTGTCCCTATCTGTTCCTCTCTCTGTCTCTCACAAGAAAAACAACGCAAGTAGGATACAGCATTGAGACATCCTTTGTTATATCCATTCCCTTTCTATTAGTCTTATGTTATATTGCCAATGAAGATTACTATTTAACTCAGTTAACACTAGAAATTTCTCAGCATTTTGAGTGATGAATTTGTCCCATGACATGAAAATCTTATTTTACTTTTTTAAATCCTATTATCTTTGACTCATAGAAAAAATTTTGCGTATTATTTCAAATGTTATAATGTTTATTTAAATATTGTAGGTATGAATTGATACTTGCCATCAACTGATGTTGGGTGTAGTTAATATTCCAGCACAATAATTGTCATTTGTTTATTTTTCTAGTGTCAGTTATTTGTGACTCTTTTCTTTTTTTTCAGACAGAAGAAATGCATGAGTAAATTACTAGAATACAGTGCTGATGTCAACATTTGTAATAATGAAGGCCTTACGGCAGTAAGTGCTAAAATTTCATGAGATTCTTAAAGTACTTTTTATAACATAATATTGAAGGTGATGGTAATGCAAAGTATAATACAAGTGGTTCTGTAGGTTACTTCTTTGTGATAATTTAGAAGATGCAGAATGATTTGAGGTACTGTATAGTTCTCAGCTGTGTTAAGAGAAGACATGGTTCATCATATTTTTATTTTCCTCCTATTTAAGTTTATAACTTTTTGTTTGTTTTGAAGTTGTACTCCCTTAGTTTTTGTCATTGTCTTTCAAGAGACGTTTTAGGAGCATCTCTGCTAAGGTGTGTTATGGGTTTATTATTGGAGAACTAGCTTTCATTATGTCCTTTTAAATTCTTTTCAGATATACATTGTAGAAAAATTGGCTTGCTGGGTGGAAAGGGGGAAAAAGGTAATAAAGAAAATGATCACTTACCTGTATTCCCTGCACTCAGAGATAATCACTGTTAAGACTTTGATTTGTATTTTTTCAGAGGAATACATTGTTTTATTGAAACTAATATTTTTATTCATTTTTACAATATCACTTCCCCCCCCCAAGTGAGAAGCGGGGGGGGGGTAGGGGGTGTGGGGATGCTGCAGACAGACTCCCGCATGCGCGCAACCGTGATCCACCTGGCATGCCCACCAGGGGGCGATGCTGGGCCCCTCTGGGGCATTGCTCCACTGCAGTTGGAGTCATTCTAGTTCCTGAGGCTGATGCCATAGAGCAGCGGTTCTCAACCTGTGGGTCACGACCCCAGCGGGGGTCGAACGACCAAAACACAGGGGTTGCCTAAAGCCATCGGAAAATACATATTTACTATACAATACATTTTTATTTTTTTATTTTTTTCTGAAGCTGGAAATGGGGAGAGACAGTCAGACAGACTCTCGCATGCGCCCGACCGGGATCCACCCGGCATGCCCATCAGGGGCCACACTCTGCCCACCAGGGGGCGATGCTCTGCCCCTCCGGGGCGTTGCTCTGTTGCGACCAGAGCCATTCTAGCACCTGGGGCAGAGGCCAAGGAGCCATCCCCAGCACCCAGGCCATCTTTGCTCCAATGGAGCCTTGGCTGCGGGAGGGGAAGAGAGAGACAGAGAGGAAGGAGAGGGGGAGGGGTGGAGAAGCAGATGGGCGCTTCTCCTGTGTGCCCTGGCCGGGAATTGAACCCGGGACTTCTGCACGCCAGGCCGACGCTCTACCACTGAGCCAACCGGCCAGGGCCTATACAATACATTTTTAAATAAAATATGTATTTCCAATGGCTTTAGGCGACCCCTGTGTTTTGATCATTCGACCCCCACCAGGGTCGTGACTCACAGGTTGAGAATCGCTGCTATAGAGCCATCCCCAACGCCTGGGCCAACTTTGCTCCAGTGGAGCCTTGGCTGCGGGAGGGGAAGAGAGAGATAGAAAGAAAGGAGAGAGGGAAGGGTGGAGAACCAGATGGGTGCTTCTCCTGTGTGCCTTGGCCGGGAATCAAACCCAGGACTTCCACACACCAGGTTGACACTCTACCACTGAGTCAACCAGCCATGGCCCCATAACACTTTTTCATTTTTTTCTTTATTGCAAGAAATAGAGAGACAGACAGAGAGAGAGACAGACAGACAGGAAGGGAGAGAGATGAGAAACATCAGTTCATAATTGCAGCGCTTTATTGCTTTTCATACATGCCTTGACCAGGGTGCTCCAGATGAGCCAGTGACCTCTTGCTCAAGCCAGCAACCTTGGGCTTCAAACCAGCAACCTTTGGGTACAAGCCAGTGACCATGGATCAGGTCTATGATCCCATGCTCAAGCTGGTGACCATGCACTCAAGCCAGCAACCTTGGGGTTTTGAACCTGGGTCCTCAGCGTCATAGGTAGATGCTCTATCCACTGCACCACCACTTGGTCAGGTCATATCACTTTTTTTTCAAAAACAGGTTGTTATATTTTTGATCCACATAGATATTATAGGGAGATGGTATGGATTATTCCTGAAGAGCTTTTTGAAATAAAAAATTTTAATGAAATTGTTATAATTTAATGAAACATTCATTTTAGAAGTAGTGATAAAATCAAATTTTTTAATTATTGAGAAATTGTTTTGAAGTCATGACAGAAGATGCTTTATTTTTAAAATTTTACCTTCCTATATGGAGGTAATAGATGTATTAATTAACTGGGGTGGAATCCTTTCACAGTGTATATCAAATCATCACATTATAGATTTTAAATACTTTACAATCTTATTTGTCAATTATATCTTGATAAAGTTGGCAAAGTTTTTTAATTCTTTTGGTAGTACAATATTTATAGATTTTGAATCTTCTAATTTGTGAACAATGCAGAATATTGAGTATTTACTTACCATGCCAATTTTCAAGATCTTTCTGATTAATTTTTTTTCTTTGCAAGAAGGTAAATTTGAGGAGTAGAGCATAAAAAAACAACAGCTTTCCTAAGATTTTAATTATTCTGTGAATAACTTATTAATAAGCTCAATCATGATTATATGGAATCCACAATTCCTGTGATAGTCCAGATATTGTTATATATTAACAATATGACATCATCTACTCTGTAAAAAAAAATATTTTGAATATCTATAGGTTGCTTAGTGATATACTGGGAATCATAGAGGATTATAAAACTACAGAGACCC
Organism: Saccopteryx bilineata; assembly: GCF_036850765.1. NCBI lineage: Eukaryota > Metazoa > Chordata > Mammalia > Chiroptera > Emballonuridae > Saccopteryx > Saccopteryx bilineata. Next base: position 402,584 of record NC_089501.1, on the reverse strand, counting down.
TGACTGGTTTGCTCAGTGGATAGATCATTGGCCCGGTGTGCGGAAGTCCCCGGTTCTATCCCCAATCAGGGCACACATGAGAAGTGACCATCTGCTTCTATTCCTCTTCCTCTCTTAATTCTCTCTCTCTTCCCTTCTTGCAGCCAGTGGTTCCATTGGTTCAAGTGTTGGCCCTGGGTGCTAAGGATAGCTCAGTGGGTTCGAGCATTGGCCTCAGGCACTGAGGATAGCTTGGTTGTTTCAAGCATCAGCCATAGAAGGGGGTTGCGAGGTGGATCATGGTCCGGGCCCATGCAGGAGTCTGTCTCTCTATCTCCCCTTCTCTCACTTTAAAGAAAAACCCAAAAACCAAATAAAATTATGAAATTGACATAGTCTATTCTTAGGGTACTATCTGCTCTAGACAAGAAGTGCAGTATTAACATAATTGTTCAATTGCATAAGTTTTTATTTGTTAGTTTCAATTTCTCCCTCTCCTGAACTTTAAGAGAAGTGGAGTAGAAAATTTTTAAAAATCAAATTATTTAAAAATTATTTGCATGTATTTAAAAAGTCATTTGAGCCTGACCTGTGGTGGTGCAATGGATAAAGCGTCAACCTGGAAATGCTGAGGTCGCTGGTTCGAAACCCTGGACTTGCCTAGTCAAGGCACATAGGGGAGTTGATGCTTCCTGCTCCTCCTCGCCTTCTCTCTCTATCTCTCTCCTCTTTCTCTCTCTCCCTCTCTCTCTCCTTTCTAAAATGAATAAGTAAAATTAAAAAAAAAAGTCATTTGATTATACAAGGCCTTGTTAAAAGAAAAACAGTCTTTACTTTCTGTCTGGGATCCCCCTTGGTGTTCTTGTGGCCCTGATTGATATGGTAGGCGTCTTTTTCTTGGATATTCTGTTTGCCAAGTATGTTCCTGCCTTGCCCTAGACCACCATGGTGGAATTAATTCGGCAGTTGGGCTCAATGGTCCCATCTGCTGAAGGAAGCTGGGATGGTGAAAATGTGCTGCTACAAAATTGAGTAGTTGGTTGAGAGTAAAGCCAGGTATCCTGAGATGGAAGTAACCCTCAGTAGGGAGCCAAGAGCCCCAGGATTTTGTTTTATAAAAGGGGAGAATCATTGACTCATGCTTTCTAGGCCGGTCACCCTCACAAAGGACTCCTCATGTTTTTTCATTTATTCTTTCAACAGGAATTTCTTAAAATACCTACAGTATGCTAGGTAGGCACTTTGCCAGTATGAGTATAGAACAGTGGTAGTCAACCTGGTCCCTACCGCCCACTAGTGGGCATTCCAGCTTTCATGGTGGGCAGTAGCAGAGCAACCAAAGTATAAATAAAAAGATAGATTTAACTATAGTAAGTTGTTTTATAAAGATTTATTCTGCCAAACTTAGCTAAAATCTGACATAAAGTACTTGGTAAGTAATTATTACTATATGCTTTAACTTGCTGTAACTCTGCTTTATAAATTTTATGAAGTATAGTTACTTCCCTACTTTATAAATCACCATTACTGTGGAACCAGTGGGTGGTTAGAAAATTTTACTACTAACAGAGATACAAAAGTGGGCAGTAGGTATAAAAAGGTTGACTACCCCTGGTATAGAGTAATGAATATCACTGATATGATCCTTGTCACCAAACAAGATAGTCACAGGCATTGTTGACACATTGTAATGAATGTCAACATACGAGAAGGAGAGCTATGGATGTCATAGCAGGGAATACGTCCTCACTTATGACACTGGAGGAAGCATCCTAGAAAGTACCATGTGAGCTGAGGCCAAAGGGACAAGTAGAAGTTAAGCGTATTGAAAGTGGTGGTTGTGGGAGTGGAAGTGGATACAAGAGTTCTAGTTCTGTGGAATAGATTGGCAAAGGCTTGGAAATGAAAGAGAGCATGCTACATTAGAGCAGTGAGTTTAAGTAGTATTCGGATAGCCTGGGACTTCATGAATACTTCCAAAGGCCTGTGGCATGTATGGTTAAGAGGATTATCTGGATTATCACAGGAATTGTGGGTTCCATATAACCATGATTGAGCTTTACAGATTGTCAGCTTCTCTTTCTCAGGATGATCTGCTCAAGAACATCCTGTGGTAGAGAGCCAGCCAGCCTTTCCCACCTTCACCTTCATCTTCACCTTCAAAATCACTCTTCCACTACTTTTTGAACAAAATTCATTTTATACTCATCCATCCTGAATATTGCCAAGACACGTTGTCAAGGATGGGCTGGGGATTGGTCAAACATACATACACATAAAAACCCCTTCAAAATAACTGGTGTCTATAAAGGCTCCATCATTCAGCACCCTTAGGCTTTGTAGACTTTTTCCTGCCTTATTTGTATTGCTGTTAGAGGTGAAGTATTTATCATATTTCCCCATGTATAAGATGCACCCTTTCCCAAACAATTTGGGGTCTAAAAACTGGGTGTGTCTTATATAGTGGTAGATTTTTTTTTTACTTGCATTTTCCGCTTTTTTCATGCTTATTTTGTGCTCATTGTTGTAGATGTTTTTACTTGCATTTCCCGCTTTTTCACACTTGTTTTCTTCGCACTCATTGTTTTGCACTTGTTACCAGTATTTTACAGTAGGTTACGTTTTGCCATGTTCTGCCCAGAAATGGCTCAGAAAAGATTTTTGTACAGTGCTGAATTCAAGTTAAAAGTAATCCATTTTGCAAAAGTGAATGGAAAGCGTGCTGCTGAACATAAGCTTGATCCTCTTCCAATTGAGAAATCAATCTGAGACCGGCTACGGGAAGAAGAAACCCTACTGAAAACGCCACAGCAGAAGAAGGCCACGAGAGGCAAGTCAGCAAAATGGCCTGATTTAGAGAGGGAATTGAAGATATGGATTGAAGAGCAAAGGGCAATTGGAGTTCCTTGTCCACAAAGATGGTTCAGCATGAGGCAAGAAGAATTGATGGTGAGAAAGAAATTACTGATTTCAAAGGAGGACACAATTGGTGCTTCAGGTTCATGAAACAGAATGGACTAAGCATGCGTACACACACCAGACTGCCCAAAAGATGCCTGAAAGCTATGAGCAGAGGTCCTTGAATTTCATCGTTTTGTCATTCAGTGTCAGAAGACACATCAGTTTGAGTTGGGACAGATTGCAAATATGAACAAAGTTCCCCTTCAGTTTGATGGCCCAAGTAACAGAACTGTTGATAAGAAGGAGGTGAAAACTGTAACTGTGAAGGCAAGTGGACATGAAAAGAGCCATTATCAGTATACAGTTGTTCTAGCTTGCTGTGCTGATGGAACCAGGTGACCTCCTGTGCTGATTTTCAAATGGAAAACAATGCCAAAAGACAATCATTCCTCGAGGAGTGATTGTCCACGTTCATGACAAGGGTTGGATGGATCAGGATGGGATAAAGAGCTGGTTTGAGAAAGTTTGGAGAAGGAGTCCAGGTGGGTTCTTACGCAAACCTGCCCTATTAGTGCTTGGTCAGTTCAGGGCATACATAACAAAAAGCACAAAGAAGATTGCTGCAGAGCAAAAATAAAACTTGCCGTCATACTTGGAGGCTTGACATCCCAGCTCTAACCACTTGATGGTTAACAAACCCTTCAAAGCTGCCATGAGAGATGAATGGAACCAATGAATGAAGTCTTCTGGGGACAATTTGACACCAGCAGGAAGAGTGAAGAAACCAACTATAGGAGAAGTTTGTACCTGGGTGAAAAGATCCTGGGATAATATCAAGATTGAGATCATTGTCAAGTCATTTAAGAAGTGTGGCATTTCAAATGCCGTAGATGGGACTCAGGATGAAGCAATATATGAAGACAGTGATTTGTCATTAGACACAGATGAGGACAAGCTAATAGATGGGAGTTTTGACAGTAATGAGAAGTTGTATGAATTTAAGGATGAATGAACTTGAGTTCAATAACTTTATGTAATACATTTTTTTTTTAATTTCGGGCCCCTAAATTAAGGTGCATCTTATACATAGGGGAATGCAGTAGACTTGAGTTGCTTTTTTCTGAATTTAGCACAGTTATAAAAATGATGCAGTAGGAGTGATGGAATATTTGTTCGATTTGTTGCCAATACCATCCCCCAACTACTGTCAAAGAATTTATTGCCTCTAAGAGAAAGTTCTGTGAGAACAAAGCAAAAGAACATTAGTTAAATACTGAAGTTGCCCTGGCTGGTTAGCCCAGTCATTTAAGAGTGTCTTTTATTTTATTTTTTTATTTTTTTCATTTTTTTCCCGAAGCTGGAAACGGGGAGACAGTCAGACAGACTCCCGCATGCGCCCGACGGGGATCCACCCGGCATGCTCACCAGGGGGCGATGCTCTGCCCCTCTGGGGCATCGCTCTGTTGCATCCAGAGCCATTCTAGCACCTGAGGCAGAGGCCACAGAGCCATCCTCAGCGCCCTGGCCATCTTTGCTCCAGTGGAGCCTGGGCTGCAGGAAAGGAAGAGAGAGACAGAGTGGAAGGAGAGGGGGAGGGGTGGAGAAGCAGATGGGCACTTCTCCTGTGTGCCCTGGCCGGGAATTGAACCTGGGACTCTTGCATGCCAGGCCGACGCTCCACCACTGAGTCAACCGGCCAGGGCCTTAAGAGTGTCTTTTAGAAACAACAAGGTTGAAAGTCAGGACACACATGAGAAGCAACCAAAAAATGCATGACTGAGTGGAACAACAAATGCTTCTCCTTCTCCCTCCCTTCTCTCTCCCTTCCTTTTTCTGTCTCTCTGAAAATAAAAAAGCAATTAAGCCCTGGCTGGATGTTCTGTTATTTGCAGTGGCATATCCCAGAGTATCCTGGTGATTCCCCAGTCAGGGCACATACAGGAGCAGCCTGATGTTCCTCTCTCCCTGCCTCTCTTGGGGAAAAAAAAATGCTGAAGTCAGTGATGACTTATTTCATCCAGATGGCAAAGATAGGGTGATTTCCTCGCTCCCTCCCTTCCTCCCTCCCTCCACTTTCTGCCTTTCGTCTTTATTCATGTTTATATTTATTTATGTATTTTTATCTATCTTAGGAAACTTTTACTACTAATAGGTACAGGATTTTTTCGGGGGAGGATAAAAATAATCTAAAATTGATGGTAGTGATGAATGCATAGCTCTGAATATACTAAAAACCTATAGGTTGTATACTTTAAATAACTAAATTGTATGGCATTATACCTCAAGTAAATATACATATACCTTATGACACCCTCATCCCCTCCCCAAATAAAACATTCTCTTGCCCTCCCAGCCAACCTCCAAAATTCTCATTCCATAGTCAACTCCTTTCAATTATTTTTAATGATTTAAAATTTTTGTTTTCCTATATCTGAATAACATTTTTTTTTCCACCTTTATGCATCACCTACTGACTTTCTGGAACATAAGGTTATTACTCTTTTTCCAGTCTGTCTTCCCTATATCCCATCACGTACAAGCACATTTCCCTCATTCCCTTACAATATAGTAATTTTAGTTACATCATTTTTTAGTATTTTAATTTTTTTTTTTTTTTGTATTTTTCTGAAGCTGGAAATGGGGAGGCAGACAGACTCCCGCATGCGCCCGACCAGGATCCACCCGGCATGCCCACCAGGGGGCGATACTCTGCCCATCCGGGGTGTTGCTCTGCCGCAATCAGAGCCATTCTAGCGCCTGAGGCAGAGGCCATAGAGCCATCCCCAGCGTCCGGGCCATCTTTGCTCCAGTGGAGCCTTGGCTGCGGGATGGGAAGAGAGAGACAGAGAGGAAGGAGAGAGGGAGGGGTGGAGAAGCAGATGGGCGCTTCTCCTGTGTGCCCTGGCCGGGAATCGAACCCGGGACTTCTGCACGCCAGGCCGACGCTCTACCACTGAGCCAACTGGCCAGGGCTTTAATTTTTTTTTTTTTTTTCATTTTTCTGAAGCTGGAAACAGGGAGAGACAGTCAGACAGACTCCCGCATGCGCCCGACCGGGATCCACCCGGCATGCCCACCATGGGGCGACGCTCTGCCCACCAGGGGGCGATGCTCTGCCCATCCTGGGCGTCGCCATGTTGCGACCAGAGCCACTCTAGCGCCTGAGGCAGAGGCCACAGAGCCATCCCCAGCGCCCGGGCCATCTTTGCTCCAATGGAGCCTTGGCTGCGGGAGGGGAAGGGAGAGACAGAGAGGAAAGCGCGGCGGAGGGGTGGAGAAGCAAATGGCGCTTCTCCTGTGTGCCCTGGCCGGGAATCAAACCCGGGTCCTCTACACGCTAGGCCGACGCTCTACCGCTGACAGGGCTTTAATTTTTGATATATAAAATCTATTCAGTTATGCTAAGTTATTTTCAACAGTTACTTTACTTTCTTACAAAGCATTTTATTTTTATTTAGAGTTCATTGATTTTTGAGAGAGGGAGGAAAGAGAGAGAGAGAGAGAGAGAGAGATAAAGAGAAACAGAGGGAGAGGGAGAGTGAGAGTAAGAAAGAAGGGGGAGAAGCAGGAAGTATCTACTTTTAGTAGTTGCTTCCTGTATGTGCCTTGACCGAAGAAGCCCAGTAATTTCAACTGGCGACCTCACCGTTCCAGGTCAACACTTGATCTATTGCGCCACCACAGAATTAGGCTTATTTTATTTTTTTTTGTGTAGTTAATAATTGCATTTAAAAAATTGAGATAATAGTAGATTCATATGCAGTTGTAAGAAATGATATAGAAAAATCCCATTATTTTGCTTACAGTTTACAGAATACTGACATTGATACAATCTTATTCATTTCCCCAGTTTTACTTGTACCCAGTTTTACCTGTGTGTGTATGTAGGTATATTAAGTTCTGTGCAGTTGTATTACCTGTGTAGGTCCGTATGTCCACTTCTGTAGTCAGTATTCTAAACATTTCCATTTATACAAAGATGTCTTGTGTTGCTCTTCTTTTATTACCACACCTTTCTTCCCCTAAGCCTCCATGCCTAACTTCTGGCAACCATTAATCTATATTCCTTTTCTTAAATTTTGTTATTTCAAGAATATTATATAAATGGAATCATACTGTGTGGAATATTTTGGGATTGGCTTTTGTATGCTCATCATATTATCTGGAGATTGATTTTATTTAATTTTTGTGTGTATCAATAGGTCGTTCTTTTATGTTACTGACTAGTATTACTTGGTATAGATGTACCACTGTTTGTCTAAACATTCACTTTTTAAAAAAATTTATTTTGATTTTTTCTTTATTTAGTGAGAGGAGGTGAGGGAGGCAGAGATAGACTCCTGCATGTGCCCTGACAGGGATCCACCCAGCATGTCCACTAGGGGGCGATGCTCTGCCCATCTGAGGCCCTTGCTCTGTTGCAACTGGAGTCATTTTTTTTTTCTTTTTTAGCTCCTGTGACAGAGTTCATGGAGCCATCCTCAGCACCTGGGGGCAACTTGCTCCAGTTGAGCCATGGCTGCAGGAGGGAAGGAGGAGAAATATATAAAGAGAAATGAGAGGGGGAGGGATGAGAAGCATATGGGCACTTCTCCTGTGTGCCCTGACTGGGAATCAAACCCGGGACATCAACAATGGGGCCGATGCTCTACCACTGAGCCAACAGACCAGGGTCTTACACTTTTAACTTTGAAAGGACATCTGGGTCATTTTCCTGTTTGGAGCTATTATGAATAAAACTATTATAAACACGAACATTAGTGTCCAGGTTTTTGTGTGAATATAAAAATTTTCATTTCTCTTGAATAAATGCCCAGGAATGCAGTTACTGGGCTGTATGGCAGTTTCATGTTTAATTTAATTTTATTTTTTTTAAAAGATTTTATTTATTGATTTTAGAGAGAGAAGATGGTGGGGAAACAAGAAATAGTTGCTTCACTCTAGTTGTTCATTGGCTGCTTCTTGTATGTGTCTTGACCAGGCAAACCCAGGGTTTCGAACCAGTGACCTCAGTATTCCAGGTCAGAGCTCTGCCCACTGTGCCACCACAGGTCAGGCTCATGTTTAGTTTTCACATGCACTGCCTAACTTTTTTCCACAGTGCTGTATCATTTTACAGCCCACCAGGAATCTAGTTTTTCAGGATCCTCACCAGCAGTTGGTGGAGTTACTGTATTTTATTTTAGCCATTATGACAGGTGTACAGTGATATCTCTTATGGTTTTAATTTGCATTTGTCCAGTTGCTAATGTTGAACATCTTTTCATATGCTTTTTAACAATTTATCCTTTATGTGAAATGATAGTTCATGTCATTTGCCTGTTTCCTAAGTGGATTATTTCAACTGTTGCATTGTGATAATTCTTTATATATTAAAAATACTAGTTCTTTTAATTTTTGTCAAGAATTAGTTCTTTACAAATATTTTCTCCAAATCTTTAGCTTGTCTTTTTAAACTCTTTAGAGGGTTTCATGTAGTGCAAGAGTTTTAAATTTTGATGAAGTCCAATATATAACAGTTTTTCCTCTTGTGGATTGTGTTTTTGTTATCAAGTTTAAGAACTCCACTTAGTTCTAGATCCTGATGATTTTCTCCTATCTTTTTCAAAAAGTTTTATAATTTTACAATTTGCATCTACGTCTGTGATCTGTATTGAGTTCATATTTGTATAAGAGGTGACACTTAAGTTGAGGCTCATTTTTTTGCTTATGAAGTCCAGTTACTCTAGCATTGTTTGTTGAAAGGCTATTTTTCCGGCATGAAAGTATTTTTTCATCTTTCTCAAAACTCTGTTGGGCATATTTGTATGGGCTAATTTCTGGGTCCTCAATTCTGTTCCACTGATCTAGTGTCTGTTCCTTTACCAGTATCACACTGTCTTGATTATTGTAGCTATATAGTAAGCCTTAATGTCATGTAGAATAATTTTTTCCACTTTATTTATTTTTGTAAGATTGTGTTAACTATTCCAGTTCCTTTGACTTTTCATATACATTTTAGAATAAGCTTGTATATGACAAAAACTCCTTACTGGGACATTTATTGGAACTACATTAAATCTATAGATCAATTTAGGGAGCACTGACATTTTTACTATGTTGAATCTCCTAATCTATAAGCATAGTATATCTCACGATTTATTTAGGTCTTATATTTCTTTCAACAGCATTTTGTACTCTTCAGCATACAGATTTTGTATATATATTTTTATTTTTTTTAATTTATTCATTTTAGAGAGGAGAGGGAGAGGCAGAGAGAGAGAGAGAGAGAGGAGAGACAGAGAGAGAGAAAGGGGGGAGGAGCTGGAAGCATCAACTCCCATATGTGCCTTGACCAGGCAAGCCCAGGGTTTTGAACCGGCGACCTCAGCATTTCCAGGTCGATGCTTTATCCACTGCACCACCACAGGTCAGGCCCAGATTTTGTATATTTTTTAACTATATAGCTAAGTACTTCATTTTCAGTGGAGCAACTGTAAATGGTATATAATTTTAAATTTTTTATCCAAATGTAAAGTTTGTTTCTTTTTTTATTAATTTTAATTTATTGTGTTAACATGGATTCAAGTGTCCCACTCAGTATAACACCATCACCCCTCCACTATGTACCCCCCATTACACCTCTTTTCCCTTTTCCCCCTGACTCCTACCCCTAAGTCTCCCCCCTTCCCTCTGGGATTTGCTGTCCTGTTATCTGTATCTATGTGTTCTGTATATATAATTTCACTAATCTCTTCACCTTCTCTGATCCCATCACCTCAAACCCCTTCCCTCTGACAGCTGTCCCTCTTTCTGTAACCCTGCCTCAGCCTCTATTCCATTCCTCAGTTCACTTTGTTCATTATATTCTACATATAAGTGAGATTATATGATATTTTTCTTTCTCTGCCTGGCCTATTTCACTTAGCATAATAATCTCCAGGTCCATCCAAGCCTTCGCAAAAAGTAAGATTGCTTTCTTTTTCACAGCTGTGTAGTATTCCATTGTGTATATGTACCACAGCTTTTTAATCCACTCATCTATTGACAAAACACTTGGGCTGTTTCCAGATCTTGGCTATTGTAAACAATGCTACAGTAAACATGAGGTGCATATTTTCTTTTGAATCAGTGATTTGGTATTCTGAGGATATATGTCTAAAAGTGGGATAGCTGAGTCAAAAGACAGTTCCATTTTTAATTGTTTGAGGAAACTCCATACTGTTTTCCACTGTGGCTGCACAAGTCTGCATTCCCAACAGCAGTGCAGGAGAGTTCCCTTTTCTCCACTGCCACGGACCAGCGCAGTTCATAATTCTGGGTCTTGAGAGAGAACAGTGCAGAATTAAGAAAACAGACTCATTAAGTAAAAAGGATGGGATCAGGAGGCCTCTTCAATGCTGATGGCAATATCTGAGTGCCCCATGGCCCCAGTTTGCTTTATTATATAGCCGTATGCAAATCAAGGAAGTCCTTGATACAAAGTTACACATCTGAGGCATAAACAGGAATCCCCCTACCATGCATAAGCGAGATCAACCAACATCTGAACAAACAAAGAGTGATAGGAAGGGCATGTAAATTACTTCCAGCAATTTAAGCAAGCAAGTAAAGTGGGAGGAAATACTCAGCATCATAGCCAATATGGAGGTGGATGGGGGAGAACTTAGCCTTTTGCTAAGCCTCGAATTTACAAAGGCTTTTTGCCACTTGCAGTCTACAACACTCCACACCCTCGCCAGTACTTGTGTGTTGATTTGTTAATGAGTGCCATTCCAACAGGTGTGAGGTAGTGTCTTACTGTGGTTTTAGTTTGCATTTCTCTATGATTAGTGACGTTGAACATTTTTTCATATGTCTGTTGGCCATCTGTGTGTCCTCTTTGGAGAAGCATCTATTCAGTTTCTCTGCCCATTTTTAATTGGACTGTGTATCTTTCTGGTGTTGAGTTTTAGAAGTTCTTTATACATTTTGGTTTTTAACCCCTTATCAGACATATTGGTGAATATGTTCTCCCATTGTGTGGGTTGTCTTTTTATTTTGTTAATGGTGTCTTTTGCTGTGCAAAAGCTTTTTAGTGTGATATAGTCCCATTTGTTTATTTTGTCCTTTATTTCATTTGCCTGTGGAGATAAATCCCCAAAACTATTGCTAAAAGAGATATTGAAGAGTTTAGTGCCTATGTTTTCTTCCAAGATATTTATGGCTTTGCAACTTATATTTAAGTCTTATCCATTCTGAGTTTATTTTTGTGAATTGGTGTCATTTGGTGGTCTAGTTTCATCTTTTTCCATGTACCTGTCCAGTTTTCCCAACACCATTTATTAAAGAGATTGTCTTTACTCCATTGTATGCTGTTACCTACATTGTCAAATATCAGTTGGTCATAAAGGAGTGGTTTTATTTCTGGGTTCTCTGTTTTGTTCCATTGATCTGTACACCTGTTCTTCTGCCAGTTCCAAGCTGTTTTGATTACTATATATAGCCTTCTACTACAACTTGATATGAGAAAGTATGATAACTCCCACTTTATTCTTCATTTTCAAGATTGCTGAGGCTATTCGTGTTCTTTTTTGGTTCTGTATAAATCTTTGGAATATTGGTTCTATATCCTTGAAGTATGCCATTGGTATTTTAATAGAAATTGCTTTGAAATTATAGATTGCTTTTGGTAGTATAGATATTTTAATGATGTTTAGTCTTCCTATCCATGAACACTGTATGTTCTTCCACTTGTTTGTATCTTCCTTAATTTTTTTTTCAATGTCTTACAATTTTACAAGTCTTTTATCTCCTAGGCTAAATTTATTCCTAGGTACTTTATTTTGTTGTTATTCTTCTTGTAATAATGAAGGGGGTTATTTCCTTAATTTCTCTTCCTGAAAGCTTTTTGTAGGTATATAAAAATGTTATTGATTTCTGAATATTTATTTTATATCCTGCCACCTTGCCAAATGTATTATTCATTTATCAGGCCTAATAGTTTTTTAACTGAGGCTTTAGAGTTTTCTATGAACAGTATCATGTCATCAAATAAATAAAGATAGTTTTACTTCTTTGTTTCCAATTTGGATGCCTTTTAATAATTCTTCTTGTCTGATTGCTATGACGAGGACTTCCAAAACTATGTTGAATAAGAATGGTGAAAGGGGGCCCTGCCTTGTTCCTGATCTTAAGGGGATTGCTTTTAATTTTTTCTCATTGAGTATGATTTTGACTGTGGGTTTGTCATAAATGGCTTTTATTATGTTGGGTTATATTACCTGTATTCCCACTTTGCTCAGAGTTTTGATCATAAATGGGTGCTGGATTTTATAAAATGCTTTTTCTACATCTTTTGATATAATCATGTGATTGTTTCTTGGTTTTTTATTTTTTTATTTTTCCGAAGTTAGAAGCGGGGAGGCAGTCAGACAGACTTTTGCATGCACCCAGCCAGGATCCACCCAGCATACCCACCAGGGGGCAATGCTCTGCTTATCTGGGGCATTGCTCCGTTGTGGTTGGAGACATTCTAGCACCTGAGGCAGAGGCTATGGATCTGTCCTCAGTGCCTGGGTCAGCTTTACTCCAATGGAGCATTGGCTGAGGGAGGGGAAGAGAGAGAGAGAAAGGAATGAGGGAAGGGTGGAGAAGCAGATAGGTGCTTCTCCTGTGTGTCCTGACTGGGAATCAAGCTCAGGACTTCACATGCCGGGCCGCCGCTCTATTGCTGAGCAAACTGGCCAGGGCTAATCATGTGATTTTTATACTTCCTTTTGTTTATGTGATGAATCACATTTATTGTCTCACAAGTATTATACCAGCCTTGCCTCCCTGGAATGAATCCCACTTGATCATGATGTTTGATCTTTTTGATGTATTACTGGATCCAGTTTGCTAATATTTTTTGCGAAATTTAGCATCATGTTCATCAAGCATATTGGCCTATAGTTTTCTTTCTTTGTAGTGTCTTTTCCTGATTTTGGAATGAGGACAATGCTTGCCTTATAAAAGGAGCTTGGAAGTCTTCCCTTTTGAATTTTTTGAAATAGCTTGAGAAGAATAGGTATAAGTTCTTTTTTGAATGTTTGGTAAAATTTCTCTGTGAAGCCATCCGGTCCAGGACTTTTGTTTGCTGGGAGTTTTTGAGAAATGTTTCAATTTTATTTGTTGTAATCAGTCTGTTTTGGTTTTCTGATTCTTCTAGATTGGGTTTTAGAGGATTATATGTTTCTAAGAATTTATCCATTTTACCTAGGTTGTCCAATTTTTTGGCATATAGATCTTCATAGTATTTTCTCAAAATCTTTTATATTTCTGCAGTGTCAGTTGTTACTTTCCAGTTTCATTTCTAATTTTATTTATTTGAGTCCTCCTTTTTTCTTAATGATTCTGGCTAAAAGCTCATCAGTCTTGTTTACCTTTTCAAAGAACCAGCTGTTGGTTTCATTCATCTTTTGTATTGTTTTTTTAGCCGCTATGTTATTTATTTCTGCTCTGATCTTTATTATTTGCTTCCTTCTTCTTCCTCTTGGCTTTATTTGTTTTTTTTTTCTAGGTCTTTTAGATGCAGGGTTAAGTTGTTTATTTGTGCTTTCTCTTGCTTCTTAATGTATGCTTATAATGCCATGAACTTCCCTCTCAGGATTGCTTTTGCTATTTCCCATAGATTTTGAGTTGTTGTATGTTCATTTTCATTGCTTTCAAGGAAATTTTATATTTCTTGCTTGATCTCATGTTAACACATTTGTTATTTAATAACATGCTATTCAGCCTATGTGTGTTTTTCTATTGTAGTTGATTTCTAGTTTAATGCCATTGTAATCAGAGAGATGCTTGATATGATTTAAATCTTCTTAAATTTATTGAGACTTGTTTTGTGTCCTCATATGTGGTCTATCCTAGAGAATGTCCCATGAGCACTTGAAAATAATGTATATTTTGCTGATTTGGGGTGAAAAGTTCTGAAGATATCAATTAAATCTAGTTGATCTAGTGTGCTGTTTAAGGCCATTGTTTCTTTGTTAATTTTCTGCCTGGAGGATCTATCCATTGACGTTAGTGGGGTATTAAAATCTCTTAACTATTATAGTATTGCTTTCTATTTAGCCCTTTATGTCCATCAAATCTGCTTTATGTATTTAGGTGCTCTTATATTTGGAACATCAACATTGACAATGTTTATATCTTCCTGTTGGAATTCTCCCTTTATTATTTTGTAGTGACCTTCTCTATTCCTTACTATATAGCTTTTATTTTAAAGGCTATTCAGTCAGATATAAGTATTGCTACCATGGCTTTCTTTTATTTCCATTTGCATGGAATACTTTTTTCTATCCCTTCACTTTCAGTCTATGTGTATCTTTTGTTCTGAGGTGGGTCTCTTGTAGATAGCATATATATATATAGATCCTATTTTCTTATCCATGCAGCTATCATATGTCTTTGAATGGAGCATTTAATCTATTTACATATATGGTTATTATTGATATGTACTTATTTATTGCCATTTTATTCTTTAAATCAAGAATCCCCTTTCTCTTGATTTCTTTTTTCCTTTGCTTTTTTTACAGCAGGCACCATAACATTTCTTGCAGTACTAGTTTGGTTTTAGTGAATTCCTTGAGTATTTTTTTGTCTTGGAAGCTTTTTATTTCTCCTTTAATTTTAAATGATAACCTTGCTGGATAAAGAAGTCTTGGTTGTAGGTTCTTGTTCTGCATCACTTTGAAGATTTCTTTCCAATCCTTTCTGGCTTCCAATGTTTAGAAGTTGAATGTCATCTTTATGGAGGCTCCTCTTTAGATAATGAACTGCTTTTCTCTTGTAGTTTTTAGTATTCTTTCTTTGTCCCTTAACTTGGATATTTTAATTGTGATATGTCTTGTGAGAGGCCTGCTTTAGTTCTTCTGTAATGGGACTCTGGCTTGTATGACTTTTTCCTTCATCAATTTAGGGAAATTTTCATTTTTTTTTCTTTTTTTACTTTTTAATTTTTGATAGAGACAGAGTCAGAGAGAGGGACATATAGGTACAGAGAGACCAGAAGCGAGAGAGAGGGGTAGCAGCAATTTTCATTGCGGTACCTTAGTTATTTGTTGACTGCTTTATCATTTGTGATTTGACCGGGGGTCTCCAGCAGACTGAGTGATCCCTTGCTCAAGCTAGCATCCTTGGGCTCAAGGCAACGACTTTGGGCTTAAGCCAGTGACTTTTGGGCTCAAGGTAGTGACCATGGTGTCATGTGTATGATTCCACACTGAAGCCAGCCACCCTGCACTCAATTTGGTGAGTCCATGCTCAAGTTGGATAAGCCCACACTAATGCCAGTGACCTAATTGTTTTGAATCTGGGTCCTTCACATCCCAGTCTGACGCCGTATCTTCTGTGCCACTGCCTGGTCAGGTAGGGAATTTTTCAGCTATGATTTCTTGAAACAGGTTGTGTATCTCTTGTTTGTTCTCCTTCAGGAACCCCTGTGATGCAGATGTTGTTTCTCTTCATGTGGTTGCAGAGGTCTCTTAGCGTTTCCTCAGTCTTTTTGAGCCTCTTTTCATTTTGCTGATCTGCTTCTGTACTTTTATTTATCTTATCCTCTAAATTGCTGATTTGATCCTCTACTTCATCCAGCCTGCTATTGATTCTAGTACTATCTTCATTTCCGATATTGTATTTGTGATTTTTTAAAATTTATTTTTAATTTATTTTTAAATTTTTTTACAGAGACAGAGAGAGAGTCAGAGAGAGGGATAGACAGGGACAGACAGACAGGAACGGAGAGAGATGAGAAGCATCAAGCATTAGTTTTTCGTTGTGTATTGCGACACCTTAGTTGTTCATTGATTGCTTTCTCATATGTGCCTTGACCTTGGGCCTTCAGCAGACTGAGTAACCCCTTGCTCGAGCCAGCGACCTTGGGTCCAAGCTGGTGAGCTTTTGCTCAAACCAGATGAGCCCGTGTTCAAGCTGGCAACCTCAGGGTCTTGAACCTGGGTCCTCCGCATCCCAGTCCGACGCTCTATCCACTGCACCACCGCCTGGTCAGGCAGTATTTGTGATTTCTAACTGGCTCATTTTTATGATTTCAATGTTCTTTCTGATGTTTGCTATGTCTTTATTTAGGTACTCAATATGACCATCCATTGTTGCTCTGAGAACATTGAACATCCTAAAAATCATTATTTTAAACTCTGCATTTGGTAGATTGGTTACTTCTATTTCATTTAGTTCTTTTTTCTGGAGATTTCTCTTGTTGATTCATTTGGGTCATATTTCTTTGTGTGCCCATTTTTTTCCTGCGTATTAGGTAGTGCTGTCTAACTTTGAAATTTGTTGTGGTGTCTTTATGAGGAAGATGTGCTCAGTGGTACTGGCCTCCAGGCCTCCTGTTTTCCTTGTTCTAGGAATGCTTCTTGAGGGTAATATTTTCCCTCCTGTTGTTTGTGGGTATTGAATGCAGTTGGTCCTGTCATGGGTGCAGTTATTCCTTCAGGCTGGCTGACTCCTAGGGTCAACCTTGATCATGTGTATTAGACATTGTACAGTGTCTGTCCTTTTGGGTTTATTTATTCTCCACTGTGTCTGGTGCCTACTGGACTCCTCCTTTGTGCCTCCTGCTTGTGTAGTTGGCTGAGTCTAGGGTTGGTGTTGTATGCCACCCACTACTGGTTTTTTAGTTCTAGGTCTTCTTTGGGAGGTGTCATCAGTTTTTTGTAACCTGCTGTGGGCTTCCTGGTTGGAGCTACTGCTCTGTTTCTGTCTGTGTTTCCTGTGCCTGGCCATAGTGGGAAGGTCCAACCTGTGTATACGGATCAGCTTCCTCCTGGTTATAGCTGACAGCAGCTTCATAGAAGCCCCAAGCTCCATAAGATTTGCCTTCACTTTTCAGCTGCTTCACCTCCTCTTGACATTTGCCTGGTCTTCTCACAGAGTCTTTTGTAGAAAGACTGTAGTGTGGGCTCAGACTGGCCTCACCCAGCCACCCCTCTACAGGTTGCAAGCTTGGTAGGTTAGGGCAGCTGAGGTTGGGAATACAGTGTTAGTGGGACCTCGTGCTTCAGGGGTCTCTTGGTTAGGAGTTCAGTACTGGGAATGTCTCTCCTACTTCAGAGCCTAATCCCTCAGCCACTGCTAGATACTAACATTTTATTCCTCCCCAACAAGGTGAGCAGCAGGTTCAGATCAAGTGAGGCTGATAGTCCTGTCTATAGAACTTCTTCAGCTGGTGAGACCCTGGTCTCAGGGAGGAAGACTGAGAGAGTCCTCTCCTGGGGCTGACTGTGCCCCCCCCCCTGAAAATGGGTAAGCCCCTTAACTAGATCCAACAATAGGCTCACAAGAACCCACACTTTAAATGTCCATGCTCCAAGCCTCTCTTCTTGCGACTTGTGGAATCTAGCCCAGAGTTGTAGGATATCCAGCACCCAGGCCAGCTAACTGTGAAGTTCCACCCTGTCCAATGCACATGAACCACTGTGCTGGTGCTGATCACATAGTGCAGGGCTTGTTTCAGCTGTGCCAGGTGTGAGGAACCCATCTTTAGGATACCCACTAGCAAGGGTTGTTAGGTCCTGAACTGATGCTCTCCATAGCTGGCCACTTAATGTTCCAGCCCTTGGCCCCCCTGGAGGGAACCTGGCACAAACCATTGGGAGACACTGCCCATGACTGCCCCTCAGCAACGTAATGCTGGTGGCTTAGGCCAGGCAGGTTCATATTGGGTTCGGGAAGAAGGTAGAGAAACTGCAGAGCCAAAAAGCATTGGTCCATTCTGTTTAATAAAGTCTCACAAAGGTGGGAGGCAGGGTAAATCGCCTCCCAGGCAAACAAATAGCAAAATAGCCCCTCACAGTGGTGGACAGACAATTCACAATCCCAATCTCTCTTGTATGCAAGCACCTATAGCTTTATATAAGCCATACTCATGTGGCACTGCTACAAATCCAGGTACCAATCAGGCAAAGTGCTTGCAGCTGGTAACCCCACCCATCCTGGAAAGCAAGCCCAACACAGCTGCCTCATAGCAACCTTTTTGGAGCTACAAGTAATCCAGAGTTTGTTGATGTCTTTCCTGGGCCCAGCTGCACATGGACATACCAAGCTGCATAGTTAGGCTAACTTTTACCCCCACTGGGCCTAGGAAAAGTTCTGCTTAAAAAGCCAATGTTTCTTGAGTCCCGTCTCCTGCAGCCCTTCTCAGCTGGTTGCTTGTTGGACTTGGCCACTGAAGGAACCTCTGGTAGAGTCTAGCACCTGGGGCAATTCAGGAATTAGGAAGAGTGGTGGTTGTGGCTCTGCCCCCTGGCCCCAAATGTCCCTCTTTCCAGACTTTTTTCACAGAACTCATTAGCATGTGGCTGTAGGAGTCTGGTGGGTGTGGCCTTTTAGACTGAGAGGTGTGGTCTGCCTAGAGCAGGGGTTAGGAACCTATGGCTTGCGAGCCAGATGTGGCTCTTTTGATGGCTGCATCTGACTTGCAGACAAATCTTTAATTAAAAAAAATAATAACGTTAAAAATATAAAACATTCTCATGTATTACAATCCATTCATTTCCTACTGCTCTTGTTCATGGTTGCGGGTGGCTGGAGCCAATCACAGCTGTCCTCTGGGACAACACCAAATTTTTATTGGATAATGCTTAATGTACACGGGTTGTTGTATGGCTCTCATGGAATTACATTTTAAAATATGGGGTGTTCATGGCTCTCTCAGCCAAAAAGGTTCCCAACCCCTGGCCTAGAGTCTGAACAGTTTTTACTGAGTCTCCAGTGAGGTGGAAGCACCAGTTATAGACTTAGGAATAGGTGGGACAGACCTCTGCCCAACACCAGAAACCTGAGTCACTGATATGTCCCTTGCTTTCTGGGTTCTCAGAAGACCCAGTCTCCATGGGATGGATCAGGGGAGACTCCTGAGGGTGGGTCCGTTGCTTTTCCCCAGGCTGATGCCACTCAGAGGGATCTGCTCCACCCAAGAAAGATGGCAACTGCAGTAGTGGATAATGACTCAGCAGAGGGGTTCTGGTGGCTATCCCCCATGGTTTCTCTCCCTGGGCCTCTAACTTTACACTCTCCTCGTGCAATTCTTGTCCTCTCAGCCCTCATCCACTGGAGCCTCTGGTAAGTGGCTGTGAATGAGATTTTCTGTGCGGGCCCTTAAGATGGAGCCTGCATTTTTGAGAGCTCCGTCTTTTTCTTGCAAACTGAAACCTTGGCTCTTTTCACGGCCAAATGCTGTGTGGGCGCCTCTTCCAGGCTCTGGGGCTCTAGGCTGGGGCTGAGGACCTACACCTCTGTTGGGCAGATAAAATATATTATACTCACTTTGTTAAAGATGGTGCTGCCCACATGGAAGCCCGTCACCCAGGTGATAGTATTAACTGCCCTTCTTGCTTGGGATGGGCATTATTGTATTAATGTATGTTGGGGAGGGCTTTTGTGCCAAAAGGTTTTTAAAAGGAAAGATCATGTTGTTCGGGGGAAGACTGATTATGTTCTAGAAGGAGCCCATGCTGGGAAAGAGCAGAGAAAGGCCCCGTGTAGGAGGACAGGAGAAGCAACCAAGATGGCGGAGTGCTGAAGGAGAAGCCAGTTTGTGCAGAGTTTGTGAGAGAAGAAGATGGGGAACGTAGGTGAATAAGGCTAGTGAGCTAGAAACCTTTGATTCTAGGAAACTTGGATAAGTCAGTAGCTTTGTGGGCACTGAATGAGTGGGTTTTGGAGCCCAGTGTGTGTTTTACTTGTCTGCCAGGTGCAAGCTAGGATTAAAGGTAATGGCCCACCAGTTATCGGCTCCGTTGTTTCATTACTGTCTGTTCAAAACAAATGCAAACCTGCACTGGCCTGGCGGCTTTGATGGTGGCCGTGGCCACTGGCTTTACAACCTCTCAGAGTGAACCTCCTCGCAGTGCGAGTCCCTCCGGACCCTCAGCTGCTGCTTGCTTCTGGAGTCAGGCAGTCCTTTCCTCACTCAACCCTTCCTACCAGTCTAGGTGTGGCTTATTCTGTGATACTTTGGTCATAGACTATTCTTTGTTTAGTCCAAAGTTGTTTTTTCAAGATGATTGTTCTTAAATTTAGTTGTAATCCAATTTGGTTTTGGGTGGTGGCAGTTGGAACATTTACCTACTCCATAGCTATCTTAGTTAGAATCTTCCTATAATTTAATTTTTGTAGAAGTGTGACTGCTTTTTGCATGTTGATCATGTATTTTGAGACCTTGCTAAACTCACTTATGAATTCTAGGTGATTTTTGTAGATTCCTTGGGATTTTGGGGTCATTTCCAAATAGAGATTATTTTTACTTCCAATCTGTATGTCTTTTATTTCTGTTTCTTGCCTTATTTCAACTTAAATCTTTTTCAGATTTTCCAAGTACTTAATTACTAATTCATCACCAAACTTTCCCTGAGCTTTGTAAATAGCCTCATGATTAGCTTTGAAGGAGTCTCCCAAGAAGACTTCTGTCTAAGCCAGACTGGTTAATTTCTAGGCCTGCTTCACACTTGTTTGGATTGTCACCATCCTAGAAATTTCTTTTACCTTTCCCTTGTTTTGGGGTTCTTTGTTGTTTAGCTTCTGTATGTCTTTTCTGATAGCTATTCTGTCACTTTCCTGGAGTGCATTTTCCAGTAGCCAACTGAGAAAGGATGTATGGGAGGCAACTTTGTTAATACTTTGCATGATTGAATATCACTAGAGTCTTTGAGTTTGTCTGATTATATAATTGGTATTTAGCTGACAGTAAAATTCTAGGCTGGACATTGTTTTCCCTTCAGATTTTAAAAGCATTGCTTTGTTGCCTTCTAGCTTTCAGTTTTGAAATTGGGTGTCATTTTGATTCTGATTCTTTTTATGAAACTTGTGGGGGGTTTTTTTGTTTGTTTTTTTTTGTTTGTTTTTGCTCTGTACAAACTTAACAGAATCTACTTTGTCTTTAGAGTTCTAAAATTTCATAATTACATGTCTTAGTTTGGATTAATTTCATCCATTTGACTGGATAATACTGATGTTCTGTCAACCTGAAACTCAACCTGAAATATGAGATATTTTCATAAATGATTTTTTTTTGATGATTTTCACTTCTCTGTTTTCTCTGCTCTCTCCTTTTTTTATTTCCTCTTAATTTAATATGGGAACCTCTTTGGCAAGCCTTTTAATTTTATTACCCTTTCTTCTTTCTTTCTTTCATTCTCTCTCTCTCTCTCTCTCTCTTTCTTTTTTTCTCTCTCTCTTCCTTTTTACTTTCTGGGAAACATTTTTAGTATTCTAAATTTTCTTTTGACTTTGCATGTTTCTAATTATACTATTAATTTCTGAGAGAGTGTGTGTGTGTGTGTGTATTTTGAACTGCTCATTTAGAAAATAGTATTCCATTATTGTTTTAATGATGTCAGCATGTTTTCTTTCTGAGAGTATTAAATATAGTTTATTCTTTTGAAGTTTTTTTCTTGAATATTTATGGTTCCTTCTCTACTTTTTGCTTTTTTATTTTTTATTTTGTCTTTAAAAATAGAAGAATTTGTCAAATGTTTGGTGGAACAGGGAAAAGCTATTCAAAAGCTCTGAATGGGTGAGGTTTGTTCACGGTAGACCAGGTGAGGGCAGTGGTTCTCAAAGTGTGCGCCAGGACGCACTGGTGCACCCTAGAAGATTTCCAGGTGCGTCCTATGGTATTCCAGAGAAATAAGTGCCTGTTGGGGACCAAAAAACCAACAGGGTTTTTGGAGTTTATATTTTTGACAGATAGAGGTGTGGGGAATTGACTGTAAGCTCACAGTCTGCCCAACCCTGTTATGGGACTCGCAAGGAATAAGACACATCAGATGAAAGTAATGTAGCAGAGAGCTGAAACTCTTAGGCAGAATCAGCCCCGAGAAACTGCACCACTGCATATTTATTGAATTTCAAAAGTCACAGCTCAGCAGATAAAACTAGAAAGTTACAAAAGCCTTTTTTTATCCGTTTCATTCCCAACCCTGCATGTCTACTGTTTCCTTCATGAACAAGGACACGAGAAGAGTCAGAGTCTCAGAGCTTATCAATTATACAGAACATCTGATTCTTAGAGGCATTCCTCCGAGAATCCTGTGTACTTGCATTCAAGTAACCCAGGCAAGTCTCCTGTTATGGTCAATATACTCCAAGATCTCTTGTCTCCAAGTACTCCTGTTCTGAAGTTAACTGCTGTTTATATTTGTGCAGGGTTTTTTCTACATATCCCCCTTTTCTGTTTAGCTTGCACTTTATATAGCATAAGAGATAACATGGCAGATTGCTTTGACACTGATTTCCTCTTCTTCTGACTATATACAACAAAAGAAATATAAAGCAAATGATTAGTATAATACCTCCTACAGTTCCTCCACAGATCTTAAACTGTTTTAGAGGATTCAAATTACTGATTCCATCAGAAATAGCAATTAATAAATTTTCTCCATCAGTCAATTTCAACTGATCCATAAAAGCAGTGTCAATATGCTTTTGTAACTCTAAAGTTTCCATAGTTAAGTTTCCATGAATTAACAAGTGTTTTTAACATTTTCCCAAGGGAAATGAATATGATTCCAAGAAATAGGGGTAATACAAAAAGTAGTTACATTCCAATCACATTTTATTTTAATTTGTCTTTGCAGACTAACAATATGATCTCCTAACGTAATCACAGTCTGTTCTAAATCAATAACTTTAGCATTAATGTCACTATCTATACGTTGTTGAGAAGTCCACAGTTGTTCAGAATTTTCATGCCATTTTTGTACAAAGTCCATAGTCTATATACTTTGATGTAATGTAACTTCAAATACAGTAGCCACGGTGGTTACAGCTATTAATCCCGTAATGATGGTGATGATCAGTCCAACTAGTCTCTTGGTTTGCTTCAAAGACTTAATAAGATGTTGTAACAGCATCATAGAAGGGAATTTTGCCACATCCGATACATTGTACCGAAATCCATACTCCTGTTCTGGCTCTTAAAATGTTTAGACTTTGACTATTTTTATTAAAAGGAATGGAAGAGTGAATACATGTATAAAAAGCACAGTTATTGCAAATTATAGAATAATTTTCAGCTGTCCATTTGGTTTCACTGATAATAAACATATAAGGCAATCTAATACAACCAGATACAAAATGTGTCTCATTCTTATTAAAGGTTAACATAGTATGTTTAGAAGGATGATTTCTCCAGATTTCTTCTTTCCATGCTGACATATGTTTAAGTGCCGTGGCTGTTTTCTGCAAATGATATTGTATAGGACCAAATTTTATGTGAGAAGTTTGAGGTGACATCCCTTCTCCATGCCATATGATAGTATGATTACCTTGACCATCAGCAGTAATTGAACCATTGTTCTTATGCCACCTTAAATCAGCACCCTGCCCTTTAACTTGGGCGGAACCATGAGGGCTCCAATCTATGACATTTCTATAGGAAATATTAAGTAAAACTTGAGCAGTTTCACCTCTGCAATTTTCCCAATGTACCCATTCACTTAGCTGATTAATAATTGCAGTTTGACAGGGTAGTAAATCAGTCGGAGGTTCAGAATCATGTACAGATGTATTACCTTTAAACCCATATCCTTGTAACAAAAACAAAGTTTTTTTACTTTCACCCTTACTGTTACTCTTTCAATAGAGAGCCAAGCTTGAGCTTCTATTTGTAAATAATGCAGCTCATTTTCTATACATATAGGTAATCAATCCTTATACTCCTGTTGTATAATTTTCTAATCTCCTTCTTCCAAAGGTACTGAGCGACCTCTATCATCAAAAGGTCCTGGAAGCCAATTGAATCATTAACAAAAATAGGAACGGCACTATCTTCCCAATGAATAGCTCTACTTAATGGAGGGTTAGGGATGTATGCCCAGTAACTAAAATTTTCAGCCCTACTTACTGGAATTGTTACCAAGGAAATTATTACTAAGAACAGATTAGTAGAGTTTTGTTCTTTTCTATTAGTCTGTAGCATCTTTCTACTCTCCAAGGTCAGCTTTCTAAGTAGACCCCAACTTGGTATTTTAGCCTTCTCAGTACTAAGCAGTGGCACCTTTAAGGTTCTTCTTCTGAAGTTCAGTGTTTCCATCTCGGCAACAGGCGGATATGGAAAGAATCTATTTCTCTTACTTGTGTTGTTAGTTTAATTCTGTGGTCAGGGAACCAAAGGACTTTGCCGGATTCTGAAATGACACAAGCAAACTCTCTTCCCCATTGTTGTACTACACAAGGTACCCATTGATCCAATTCATTTTTATAATGCACAGGTTGATTAATCTTAGAACTATTACATTTTGTCCAATGTCTGTCTGCAGCAGTCAAATGATCTTCTCCTGTATTTAAGAAATTTAAAGTAAATAAAGCTTTGTGTAACATAATTCTAGGGGATAATCTCCTTCCTTCTCCCCGCTTTCATTTAAGTAACATATTTTCAGAGTGCGATTACTGCGCTCAATAATTGCCTGTCCTTGTGGGTTATATGGAATTCTAGTAGTATGTTTAATATTCCAAAATGCTAAGAATTGTTGAAGTTTGGCAGATGTATAGGCAGGACCATTGTCAGTTTTAATAGCTTTAGGAATGCCTATAACATTAAAAACTTCTATAAGGGGCCCTGGTCGGTTGGCTTAGCGGTAGAGTGTCGGCCTGGCGTGCGGGGGACCCGGGTTCGATTCCCGGCCAGGGCACACAGGAGAAGCGCCCATCTGCTTCTCCACCCCC
This sequence comes from Saccopteryx bilineata, assembly GCF_036850765.1. Classification (NCBI taxonomy): domain Eukaryota; kingdom Metazoa; phylum Chordata; class Mammalia; order Chiroptera; family Emballonuridae; genus Saccopteryx; species Saccopteryx bilineata. Next base: position 378,020 of record NC_089501.1, on the reverse strand, counting down.
CTCCCCTCCTTCCTCTCTGTCTCTCTCTTCCCCTCCCGCAGCCAAGGCTCCATTGGAGCAAAGATGGCCCGGGCACTGGGGATGGCTCCTTGGCCTCTGCCCCAGGTGCTAGAGTGGCTCTGGTCTCGGCAGAGCGTCGCCCCTGGTGGGCGTGCCAGGTGGATCCCGGTCGGGCGCATGCGGGAGTCTGTCTGACTGTCTCTCCCCGTTTCCAGCTTCAGAAAAATACAAAAAAAAAAAAAAAAAAAAAAAAAAAAAAAAAGCTGGCCATAGTATATAGCTTGGTCCTTCATGTACACACCCAGGCTCAGCAAAGGTGGCCAAAAAAAAAAAAAAAAAAAAAAACTTCTATAAGATGTTGAATGACATAATCAGCCTTTTTCCAGGCAAAGGTGTGTCCTATCGAAAGTAAGAATAAGTATCAATAGAACAGTGTGCCTGACCTGTGGTGGCGCAGTGGATAAAGTGTCGACCTGGAAATGCTGAGGTCGCCGGTTCGAAACCCTGGACTTGCCTGGTCAAGGCACATATGGGATTGATGCTTCCAGCTCCTCCCCCCTTCTCTCTCTGTCTCTTTCTCCTCTCTCTCCCTCTCTGTCTCTCTCTCTCCCTCTCTCTCTCCTCTCTAAAAATGAATAAATTAAAAAAAATTAAAAAATAAAAAGAAACAAATCTTAAAAAAAAAAAAGGAACAGTGTACATAAGATAGTTTTCAAAGGGAAGAAATATGAGTTACATCCATTTGCCACAGGTCATTACTGTGTTGTCTTCTAGAATTCATTCTTCCTGGTAATGGAGGAGCATTTATAACACTGCACTGAGGACAGTTTCTAACAATATTTGGAGTCTTTCGCCTAGTTATCCTAAATTTTTGCATTAAACTTTTTCTATTCGTATGTGTCTCTGCATGAAATTTAGCGGCTATCTCTATTGATCCAATAAGTAATTGACCAATTTTATTATTTGCAGTACACATATTTGTATGTGTCTCTGCATGAAATTTAGCGGCTATCTCTATTGATCCAATAAGTAATTGACCAATTTTATTATTTGGAGTACACATAGGTTCTGGTAAAGCTGTATGAGAACGAATATGAGTTATATAGATAGGTGAATTTCGTTCCCACAATAAAATTTGTAACTCTTGAAATTATTTGTAACTCTACACAATACTGTATGTGTAGTTCAGAACCATCATTTGAAATGTAAACAGTTTCTGTAAGTTTAACTGTATGTTCTACATATTGTGAATCAATAACAATGTTAATAGGACAAGGAAAATCATTAAGAAGTAATAATACAGCAGATAACTGCTTTTTGAACTGATGTATATGGAGTTTTTATTACTTTTGTCACTGCTCCAGTATACTCAGCTATACCTAATTTATTTGCATCAGTATAAAAAGTAGAAGCCTTTTGAATGGGTTGAGCCGATTCTTTTTTTTTTTAATTTTTTTAATTTTTTTAATTTTATTTTTTTTGTATTTTTCTGAAGCTAGAAACCGGGAGAGACAGTCAGACTCCGCATGCGCCTGACCAGGATCCACCCGGCATGCCCACCAGGGGCGACGCTCTGCCCACCAGGGGGCGATGCTCTGCCCCTCCGGGCGTCGCTCTGCCGCGACCAGAGCCACTGTAGCGCCTGGGGCAGAGGCCAAGGAGCCACCCCCAGTGCCCGGGCCATCTATGCTCCAATGGAGCCTTGGCTGCGGGAGGGGAAGAGAGAGACAGAGAGGAAGGAGGGGGTGGGGGTGGAGAAGCAAATGGGCGCTTCTCCTATGTGCCGTGGCCGGGAATCAAACCCGGGTCCCCCGCACACCAGGCCGACGTTCTACCGCTGAGCCAACCGGCCAGGGCCTTGAGCCGATTCTTTAGTCGGCAAAATCTATTGTGTTCTTTTTAGAAATTGAATTCTTTTATCTATAGGATACTATTGTTTATAGTACCAAACTAATCAGCTAATGCAGATTGCCAATCAATATTTCATTTCCAGTTGTCTGAAATCTGATTACATGTTAAAGGTACAATAATTTTATTTGGATCCTTTCTAGTTAGTTGTCTTATGCTAAGTCTACTTTTTTTTTTAATTTTAATAATTTTATTTTTTTAATGGGATGACATCAATAAATCAGGATACATATATTCAAAGATAACATGTCCAGGTTATCTTGTCATTCAATTATGTTGCATACCCATCACCCAAAGTCAGATTGTCCTCTGTCACCTTCTATCTAGTTTTCTTTGTACCCCTCCCCCTTTCCGTCTCCCTCTCCCCCCTCCCCCCCGCAACCACCACACTCTTATCAATGTCTCTTAGTCTCACTTTTATGTCCCACCTACGTATGGAATAATGCAGTTCCTGGTTTTTTCTGATTTACTTATTTCACTTCGATAATGTTATCAAGATCCCACCGTTTTGCTGTAAATGATCTGATGTCATCATTTCTTATGGCTGAGTAGTATTCCATAGTGTATATGTGCCACATCTTCTTTATCCAGTCATCTATTGATGGGCTTTTTGGTTGTTTCCATGTCCTGGCCACTGTGAACAATGCTGCAATGAACATGGGGCTGCATGTGTCTTGACGTATCAATGTTTCTGAGTTTTGGGGGTATATACCCAGTAGAGGGATTGCTGGGTCATAAGGTAGTTCTATTTTCAGTTTTTTGAGGAACCACCATACTTTCTTCCATAATGGTTGTACTACTTTACATTTCCACCAACAGTGTATGAGGGTTCCTTTTTCTCCACAGCCTCTCCAACATTTGCTATTACCTGTGTTGTTAATAATAGCTAATCTAACAGGTGTGAGGTGGTATCTCATTGCCGTTTTGATTTGCATTTCTCTAATAACTAAAGAAGATGAGCATCTTTTCATATATCTGTTGGCCATTTGTATTTCTTCCTGGGAGAAGTGTCTGTTCATGTCCTCTTCCCATTTTTTTATTGGATTGTTTGTTTGTTTGTTGTTGAGTTTTATGAGTTCTTTGTATATTTTGGATATTAGACCCTTATCTGAGCTGTTGTTTGAAAATATCATTTCCCATTTAGTTGGCTGTCTGTTTATTTTTTAAAGAAATGGAGCAAAAAATCATCAGATTTATATGGAACTGTAAAAAACCCCGAATAGCCAAAGCAATCCTAAAGAAAAAGAATGAAGCTGGGGGCATTATAATACCTGACTTCAAGCTATATTATAGGGCCACGACAATCAAAACAGCATGGTATTGGCAGAAAAATAGACACTCAGACCAGTGGATCAGAATAGAAAACCCAGAAATAAAACCACGTATATATAGTCAAATAATTTTTGATAAAGGGGCCAACAGCACACAATGGAGAAAAGAAAGCCTCTTCAATAAATGGTGCTGGGAAAACTGGAAAGCCACATGCAAAAGAATGAAACTGGACTACAGTCTGTCTCCCTGTACTAAAATTAACTCAAAATGGATCAAAGATCTAAACATAAGACCTGAAACAATTAAGTACATAGAAGAAGACATAGGTACTAAACTCATGGACCTGGGTTTTAAAGAGCATTTTATGAATTTGACTCCAAAGGCAAGAGAAGTGAAGGCAAGAATTAATGAATGGGACTACATCAGACTAAGAAGTTTTTGCTAAGTCTACTTTTAGTAATTAAAGTACAGATTTTCTCTAGGTATGTACATAATTTCTTTTGAGTCTTATGTGGCATAAATTGCTATTCTAATGTCTTGTTTCCTTGTCATATGATGCCAGAAGGAGAATGTTCTGAGGGAAAAATAATTAATTGAATAGGTTGATGTGTATTAATTTGATCTAAATAGCTGTTGTTTTGCTATTTCTGTTAACTGTCTAGAACTGTTTAAATCAGAATCTCCTTGAAGAAGATTAAATAAATTCATTAATGCTTAAGTAGGGATTCCTAGGGAGGGTCTCAACCAATTAGTATCACTGAATAATTTTTGAAAGTCATTTAAAGTTTTTAAGGAGTCAGTTTGTAAACTGACTTTTTGAGGAATAATTCATTGATTTTCAATTATATGCCCTAAATACTTGAAAGGACAAGATGTTTGAATTTTGTCTTCAGCTTTAATTAAACCATACTGATTCAAGGTTTCAGAAGCATCTTTAAGGATGACTGAAACTTCAGCATTATTTTCACAAGCTATCGATATGCCATTCATATAATGGATTATCAAAGATTGAGGATATTTATGATAAATTTTTTCTAAAGGCTGATTTACATAATTTTGACACAATGTGGGGCTATTCAACATTGCTGGAAGGAATATAAAGTTAGTAAGAATAGTTAGTTCTGCATATTGTTACAGACACAACAGCTAACATTGCTAGAAACAGAGTCAAGGATGTTTTTGAAGTCTTAGTCCTAATTAAAACATTTTTTGCCTCCTGGGTAACTGTTTAATTGCCCCCAAGTCGGCAGTTCAGCTGTTTGTGTTATAGTTGCCTTCATCTTTATTTCTCTAATAACCTTTGGCTCTAGGCCTAGTCTCTTTATTTCTTCTTCTGATGGCTCAAAGATGTCAAATCTCCCATTCTTCTATTTCCGACTCATGCCAAGGCTTCAATTTTCTGGAAGGTATCTACTGGTCTCCTGTATCTGTGGAGATTAGAGCAAATCCTCGCCCCTATATTTCGCCTTCATTGCTTCTGTAAATTAGCAAACTGTCCCTGTCTACAAAGTTCATCTTGTGTAATATTTTATATATATATATATATATATATATATATATATATATTTTAGACTTTATTAATCATTATAGAGAGGAGAGAGAGAGAGAGAGAGAGAGAGAGAGAGAAGGGGGGAGGAGCAGGAAGCATCAACTCCCATATGTGCCTTGACCAGGCAAGCCCAGGGTTTCGAACCGGCAACCTCAGTGTTTCCAGGTTGACGCTTTATCCACTGCACCACCACAGGTCAGGCCATCTTGTGTAATATTAACAGGAGGTTAAGGTTAGCATTCCGATTAGCTTGAATATGAGTCTAATTCTTCTACTAAGTCATTAATTGTAACTATTCTAAATATTCAACTTTTTAATTTAATTTTATTTTATTTTTACAGAGATAGAGAGAGTCAGAAGAGAGGGATAGATAGGGACAGCCAGACAGGAACAGAGAGAGTAGAGAAGCATCAATCATTAGTTTTTTGTTGCGACACCTTAGTTATTCATTGATTGCTTTCTCATATGTGCCTTGACCGCGGGCCTTCAGCAGACTGAGTAACCCCTTGCTCGAGCCAGTGACCTTGGGTCCAAGCTGGTGAGCTTTTGCTCAAACTTGATGAGCACGCACTCAAGCTGGCAACCTCAGGGTCTCGAACCTGGGTCTTCCGCATCCCAGTCCATCGCTCTGTCCACTGTGCCAATGCACAGTCAGGCTAAATATTCAACTTTTGAAGGAAAAGTTCAAGCTAACATCTATAAATTTTTTTGAGATAAAACATTCAGAGTCCATTAAGGAGGATAGCAGTCCCTGCGTATAAGGACAGTTAGTTCTATACTGGGAGCAAGCCATTTTTAACTCTGTAAGAGTTTTGACAGGGATTTGGTCATATTGAGTATAAAAACCTCCTTGAAGGAATTGTGCACTAGGTCCAAATGGAGTGAATGTGACAGAAAAATCTTCCAATGCTGGACTTATGAATTTTAAATCCCCTTCTTGTCTAGTCTGTATTATTCCTTTCATAAAAGGTGTAAGAATAGGTTCCTTAGCTTGTTTTTCAGGTACAAGAATAGGTACTGTACCTACAAATGGATTAGCAGAGGGAGTAACAGAAGGAGGAGGTGGAGGCTAGTTATCTTGGTCAGTTTTGAAAGGGTTAGTACTATGTCGAACCTCCTTGTCAGAAAGTGTAGACTGTACTTTAAGTAGTTGCTCCTTTACTTGTTTAGAAGATAAATGTTTTTCTTCATCAGAAGCCAAATGACCCTGTTATCTTCCCATTGTAAAAAAAGAATTTAGATCTTTGTTAGGGACTGTCCCCTAAACCTTGCAGCTTAGTGATCACTGCATAAGTGGGCCAGGAAGAAAACTAATGTTGTTTAGCAATAACATGTATTAGCTTCTATATCTAAAAGTCTTTTATATTGTTAAGTTTATTTCAGGGCATCAGAGGAGCTAAATTTCCACTTTCCTCGGGGCCCCTTTTACAGAATATGGACTGGCAAGTAGCCAACTGCCTGAAGCAGCTTGAAACAAATTCTTGAAATGACTTATCAGGGCCCTGCTTAATTTTGCATAATTTCTTTGTTTTACAGATCTGAGCATATCTGTACATACAGTCAAGACAATTTTTAGCATAGAAACACAAACATAATGTACAACTTTGATTAATCCTAGTACTTGAATTATTATTTGATTTCAAACTTTGAATACATTTTACAATGCATTAACCAAATTAGTAAGTCTTAAGGATCCATATTCTATTCAATTTAAATTTAAATGAGCGTTCTTAATTTTAAAAGAAAAAATGTAGGGATGAAACTATTTTTTCAATAGAAGAACCTGCATTTCCAATTTTTGCATGCAAGAACTTAATTCAGGCCTTAAAAAAAAATCACATTTTAGACAACATCAAACAAAAACTAAACAGAAACTGGATTCAGAGAAACCTGGGATTTTAGAGCACAATCAGACTAGAAAGATGCCTGCCTGATTTTAGTCAGGGCATTTTCTGACAGAGTCTAAGGATAGATGAGACTAATCAAAATCTCCCAAGAAGAAAATAAAACTTGGTGATCACTAAGAGATTTTGTAATCGGATCCATCAGGAATCCCCCGTCCAAATTTCCAGGTAAAGAACAAGAAAGAAACAAAACGATAGCTCAGAGGATTGTAGCCAAGACACCAAAGAAAATCAGTAAGCATTTCCATTTTTCAGATTTTTTTTTATTACAAAGACTAGAGAATTCTAAGGACTTTGTGATTCTTCTGTATGTCCTAATTCTAATTGAGTTTGTACCAATTGATGTAATGCTTCAAGCTACTCTTTTTTTAGTGGCTACTGCTCAATTTATATTGGTTTTTTCTTAACCATAATCAATATCAGTCATTACCTGACGAGTTGGAGGCCATGAGGATTCAGAATCAGACTGTAAAGGTTGCAAAGCCAAAGAAATGAAATTACAGAGATCAAACAGAAAGAGGAATAATAACTCCTTGTTGATGAACATGCCATTTCCATGTTTTCAAAGTTAAAGCAGTGTTGTCTTATAGCTGAGACCAATAACAATGCTTCTTAACATTTTTTAAAATTAACTTAAAATTCTTATCCTTAACAGTTATACCAGACCCTATTAATAATACATGCAGTAGTTTCATGTATTGGGTCTTCTCTGATGGGAATTGGCATTGGAATTCCCCATCACTCTGCCTCCCGAAGATTTGCTTACCTACCGAGCAGTCTTATACCTTCTTTGGTCTGATGATCCCAAGACTGCAACCTTTCTTCTTTTCGAGCCCCACATTAGGTGTCAGATGTTACAGGACTCACAAGGAATAAGACACATCAGATGAAAGTAGTATAGCCAAGGTCTAAAATGCTTAGGCGGAATCAGCCCCGAGAAACTGCACCACTGCATATTTATTGAGTTCCAAAAGCCACAGCTCAGCAGATAAAACTAGAAAGCTATAAAAGCCTTTCTTCCCATTCATTTCATCCCAACTCTGCACATCTACTGTTTCCTTCATGTACAAGGACATGAGAAGAGTCAGAGTCTCAGAGCTTACCAATCATAAAGGACATCTGGTTCTTGGAGGAATGCCTGTGTACTTGCATTCAAGTAACTTAGGCCAGTCTCCTGTTATGGTTAACACACTGCAAGATCTCTTGTCTCCAAGTAACCCCTGCTCTGAAGTTTACTGCCGTTTCTATTTGTGCAGGGTCTTTTCCTACACAACCCCCCACCTCACTTGCCTGATTAGGTTGCAAAAGGCTGTTAAGCTGTGGTGCTGGATTGTTTACAGACACTACCCCCCATGTTCCCCAGAAGGACTGGAGGCAAGTTTCTTCTATCCTTTGTTTGGTTTAAGTTAAGATGATATGTATGGTGGGAGTTTTCTGCACTCCACACAAGAGTAAAAGGAGAGGAATTCTTCAATGTATTGACGAGGAAATGAGAGTTTGCCTTTCAAATATATGCCCAAACATTGAAGAAATCGCTAGGACAGATCAGGCTCATGTCTCTCATAAACAAAAGAATGAAAAAAACACATATGCGCCAGGACCTGCTGAATTTACTAAATTTTACTAAGAATGTATCTATAAATATAAAAAGATAACTTTTTTGTCGTTTTATTATTGCTTAACACCTCTTTTTTATGAATTCTAAAAAGCATAACAAAAAATGTGACATAAAAATGTTTTTTAATGTCAGAATATATTTAATTTTGTCATATTTATATCATTTAATTACCATAAAAGCATGCTTGGACTTAATAGTTTTTTCTTTAATATTTGACTTAATTATTATAACATATTTCTCAGAAATTTGTATGTAGTGCACCTACAATTGTAGGATTTTAAATGCGCCCTGACTTCAAAAAATTTCAGAACCACTAGGTTAGGGTGATCTGCATGGGCATTTGCCATAAGGATCCTTCCTGATGTCGGCCTGGCCTGTGGAGGTCCCGGGTTCGATTCCCGGCCAGGGCACACAGAAGAAGCGCCCATCTGCTTCTCCACCCCTCCCCCTCTCCTTCCTCTCTGTCTCTCTCTTCCCCTCCCGCAGTGAGGCTCCATTGGAGCAAAGATGGCCCGGGCGCTGGAGATGGCTCCTTGGCCTCTGCCCCAGGTGCTGAAGTGGCTCTGGTCGCAACAGAGCGATGCCCCGGAGGGGCAAAGCATCGCCCCCTGGTGGGCATGCCGGGTGGATCCCGGTCGGGCGCATGCGGGAGTTTGTCTATCTCTCCCCGTTTCCAGCTTCAGAAAAATACAAAAAAAAAACCAAAACCCCAAAAAACTTACTATTATTGGATAGTTTAATTTCATTATGATTTGATGCATCAGATAAAATTGTTATGAATGCTAGTTTCCAAGTCCTCTGTAAGTATTTTGTCACAGTAATATTTAAATACTGATTTCAAAATAGCCTCACATTTTGTCCTGGCACATGAAAATTTTACATTGTGAAACTTTCAATAATTTAGTGTATAATCCATACTACGAAAACTTTTATTGTGAATTATAGTATGAAATACAAATGTTCCTTCCATTGCAGCCTACTGTTTTTCATCTTCAGAATAATTTGAAGTTTTAAAAAACTTGTTACTTTACAATTGGAAGCTGATGCATCTAATGATTGCTTATGTTTGTTGGTGGTCAAGTGTTGTGTTATCTCTGCTCTGCCCCCAACTGCAATAAAAATTCTCCACTGCAAATATTGCAGAAAACAATATCTTTTTGATACGAGGAATGGAAATTCCTTTTTCAATTTATCGTTGAAATGGCATTTTCTTTTTTTTGATTTTTCCATTCCTTAAATGAAATTTAAAATTAAGAATAAAATATAGAACTACACAAACAATGCAAGCACATTAGGAACTGAAAATGTTATATCATGGAAGGTGAATTTTCCAGAAGCTAAATTAACAAAGCTAAATATCAAACAAAACCACTACTTTGGAGTGATATTTGGGTGTATTTATCATTTTCTAATTAAAAACGTCTGTTTTATGCAGCTATTTAATCAAAGTGCGTTATTAATAGATATTTAATAACGTTATTTAATAACGCTTGAGGTTAGATTTCCACTTTGAAACTTGAATTTCAGGAAAATACTTGTAAATACAATTATACGTATTTTGAAATTATTAAATAGATAATGAATTAATAAAATGTGAATTGTGCTTACCTGTCTATGATTGATTATTCACTGAGAAAGAAATAACTGTAAGTCTACAATGTCGTATGTGCCGTGTCATGTTTCAGTAAGAAGTACACAAAGCTGTTTGCATGCTCTCTCAAGGTCTCCCAGGAAGAATGCATGTGTCTCATTAATCGCATCTCAACGCACTGTACTGATCCTTGACGAATCGTCATGTCAAATACCAATAAGTCACATCACACGCAATAGATCAACTCTGTATCGATCGAATACGGATATTTACAGATTAGTCTTCCAATATCAAAATGGAGGATATATAGGAGGACACTTTTTGAGGGAAGACAGAACTTAATGAAGGACTGTTCTTCCTAAAGGAGGACGATTGGTCACCTTAGTATCAAGCAAGAGGAAATTTTTCTTAGCATTGCAGAATATTTCAAGACTTGAGTTACAGAAGTCTTTTTCACTTTATTTTCACTTGTAATGGCCTTCTGTTTTATATATTTTGGTAAGAGAAAATAAATTTAGCATATGGCTAAAAGATAAAATAACTAAATCTATGGAAACCTTTGAAATACAAGGTGAGGCTTGTGTTAAAGGATAGATTAACATATTTTGTAAACCTATTATTTTGTTTAACATTAGTTAGTCAAAGTTAATGTTTTTCTTTTGATGACCTGTTCACATACAGGCTGGAAATAAAAAAAATTTATGTCATTTTTTTCTTTCTGCCCAGGTTGATGTTTCTACAAAGTAGTTTTAAGTTCTGTCCATTTGGATTTTAAACGTTTTGATTTATTTAAAAAGAAATTATTAGCCCTGGCTGGTTGGTTCAGCAGTAAAGCAATGACCAGCGTGTGGATGTCCCGAGTTTTATTCCTAGTTAGTCACACAGGAGGAGTGACTATCTGCTTTTCCCCCTTCTCTCTCTCCTTCTCTCCCCCTACCACAGCCTGGTTCCATTGATTTGAGCGTGTTGGCTCTGGGCACTGAGGATGGCTCTGTGGAGCCTTCTCTACAGGTGCTAAAAATATCTCAGTTGCGAGCATGGCTCCAGGTGGATGCAACCCCAGCCCTAGATGGGGGTTACCGGTTGGATCCTCGTTGGGGTGAATGCGGAACTCTAAGTATCTCCCTTCCTCTCACTTAAAAAAAAGAAGAAATTATTTATAGAAAAATATTACTTGATCAACCAGACTGGTGGAGATAGGCTGTTTTACAATATCAGATAGTACAATCAGTATTGGCCATATGCATCTCTGTTGGCACCTTTTGCTCTCTTTTCTGAAGGTGTCTTGTATCTTGAGTTAGTCCACTCCTCTTGCCTGTAGGAATCATATGTCTCATCACTGAGTCCATGTCCATAATTATTATGATATATTTTTAATGGAAAAATGTCAGGTGAAAGTGTATGATTAGTATAGTCCAAAGTTTTGATATTGATTATCTTTGAGTAGTAGACTTACTGGTGTTTTGTGCTTTTTTTTTATCCTCCCAATATATTTTATTACTTTATGATACATACATTACTTGTAAAGTACAGAAGTCAAGATTATGATACTTACTGTGTTACCAGTAATTACTATTTAAGTTATGTTTGCTTCTGGAGAAGGAAAAATACTCAGTCCCTTTTCTCTAGAGACAAGCTATACACAGAGTCCAGGATCATTTAAGAAGCAGAGTATTTGGTAATCCTAAATCTATACTTAAGTACTTTGAACCATAAAGTGCTTGATTTTAAAAAGCATGGTGTTATAACCTATATATTAATGCATATTTTTCCTTATATAAAAATACAGGGAAAAAATATAGGCTTAAATGTTAATTTTAGTCTTTAGTATGTGTATTATGCTCATAGTTGAGAAATAATAGCATTATTTATCTGATGTTTTTATATGAAACACTCTTACATAAATGTTAAGTAACTAAATGGCTGCACAGATACATTGGCTGGCTGTGAATGGGCGGACAGAACTACTACACGACCTGGTACAGCACGTTAGTGACGTCGATGTTGAGGACGCAATGGGACAGACAGCGCTGCATGTGGCCTGCCAGAATGGTCACAAGACGGTAAATTGAGTTCTGAGACCTTTACGTTGCATGTGTTTATTTTTGAAAACTTGGAATCTATGACAAGTTCTTCACTGTGCGTAACTAAAAACATGAAGTATTATAGCAAAATCTTGTTATAACATGTTCTGCATCATATAGACTTCTGATTAATATATACTGCTACAAAACTTAGGGGATATTTCAAAATGAATATGAAGTGATAAAATGTCCTATTTTTTGTGAGCAGTATATTTTATGTGGAAAAGAGTAGAAAATAATACTTTTAAATGTGTTTAAAATATTTATAATTTGGATTTCAGTTGTATTTCTGATTCATAGATTTTTAATAGCTGAATATATTACAATTCTAAATGTATTATATTCACATATTATTTTAATATTAATGTTTAGTTCTGTTTTATGAACTAATGTTATAATATTTTATTATTTACCTTTAAGCCTCAATTATTGGGATTAAATAGTAAAGAAAGTACATACTGACATTGCCTAAATAGTTCAACTTGGGCTATGATGTGTCTACTGTTTTGGAATATGATTGGCAAGGACTAGAGTGACAGTTATTTTATTTCTGACTTTAGATTTTTTAAATCATGCATTTGTTTTATATCAGTATTTTTCTGTTATTCCTATGTCCAAACATTTGGCTTTTAAAATTGCTAATAATTCTCTCCCTCATTAGAAGACTTTGCTGCCTTATATAAAGGTTGCTGGCTTAAGATTTTAGGTGTCTGCTTTGCTATAATATCCTGGTTGCTTTCAGTTTCTTTTCCACATTTATAATAGAATGCTATTTATTTACTAGCTAATCGAAATAAAACAACATAGGCCAACCCCAAACAAAGAATTACCACTACCAAATACAAAGATAAAAAAATTTGTTTATTTTTATTTATTTTTGTATGCTGTCTTAAGAGTCTTTTTGGTGGGGGAATTCTTAGTGGGATCCTGGATTTCCATCACTGCAAACAGTTTTTTCTTCACATGAGTTCCTATATGTTTAGATGCTTTTATATATGACTTCAATTCACAGAACATTTTACTTTTTTTTTTTTTTCCTGAAGTGAGAAGCTGGGAGGCAGAGAGACAGACTCCTGCATGTGCCTGACTAGGCTCCACCAGGCATGCCCACCATGGAGTGATGTTTTACTTATCTGGGGTATTGCTCGGTTGCAACCAGAGCCATTCTAGCACCTGAGGCAGAGGCCATGGAGCTGTCCTCAGTGCCTGGGCCAACTTTGCTTCAGTGCAGCCTTGGCTGCATGCAGGAGGGGAAGAGAAGGCTGGAGAGGAAGGAGAGGGGAAAGGGTGGAGAAGCAGATGGGCGCTTCTGTTGTGTACCCTGGCTGGGAATTAAACTGGGACTTCCACATGCCAGGCTCTACCACTGAACCAGCTGGCAGGGCCGAACATTTCACTTCTTTAGACCTGACCAGGTGGTGGCACAATAGATAGAGTGTCGGACTGGAACTCAGCAGACTAAGGTTCAAAAACCCTGAGGTCACCAGCTTGAGCATGGGCTCACCAGCTTGAGCGTGGGGTTGCTGGCTTGAGCATGGGATCATAGACATGACCCCATTGTCACTGGCTTGAGCAAGGGGGTCACTCACTCTGCTGTAGCCTCCTGGTCAAGGCACATATGAGAAAGCAATCAGTGAACAATTAAGGTGCCCCAACAAAGAATTGATGCTTCTCATCACTCTCCCTTCCTGCCTGTCCCTATCTGTCCTTCTCTCTGTCTCTGTCACACACACACACAAAGAAATGATAGTGAGACCAACATTGACATTATATTATGTTTAATAAGAGTTTGATAAAAGGAAGGATATAATATTATTTTCCTGGAATTTCTTTTAAACTTCAATGTTTGTTTTGATTTTTTTTTTGTCTTTTATCATCTGAAAACTAACCTAGTATTTTCAAGGAATATTTCTCTCATTAGTTTTTAGTTTTTCAGAGTCCACACTATTAAGTTTAAAAAATATTCTGTATACAAAATATTATCTGAAATGTTCCAATCTTGAATGGGCCAGATTTTTAAGTAATTCTTACATATTAGAGAATGAGTCCTACTGGTAGCTCTCATAGAACAGAAAATCACCTACTTTAATATAAACACTGTTTGCTATAACAGGTAAGTGGAGTGTCATTTATTAAGATGGCAAACCCTACATGTTGCCCAGGAACTTGTGTAGGAAAAAACTGGAATTCAGGTTAGAAATAATCTAGAAAAACTAATTTTATCTGCCTTGAATCAGTGAAGAAGAAATAGTGACATAGAAAATCTTGTTTCAGAACATGTGCATTACAGGCTGCATTAGAAATTTAGAATTGCCTTCTGAAGTTATCAAAAGGTAGTTAGTATAAGTATAATATATTCCATATGGTTTGCAACCTAAAGCAGGTGTGGTAAAGTAAGGGGGAATTCTTCATAGCCAAATGTCTTTGAAGAATTGTACTCTTAGAAGATTTATAGGGAGCCTGACTTCACTGTGGTGATGAGTTTTACAGGGTGACATTTTGCAGATATAGTAGAGGAGGAAGTGTACAAAAAACTATGTTGACTTGTGTTTGACTATATTACTGAGTGAGATTCCATTCTGTCATAATTGATCAATTATAATTATCTGCAAGGATCATGTACAGATAATGTTTAAAATTGTTTTCTGAATCATTATATTCATCTTAATCCTTCTTCGATTAGGGTAAGAAGAAATCTTAAAAAATTAGTTATCATTTAGCCTCCAGGCTGAATTTTACCTCTAAAAAGTTGTGTCAATAGTTATGTTAATATTACTATGTTTCATAATTACTCATTTATTTCTAGACCAAGTTCAGATTTCAGTAGATAAGCATATCCTTTTATCTTGAGTTGGATGTGATTCATTGATTTATAAGTTATTATAAGATAGGACTTATTGATCCTTTTTAACCCTTTGTATATCTTTCCATGAGTTGAATACTGGGTCTAAAATGCTTTGTCAAGTATCATAGTAACTTATTTTAGTTGCAAGTGAAATGGCCTTTTCCTTTTTTTTAAACAATATTTTCATATGTGCCTTGACTGGGCAAGCCCAGGGTTTTGAACTGGTGACCTCAGTTTTCCAGGTTCATGCTTTATCCACAGTGCCACCACAGGTCAGGCTGAAATGGCCTTTTCATTGTTTCAGAGTAGACAGGTTTTGCATAAAATTATTAAAAGATATTCAAAACTGATATCCATGTAAACATAGGTTTCTAGATTTTAGTTTATGTTTAAGCTTAAAAGCTTGCATATTGACTATGAAATGAAATATAAAACTTGAAAGGGGGAATGAAACTATTTAAAAACATTTTTATTAAACATCATTGATTTTCAAATTAAAGAGATATATGATAAAGAAATCCTCTGAAGTGTCTAGCTAACTAATTTTGAGGTAAATCTTAGGAGTGCATGATTTGATTTTGAATAACTGGCTACGAGTTCTAAGACTTTGTAGAATTTGTTATTGAATACAATATTCTTGCTTTAATGACAAGAAATACTTTTCAGATTTATATTACTTTTAAAAATAAATGATTTGAAATATTTATCTTTATCGCCTGACCTGTGGTGGCGCAGTGGATAAAGTGTCGACCTGGAAATGCCAAGGTTGCAGGTTCGAAACCCTGGGCTTGCCTGGTCAAGGCACATATGGGAGTTGATGCTTCCTGCTCCTCCCCCCCTTCTCTATCTCTCTCCTCTCTCTCTCCTTTCTAAAATGAATAAATAAAAAAAAAAAGAAAAAAAATATTCATCTTTATCATAACTAAGAAATTGAGTAATTTTTGCTGTGATTTCATATAGATGCATCTGTTTCATTAGTGGTAAACCAAGATAAAAGTTTCATCATCCTCTTATTGGAAGGAAGTTGTTTGGGCAGTTTGAGTACATGCTGATCTTTATTTGTCCTTGCAACATAATGCAGTATGATTTTAAACTACTTCTATTCCTATTTATTAATGATCAGATATAAGAAATGATAACAATTCCTTAATAATGTAATTTTTTATAACTTTGCTTAGGTCAGTTATTAGCTGTACAATACTAAAACTATTGTTTGTCTTAGAATATTGATTTTAATAAATCATTACAGAGTTTAATTATACAACTGGATTATATAGTTTTGGCAACATTTTCTTTCTCTACCTTATATACGTGTTAAGGTATATTCTGTTTACTGATTAGATAATTAAGAAAAGTGTGAACATGTTGGAAAACACTTAAAAGCAATAATAATATTGATATTACTGTTTATTATATTACTGTATTACTATCACTACCATTATTACTATGGATGATGTTACTTAGCAAGCAAGGTATAGAGAGACTGTCCAGATCCTAAATTCATTTACTCTTGTGCAATAAACTAAGCGCAGTGGTTGCTTGACTTTTAATCTCATTTTTAGAAAGAAGAGTGAAACCTAGTATTATTCTATACAGGTATAATTGACTCCCATTATTTTGACCATAAATTGGATTTACTTTTTGGTAACTTTTTCTTTTATCATTAGTTAAAATTTATCGTTTTGAATTGCCACAAATAGTTGTTTACTGTTTTATGGAATAACTTGGATTTAGAAACCTGAGAGAACTGTCAGATAATTCAGTCTCAAATTTATAAGTATGTGGCATGATTAGTTTATGAATGAATTTCAGTTTACTAATAAAAGAAATTTTATTTTTATCAGAATAAATTTTATATGTTAAATTTATATAGCTGAATATGAAGTTTCACAATGGTAGCTGAATCTTACTTAGAGTAGATTTAAGCTCCTGAAATATAAAAGTAGCCCTTTGAAACTGTATTATAGACTTTGATAGAACTGATGGCATTTTTTTCTGAAATGTAGGCTTGTTAAGGAATAGCGCTCACCTATTTTCAGTCAGCTCTCTTGATCTCTTTAGCCAGCTTCCAAGCTTTTAAAATTTATTTTTTATTTTTTTCATCTAGAAATCGTAGGACAGCCACACTTAATTGAGTTTTTGCAAAAACATTAATTGAATCGGCCTCAAGGAACAAAGGCTAACATTTAACATTTTTTTTTTTTTAGGTTTTGAGTAATTTTATTTATTTTAATGTTAGAATTCTCCTTTCTCATTTCTGGGAAATGTGAGCAAATAATAGAAAGTTTTCTTATTCTGAGTTTTCTTACACAACTGGATAATTGGCTTTTTGCTAGATATTACATAAGAGTTCAAAGTCTCTATAGTGTTATGTAAACAGATTGCCGAGAAGACCTATATAAACCAGTCACTGATTAGTGAGTTGGCCATTTTTCTTAGTACTTAAGTTATTTGTGCATTGCCATCGTCATGTCATCAGAATTTTTTTCTAATGTTCATAATTTTAAAAATTTAATTACATTTATTGGGACAACATTGGTTAGTAGCCAGAATTATTTTCAATAAGAGATAAAACAAAGATGCATGCTTTTATTTGTTGTTTGGTTTTTTAGCAAATAGTAGAATAGATTTTTACTTTTAGTTTTAATATTGAATATCTATTCCTTTTTACTTTGATCAGTGTTGTTTAGAGAGTTGACAATGATAAAGTAGGGCTGCCTTGGATTTCTTACTTTGTAATTTATCAGTGTATTGGACACAGGTGGTCTTTGTTAGTCACTGCCAATTAAATGACTTTTGTGATTGACCCAAACATTAGCTTTGCACATTAGTTTTCTACTCAGGATATTGTTTCATCACTTGAAAGGTCATGAAGTCTGTTGAAAATGTGTTGTTTCTTCCTAAGGATTTCTTGGAGGCCATATGAAAAGCCCCTTTCAATGTTTTTCCTTCAAGGTTCCTTCCTAGCACTTATTCTGTGAGAAAGAAGACCCCCCCCTCCATTGTAGATTATTTAAGAATAAGAAAATGATCTTTTTAAGAGGAGGGGGAAACTTCAAGTTTGAATTATTTTAATATTTTGGTGTTCTAAATTAGGCACATAAAATAATTTCAGTGTAGTTCTTAAAATTATATGTTGTGAAAACTTGAAAAATATAGGTAATCAGCTGTCAGTCACAATACTTACTTTGGTATACTTTTACATGTTTACACTTACTAAATTGTATGCTGCTGAGCTTAATTTTTACA